>NC_136061.1:1535904912-1536449912 GCF_964261635.1 Lissotriton helveticus | reverse complement strand
CATGAAATTATCTCATAAGCCCCTTCCCCCTGCGCTCATTCCCGCCACTCCACTCGCCAGTCATTGTCAGAGTTCTGAAAGGGGGGCCCAACTTTAAAATATTTTGGTTTGGAGGGCCAGCCTGGAGAATATGTGGGATGAAATGTGGGTCACTAAACCACGTATGCATACTTTTCCCTTTAACCCTTTCACTCAAACGAGCCATCCTCAAACCTTCATCTAAGCTACAACTGAAGGGGGGCGTGGTCAAGATGGCAGCCGGAGCGGACGTCTAAACAAGTGTATCCTCGTCCCGGACCCCTTAACGCCCCTTACAGCTAGCTGAACGCCCCACTTGCCCTGGTGAGCGGCATTTCCTGGGGCAGCAAGTACGGGGCTCCGCCTGTGGTGTGCAGACTGCAGCAAGCGAGGCGCCTGGGACCCCCGCCGGCGACGTGTGTGCGCTGAGCTGGAGCCCGCCGACATAGACCCATCTGCGGTGTAGTGAGGAGCGGCCCCGGAGCACTAATCGAGGCCCCGGCACAGGCCTACACCCACGAGCCCTCCAGCAAGCAGCACAGCCACCCAACGATAGTGAGCCGATCGCCCAGGGGGGGCCATCACAGAGGTGAGGAGCGAGGAGTGAGGCAGTCTCGGGGGGCCGGGAGATCGTGCCCCCGGCGGGAGGAGTAGAGAGCCCCTCTAGGCGCCAGTCCTAGAGCGACTCTGCGAGTCAGTAACGGGCAGCTGGCAGCAACGGAGGTCCGCATTACCAATGAAAGAGCCCGGGAACATTGAGAGACTAGGCCACACTGGGCCTTCGCGAAGCCCCATGGCGGAGTTTGGGGCCCTGCTCGAGGGAGTAGCTCGGGGGGCATAAATCGAGCCCCCGGCGCGAGGACTAGCAGGGCCTGCCCGGCTCCGACCACCACAGGCCTAGGGCGGCGCATCGAGCCAGAACCGGGAGGCTGCAGAAGCACCAACAACAGGGGGGCCCAGAGACATTTGAGGGCCGAGGCCACACTGAGCCTCCACGGGACCCCGGGGCAGGGTTGGGAGATCTGCCCACGGGGGTAGCACGGATTCGGGGGTCGGAAATCGAGCCCCCGGCGCGAGGCATAGACAGGCATGCTCGGCCCTGATCACCAGAGCCCCACCACACACGAGGCGAGGGTACGGGAGCGGTCATGGGGCCCATTGCCAGCACAAAGGCACAGAATCCAGAGCAGTACGCCCAAGGGCGCAAGCCGCGGCCCGACGGAGAGGAGAAAGGGCTAGGGGGGTGATTGTCGAGGCCCCCCCGGGGGACTCTGCGGAGACCGGCCCGTCAGCATCAGGAAAGCTCAGACCTTTGATATAGCCGGCGACAAGGGGCGAGGTGTCCCCACATCAGCTGCAAGAGCGGAGCCTAGGGGCTGTGGAACACACCGGCGGAGCTCGCGGAGTTGCCAGATTACAAGGTTGGCGAGCACCCTGCATGGAGCCACGTGCCTCTCGCCCGGCTTAGACTCGGTCCGGGAGAGGGGCCGGGGCGGGGTTCTGCTGCCCCCTCACACACGTCGGGCCCCCCAACACCGACACTGAGCAGCCTCCTGGGCAGGGGACGCCGCGGCCATCTTGCGCAGGGGTCACGACATGGCGAACCGCAAGGGAGGACGCACAATCCCCGACATGCTGGCCAGGGGCACCCCCAAAGGGGCGAAGAGCCCGGAACAGGGGCAGCCGGCGGAACATCCCAAAACACAGCCAGAAGGGGAGATCCCCATCACGAGGGCCTTCATGGAGACCCTCTTCAGCTCCCACAGAGAAGATTCAGACATTTAAGCAGGAAATGGCCGGGGAGCACAGGGAGCTCAGGCGCGACGTTGACGGCCTTGGAGAACGTGTGGCTGCGGTGGAGGACTCGGTAAACAGGAGCGGGGAGATGGAACTCTTGCAACATGAGATCGTCAGACTACAGGACCAACAAACAGACCTGCAGGCGCACGCTGAGGACCTTGAGAACCGCTCTCGTCGCAACAACATACGGGCTCGAGGGGTGCAGTCTAAATCAGAGGGGAGCGACGTGATGGCCTTCCTGCAAGAGCTGTTCCGCGACATACTGGGGGAATCAGAAGAATTCGAAGTCCGGATAGACCGAGCACACAGGGTGGGCCTAGCTCGCCGGGCTCCTGCTCCGCCGCCTGACATCCTGGCCTTTCTGCCTGACTACCCACTAAAAGAGCGCATTCTGAAAATGTCAAGGCAGAAACAACCTCTTCAATTCCGGGGCTATGCGGTGGCGCTCTTTCAGGACTTGTCGGCTATCACATTACAGAAAAGGAAAGCGTTCAGAGTAGTCACAACCTTCTTAACGGACAAAGGGGTTCCCTACTCTTGGGGACACCCCTTCAGGCTCATCTTCAAATGGAAGGGGACCCTCCATCAACTACGATCTCGCGGGACACTTGTGCGCTGCTGGGCATCACCCTAGGGGCCGACGACGAAGAGGAGAGCCCATCCCCGCGGTCCTCCCCGGCGAATTCTCAGTCGAGGGCGAGCGACGGCTGGCAGCGTGTACGACGGCGGCGCTCCCCCAAAAGCACTCTCAAGCCGGACCCCACCACTATGGCTCAAGAACACGCGGCAGCGATCCAGGAAGTCACCAAGGACACTTCCGCTGGACCATGATGTCACACTGTTGGGGGTTCTGAATGAACGCATCTTCCCAGCATGGGGCGGGGGGGGGGGGGGAGTGGGACAGGGGCCACCGAGGTTCTCTTGGTCACACGTTTCCTCACTTCGAAAGACACCACGGGCCTGAAAAGAGACTGCACAGATCCGGGACAATGATTCCTAGTTTGGGGTTTGACTTTAGTAGGGAGTTACTGGTTGGGGTTAGGGAGGGATCCAGGTGGGACCTGGGGAGCGGGAGGGGGAACGGGAGGGGGAACGGGAGGGGGAACGGGAGGGGGAACGGGAGGGGGAACGGGAGGGGGAACGGGAGGGGGAACGGGAGGGGGAACGGGAGGGGGAAACAGGAGGGATCCGGGAGGGGGAACAGGAGGGATCCGGGAGGGGGAACAGGAGGGATCCGGGAGGGGGAACAGGAGGGATCCGGGAGGGGGAACAGGAGGGATCCGGGAGGGGGAACAGGAGGGATCCGGGAGGGGGAACAGGAGGGATCCGGGAGGGGGAACAGGAGGGATCCGGGAGGGGGAACAGGAGGGATCCGGGAGGGGGAACAGGAGGGATCCGGGAGGGGGAACAGGAGGGATCCGGGAGGGGGAACAGGAGGGATCCGGGAGGGGGAACAGGAGGGATCCGGGAGGGGGAACAGGAGGGATCCGGGAGGGGGAACAGGAGGGAGGGTGCCCTCCTTGTCCAAGGTCCTTTTCTTTTGAAGTCCTACGTACTGCCACACAAGAAGCGCCGCGTAGCACAGGCCCGACTACCCGCTTAAGATGTCCCGTCCACTGAAAATACTTTCCCTCAATGTGCGAGGGCTTAATCCCAATAAGCGCAGGGCGATACTCTACCTCCTGGAACATACCGCAGCTGAGCTATGCCTCCTACAGGAGACGCATTTGCTGCCAAAGGATCATCGCCGCCTTAAATCTCGGTCCTTCCCCCTGCAATTTTTTTCTTCGGCAGCTAAGAATGTGGCAGGAGTAGCAATCTTAGTATCCAAATCCTTTCAGGGACAGGCCCTACAGAAGGAAGCAGAGATTAAAGGCAGGCTGCTCGTACACCGCTTCATGGTTGGGGGACACACACTACTAGTGGGTTCCATTTACGCACCTAACAAGAGACAGGAGAAATTCCTCCACACAGCACTAGAGACAGCCACAGCCAACACGCACCCACACCTACTCCTGGGAGGGGATCTCAACAGTGTTCCACAACACGGCAGATCGCAATACCCAACGTTACGGGCAAGTAGGGGCACTTTCTAAAGCAGGTCACACCCATCTCTCAGACCTAGGCCTGGCTGACCTATGGAGACATTTTCATCCACAAGCCACGGCATACACCCACTACTCGGCAGCACATAAATCTTATGCACGGCTTGATTTTCTATGCTCTCCGCAACTAGTCCTCCGCGCACAAGAGGTGGACATCCTCCCGACCTCCCTGTCGGATCATTCCCCGATGCTGGCATCTTTCCTCTTCCAGAGTATGCCCGGTCCGCAACGGCATTGGCGCTTACGGGACACCCTGCTCCAGAGCCCTACTATAGTGGAGCGGATTGGGACCGCCATCACTCAATTTCTCACTCAACGCCAATACGGATACTACTAAGGCCACCCAATGGGCTGCACTCAAGGCAGTCCTCCGGGGAGAATTCATCTCCATAGCGTCGGCTAATAACAGAACGTGCTCAGAAAAGAGCAGAAATAGCCCAACATGTCAGAGCTCGAGCAGATGCATCAGCGCACGGGAGCGGCACGAGCATGGCGCCAACTCTGCCCAGAGAGGAAAATGCTGGCAGCCATAGACCAGGACGTGGAGGAGTACGCCGCCATACGTCTCCGGCATGCCTACTATACCGGGGAGATCGGTGAGGGAAGCTTTTGGCGAGTAAACTACGTGAGCAACGTCAAAGGCAGGGCATTCGCACTATTAGGTCCAATCGAGGTGAGCAGATCACGGATGATGCGGCTATTGGTGCAGCATTCGGAGACTTCTACGCCGACTTATATGCAGCGGACACTCTTGACGTACTAGCAAGCCAGGCATATTTGGAGAGTGCGTCCCTCCCGTCCCTAAACGAGGCGCAAGCAGAGTTCCTCGATCGGCCTATTGGGCTAGATGAGGTGATATCGGAGATATCCCGCCTCAAACTAGGGAAATCGCCAGGCCCTGACGGCTACTCAGCGCCTTCTACAAAACATTCTGCCACCAGGTGGCCCCGATTCTACGAGACCTCTTCAACACCTTTGACCAACCAGGTGCAATCCCTGCAGACCTATTGGAAGCGGCGATATCGGTTCTACCTAAACCGGGCCATGACCACATACAGTGTAGCTCCTACGGACCGATCTCCCTTCTAAATATTGATCTTAAGCTCTATACTGGAATTCTGGCAAACAGATTGGCATCGTACATGCAGCAGTTAGTGGAACCTGACCAGGCGGGCTTCATCCCCCAACGACAGACCAGCGACAACACCAAAGGAGTCCTCCATCTCATAGAGGTAGGGTCTCGGACGAGGCCAGGCTGCATGTTGCTCACCATCGATGCCGAGAAGGCCTTCGATAGGGTACATTGGCCCTATCTAGAACTCATGCTGCGGCGATTCGGTATAGGGGAGACTCTCTGCAACCGCATACTGAATTGCTATCGCCAGCCTAACACTACGGTTCGGGTTAACGGGCACACCTCCCCGCCTTTTCCAATAGGCAGGGGCACCAGACAAGGGTGTCCTCTCTCCCCAATCTGGTTTGCGCTCTACATGGAGCCGTTGGCGTAGCGGATCCGGCAGCATGACCTCATTAAAGGGATCAAATTCGGAGGAGACATACACAAGATTAGCTTGTATGCAGATGACATTCTGCTCTCCCGGACAGAACCGATGCAATCTCTTAGGGCCCTCTTTATTGAGCTCCGTACCTTCGCGATAGCATCCGGTTTTAAAATTAATATAGAGAAATCAGAGGCCCTGAACCTATCTTTGTCAGCGGAGGTGCTCGCCGAAGCCAAGGATGAGTTTGATCTGAAATGGTCAGACTCCACGATCCCATACCTGGGAGTCCTATTAGCCCTGACCTTGCAGGCTACCGCAGACACCAACTATACCAGGCTCCGCTCCCGCCTCAACGAGGACCTCAGGAGATGGAAGCGGCACTCACTCTCCTGGCTAGGCCGGATTGCTGCCGTCAAGATGACCCTGCTGCCGCAATTCCTTTACGTGTTCCAGACCCTCCCGCTACGCCCCCCCAATGGGTTGGCTCCAACGAGCGCAGTCTGATTTGGCACGCTTCGTCTGGAACGGTCGCCGTCCGCACTTCAGGCATGCGATCGCAACCCCCCCCCCCCCCCCGAACACGGCGGGGTAGGGGTACCTGATCTTACTTTATATTACCAAGCAACACAACTTCGCACCCTGGTAGAATGGCACCAACTAGAGTCAGGTAAAAATTGGCTCTTTCAGGACCAGGCAGTGGCTGCCAGACCCCTCCAGGTAATCCCGTTCCTGCCTCGTTGCCATAGGCCCCCCAACATATATGCGTCACAAATCACAAGCACGGTCCTGGAGGTGTGGGACAGGGTGGCGGTCAAACATGGCCTTACTTCGTTCCCCTCCCCGATGACCCCGCTCTTCGATAACCCCGATTTTTCTCCAGGCCTGGATCCCAAGGTGTTTGCAGCCTGGAGGCGCACGCCCTGCAGGGACTTGGGGGATCTGTTCGACCTGAACGGGATCCTTCCCTTTCACAAAGTGAAGGAGAACTATGGCATATCGGAAGCGGATCACCTACCCTACCTGCAAGCTAGACACTGGGCACTACAGCCAACAATCAGACCAGGCGCACAACGCTTTCTCACCTCATACGAAGAGTGGTTATGGACGCGCACCTCAGATAAGAAACTGATTTCAGACCTATACCAACAACTCCTCCTCACCAATAAATACACATACAACGCAGGGAGGGTCAGGTGGGAGAGAGACTTTGGGAGACAACTTACACATAAAGAATGGGGAGGCATATACCACAGGGCCAGGCACTCGGCCTATCACACCAGGCTCACAGAGACCCTGACCAAAGTGGCCACCTAGTGGTACCACACACCAGAACGCTTACACCACTGGGATCCCAACGTAAGTGACCGTTGCTGGAGGGGCTGTGGAGAACTCGGCACGTTAGAACACTTGTTATGGAGTTGTGACCACCTGCAGCCCTACTGGAATTCCATCCTGGATGAGATAGACTCCCATTTAGACACTCAGCTTCCCAGCCTATGTTCTCCTCGGGCTTCCCAACACACTAATGTATCCCTTAAAATCCAGGAGGGGAAGACTTATCGCGATAGCATTAGGGGCAGCTGTCCAGAACATTGTGGCGCACTGGAGGACCACACAGCCCCCCCCCCCATACTCCGGCTGGTTACACAGATTGTGGATGATACTAGGGATGGAGAAGTTATCACTGGCAAAGGCGGGACGAGGAGAGGAGTTTGCTGCACTCTGGCGGCCGTTTCTGACCTTACTCACGGGAGAATTCAGGGAACTAAGCTGTCCCCGGAAACCTGCGCTTACTGCGTCTAGCAGACGCTCCAATTGAAGAACCCAAAACTCAGCCTCGCAAGCGAAAGACCCAAACTGAGGTTTAACGTGCATCCTCACATCTGGGACCGAGGGCTGTCTTATCACACTTTGTTTTTCTTTCTTCTTGCTTTGCTTAAATGGACAAGGAGGGGGCGGGGTGGGACGGGTGGGGGGAGGAGGGGGGAGAATTCGAGACCTATATTCCCTGCGGCTGGAACCCTATCCAACGGACACTGATCACATTTCTACTGCCTCACACTTGATGGGGGTTCCTTGCAAGTGGCTCAGCACTGATGTACCGAATGACGAAAGGTCTCTTTGTTTTTCCTGTTTTGATGAAAATAATAAAAGATTTAAACCATAAGCTACAACTGAAAGTTCAGCACATGCTGAGAACTAAAGTGAGAAGACAGAAGGACAGCTGGAACAGGGCTTTGCGATGCATTGCGCCAGCAACTCAGGCTCCAAGTTAAGACTAAGTCATTTGCAAGGTACAGTCTTAATTGGTCATCACCCAAATCACTAAGGAAAATGAAAGGCTAAGACTAGAGTAACCATTATAGCCAGCTCATTTTAACAGTGTGAAGGTAAGTTCGGCAGAGTCTGACACCACATTCAGTTGCTTTTTCAAGCTGTGTATGTAAAGAGTGTAAATGAAATAAAGCACCTTGGTAAAAATACACAGAAACATGTAAGACTGTCCAGTGGGTTTTTATTGAGCAAACAATCAAATAAATTCAAGTTTTTATCATTCATTTCTGCAACTCATTCTTCACGTGGCTACCTGCTTTCAGAAGCACACAAGATGGACAAAACCCCAAAAGAAAACTCCACCACACTGGACTAAGTAGCCAATTGTTAATTAGCAGAAGGCCAATTCTTTGTTGCCAGTTTCACCCTCTCCCTTGATCCCCACCCTACCCACCCCACGACCCTTTGTTTCAGACTTGGTGTCATACCTGTACTCTTTAATGACACTGGTGGCACAGGTTATTCCCAAATGTCAGACTTATCAGTTTCATTTTACTATTATTAGGGTTGAACTTTTTTCTTTAACGTGCCAATTAGCCAAACAATTAAAAAAATGGAACAGGGCTTGTCCCAATCTGGGGTTAATGCTACTTTTGAGTTATTTCCTTCCCATACCACCCCCCAATCCCAACCCTACCCCACACAGCTGGTTAAAATACAGTGTCTGTATCTCAGTTCAATCCCCACCACCCCACCCTACCCTTAAACCTTTGCCCGCACAAAGATCCATTAGCTATCCAAGCAACTGACATTTATGGTAATCTGGATTTCAGAAATTGAATGTTAACTATTTAAGCGGCACCACAATCTTTGGCTTCCGTGGCACTAACTTTGAAAGTATGCTTTCTAGTGGGGCAAATGTTGACTACGGTCAGCTGTGCAAGTGCCCATCAAGATACAGAAAGGCCACAAAACAGGATAGGAAACCAGTCAATCCTGTTTAAAAATATGCAACTTTCGAGGAAAAGTCTAGGAATTTTAAACAGGTTTGAAATTTGGTGGCATTACTTGTCTTGATCTTCAAAAATGGTCAATAATAAAATTTGTGTATGTTCGTGTTGACCAAAGCAGAGTTCAGGCTGGTGCAGGAAAAAGCCCCTCATTAAATTTAGCCTATTACTTGAACAGTTAATTACTACTTTGTGCGAGCCCCTCCCACCAAATAAAAAGGCAGAATGAGATGATTCAACACAAACTATCCATATGCTAGTAGACTGATGTTAAAAACCACAGCTGGTCAGTTCTACAAAGCATAGATAACAAAAAACAAAAAGTAGCTGCAAAGCAAAGATGCTCCCATCTCATTCTAACATTATAAAATATAATACCCAACCACCCACCACCCTGCCAGGGCATTCGCCTAATTAGTGGAATTAGATTCCAAATTTTGAGAGGTTTTGATCAGCCATTTCAACTGTTGGTTGTAGACAGCCAACAGTTTGGAATCAAAGAACCCATTGTGAAAATCACAGATGCAATGTGTTTGACGATAATTCACATTTTTGGCCGGCACCTTCATGTACCAGTGAAAGACCAAGGTTAAACCAACTGCACTGGCCACTGGGTCCTGTAAATTAGCATTTTAAAGGGCTGAAACTGGAGAACATGAAATAAAGAGTAAATATGGCTGAACGGGAATAAAAAATAAAATAGACCAGGGTAATCCCAAGTCAGTTTAGAGCATCTTTTTGTTTGCAGCTAGAACAATTAAGACAGGCCTCGGCCCCAGAGATTCCTGCCCTCAGAATATTAAACCATTTCAATGGTGGACTGGGTTAATAACAATCGGAGGCCTAGCTAAAGTAATACTTCAATATAGTTTAGATTTCTGGTCAGTTCTGTGCTTGAAGAGCATCGGAGAATGGCACCAGATAAGCTTCAGTTCCAACAAACTGCACACAATGCCTGTTGGCAGCCTCCAATGCCTTCCCAAACAGACCATGCGCACAGTCACAAAAGGTACAACAACTTTTTAACTATGATCATTCCTCTTTGAACACCACAATTTAAATAAATCGGCCGCAGCACTAGAATATTCTAATTTTGGTCAAATAATTCACTGCTGAGAATACCCCACCCACCCTCCGGCCACACAACAAAAGATAATTTAGTACCTGCCATATTTCAATCCTGCAGCCCTACTAATGCTTGTGTACAGCTTACATTTTTACTTGAGCAGCGTTTCAGAACACATTCTTTGCACGCTGAAATGTCTTGTCAAGAGGCACCCATTATTTTGCACATTTTTTTTGAGGTCTGCATTTTTTGCGCGCCTCTTAAAATGTAAAAGGCATAAACAAAAAAAGAACAAAGGGAGAACAGAAAGAAGCATGCCTTATTAGGGTAAGTGCATACTGTGCACCAGTATTTGCAGACTGCTTTATCGAGGTGCCTCTGGAGAGACAGCAGTTGACCAGGGAAAATGGGGGAACACCAATAGAATTTTTGTCTCACTCTTGTTGCCTGTACATCAGGCCAAACTTCGAGCATGTTGGGAGGGATACAGTGTAATGCAACACAAACGCACAAAAAGCTATTTAGTATGGGAGGCAAAGCAACAACGCAGCTCAAAGAATAATGAAACTTTTGTGGAACTGCTGGTGCTGGCAGGGACAAGAGGCACACCCACTAAGTAAATCCCTGCTTCAATCAACATTTTAAAGTTTGACGAGCGTATAATGGTTGCAGTTAAGTTTAATCGAGCAAAACTTTGGTTTAAATATGCTTCGTGAATAAGCTAGAATTGGGCAGGCATGCCTCGCCACTGCAGCAAAAGGAGTTAGATGCAACTGCAGCAAATGTGTTCGCCTCACTTGTTTCAATGTAGATGCCACAACCTTGTTGCAAAGTTACCCATCTTTCGGCAGTCTGGCTTTCTCCACAAAATTGCATTTTAAGAATAAACACAGCACATACTTTAAACGTGGATTTGGGCTTCTACGTAGGACCTGCTTTCACCATTTACCAGTATGCCCCCAAACACTTCTTTGGCAGTCTCACTACCAGCCCACCCCTGGCAATAACCTTAAAAATCAAGCCACAGCTTTAAACCATGTTTTCCAATGTTGGAGAGCATTTGTGCGTCTAGTGTTGCAAAAAACTGAGCCCCTCTCATTTGGGGCTGCTGACAATCCTTTCATAATTCTCCACCCCCAACGTATACAAATCTAGGAAAAACTCAAAATGGGGGCTGGGGCAAGAAAATATAGCCAAATATTTACAAAGTTTACAAGTATACACATTGACGTTTGTTTTCTCCTGGTGGGAACTTGCCAGAAGAGGGAAAAAACGTGCCATGGCTGCATTTGAAGACTAATGCAAGTGCTTGAGCCGATAATCCAAGGCGGACGCAAGTCAGTCTTTAGTGTTCCGCATAAGGGTCCTAACAGCTCCTTCTCAAAAACAAAAAACAAAAAATTGAAAGTTATGATGTCCTTTCAGATCTGGAGTACTGTTTTAATGAGCTGAGATGTGCTGAAGTGGATTTCTGGTAATAAGTACATGAATTTATTTACACAGCACGTGCAACACGCAGCATAACATCAACTCCTCCTCAAACCGGGAGCATGGGCAGGAACAAAATTAAAAACTCCTGTTGGACAGATGTGTCAGACTAACCCTGGTCTTGGACCATTTCAGGGGAGGCAGACATGAATCTACCTGAAACGTGCAAGACAAGTTGCTGAAGCTCAAGGGAGTACATCCGTAGGGTGATCTTGCATGATATCATGGCATAAGGCACTTTGCACGAAGTAACAAGCTCTAAAGCTTTATTTAAAAATAAAATTAACCAGAGGAGAGGTTGATGCACACCAAGTTTGCTGCTTGCGAACACAGATGCTGCTTTCGCGATGAAAAGCTGTGCTGATAGTCTTTTGTCCAAGAATTTTTTCCCCCTCTTCCTTCCGGCAAATAGGTTTCCATAAAAAAGCAGTTAGTGCAACTAATGTTCAGTCAGCACACAGTGCAAACGAGAGTTGGGACAAAGCAAAGATATTCCTTCTGTGAAAAATCCAGGACTTCAGATTCATGTCCCAGATTAAAAAAAAAAAACATCTTCAAAGTTCGAAACCGACAAGGAGACTAAACCCCGCAGAGAGAAAACTGCAGTCAAAGAAACAAGGAGTCGGACAGTGAGCAAAAGACTTCAGCTTCGGTGGTATCGAATCTGCCTGCAAGATAGAAAGGTGTTGGTAAATCACCCAAATCAGATAAAATGACACAAAAATTCAACGCCATTTATAGAACAAGAATCCAGTATCAACGTCCAATATTAGCTTGCCAATTTCTTTTTTTAAACGGATAGAGGTAAGTAGTGAAAAACATAGTAACATGAAACATTTACCTTTATCGAAACTATCGCATTTAGTGAATCTTGGGACATGTTACAGCCCAATTAAAACCAACCGTTACAGCCCAACTGAAAGACAACGAGCACAATTATTTCTCACAATGGGTAGGGCTAGATCAGAAGTAAAAACTATTCAAGTAGGGTCTTTACTTGCATTGTCACATCTGTCCAAAACATTTGTAATAGGACAATACATTAGTCAGTCTTTAGAGGAGATGGGTTTAGAAAACTCCAGACCCTCCGGTCAAACGTAAGCACTACACCCACTATAAACCCTGTTCTAGCTCAGACAAGCCAACAATCTCACCTGGTGGCTATGGTTTCTCCTCATCCACAGGTTCACTATGATATTCAGCCACATACAGGCTCTTGTCTATGCTGCCGGGGATGGGCTTGATTTCTGTTCCCAGTTGCTCTTCAATACTTTTCAGGTTGAACCGATCATCATATGTGATCAAGTTGATGGCAAGCCCAAGGTGACCAAAACGACCTATAATAGAGAAAAAAATAAAAATCAAGATGGTGGAAACAGAGCACTCAGGTTGGTTCAGTGACCAAACAAGAGCAAGAATTAACGCTATGAAAAATAGATGTAATGAAAACATTCACTCTTATTCGTCGAGGGTATCCAGCCTAAAATAGTAGCATTCATGGCCTCTTCTGAAAGAAAATCTTCGGTAGTCCAAAAGGAAACATCCCAGGGCACATTGTGCAAAAGAGATTGTAAGAAGGTTTATAATTTGCAATACAAAGTTTAGGAGTTTGCGTTCACTACAGCTGTGAACCTATAGAAAAAGCTAGAGCATTTACAGGTCATTAACTTTCATCAGCAACATCTCTTTAAAGTCAAGAACGTGGGGAATGGTTAAATGCTTAATCTGGTATTTACTTGAAGCAGCATTTCGCTTCTTTTGCCTGCTATGCCACTCTAGACTGACTTGCTACATGCAAAGCAACCCCAGTAGAACACTACAGTCCAAACTGTCTGGTCATGGCATCTCCAGATGGCAACAGAAGCAATTCAAGACCAGTCTTGGACTGATTAAGCTTAGTCAGTGAGGTATAGTTCGATTCTTTTGGCACTGAATATGGGATCCAAGTCTGCATACTTACTGGAACATGGGTCCTGTGCTGCGTCATTGTAATCAAGCTATGCCTCGCTGATTAGGCCTAAATAGGCTAAAACCGGTCTGGGTCACTAGTGCCAACATCTGTAGGCAAACTGGTGAACAGTTCAGGCTGGACTTTCTACTGGGGCCGGGTTTCCACCTTCATTGTACGGATGTCCTTAATACAGTTTTATGTATAGAGGAAAGATTAATAGGAGCTTTTACATAACAGTGCTCCATCTCGAATATCTTTAGATGCAGTCGAGAGCTTCTCACTCAAGGGATCTTCAGTTATATGCTTTTAGAGAATGTGCATCACTGAGGACAGATAAGGGACCACCAGAAAAGCTGTCTGCGAATATCCAAGTAGCAAGGCCTATTTGTGAACCAGCATTCACGTTGCAGCATTTGTGAAAGATGTATATTGCTTTATGCCAGTGGAATCGTTCCATAAACAGTATGGCAGGAGCCTTTCCTCTCGCAAATTGTTAGATAACCAGTCAAATGAACAGACTCGAGAGAAGCTCCAATCAGACTGGCAAGCATTGAATATGCTACTTACCAGTATGCATCTGTTCTTGGCATGTAGGGCTGCTGACATTCATATCTATAGCATAGATCGCCGCCTAGTGTTGGGTCCGGATGATTGCACATTGTTGTCCTGGAAGAGTCTTCGAAGTATCACAAGATAGGTGGCTCCTCCCCTGGACTACAGTGCGCATGGGCATCGACTCCATCCCCAGATTGTTTTTAGCCATTGTGGCGAAGATGGAGTGTAACAGTGTGAGCGATGACCATGCTAAGAGTAAGTTTGAATTCTGCTAAGAGTAAGTTTGAATTCTGCAGCCGCTACAGGCGCCGGGGAGGAGGGCGGGCAATATGAATGTCAGCAGCCCTACATGCCAAGAACAGATGCATACTGGTAAGTAGCATATTCAGTTCGAGGCATGTGGGCTGCTGAATTCATATCTATAGCATAGAATGTATAGCAGTCCCTCCATTAACGGCGGCCGCCTGTGCCAGCTGCAGACGTTTGAAAAAGTGTCTTAAGAACAGCCTGCCCCACAGCTGCTTGCTGCTTGGAGTGCTTAGTGTTTAGTAAATGTGTGTGGTGTAGACCATGTGGCTGCTCTACAAATGTCTTCCAAAGGGATATTACCAAGGAAAGCCATGGAGGCCCCCAACTTGCGGGTGGAGTGGGCTCTGGGGGGGGACCGTTAAAGTGCGCTTAGCCTTGTGATAGCAAATTTGAATACACTTAACGATCCACCTGGCTATACCTGCTTTGGAAATGGGGTTGCCTTTGTGCTGGGCCGAAAAAGGCAACAAAGAGTTGTTGTCTTCCTAAAATCCTTGGTCCTATCGATGTAGTACATCAAAGCTCGTTTGACGTCAAGAGTGTGGAGCATTCTTTCGGCTACAGTCTCTGGGTTTTGAAAGAACGCGGGCAGTTCAATTGTCTGATTGACATGGAACTGTAAAACCACCTTAGGAAGAAATTTAGGGTTAGTGCGCAGCACCACCCTGTTCGAGTGAATTTGTATGAATGGCTCTTGGACAGTGAGCGCCTGGAGCTCACTAACACGGCGCAGAGATGTAATGGCTATTAGAAAAGCCACTTTCCATGTTAAAAACTGAACCTCGCATGAATGCAGAGGCTCAAAAGGTGGGCCCATGAGCCTGGTGAGGACCACATTAAGGTTCCATACAGGAGCTGGCGGGGTCCTGGGAGGGATGACCCGTTTCAGTCCTTCCAGGAAGGCTTTAATGGCAGGCACTGAAAACGGAGAGATGCTGCCTGTTTTGGAGATAAGCTGCTATGGCGGATAAGTGTATCCGAATGGAAGCATATGCCAGCTTGCATTTGTAAAGATGTACCAAATAACAGATGATGTTGTGAGTGGATGCATCTAGTGGGCTGATGTTGTGTTCTGTATAGTAAATGACAAACCGCTTCCATTTTGCTGCATAGCAAGCTCTGGTGGTGGGCTTTCTTGCCTCCCGTATGATATCCATGCAGTCGGGAGGCAAGTTACGGTAGCCAAATTCTAAGACTTCAGGAGCCAGATCGCCAGGTTGAGCTGTTGCGGGTCTGGGTGCTGAATGTCGCCATGGCTCTGCGTCAAAAGTCTGGGCGTGAGGTGCAGCCTTTGATGCGGTACCACGGAGAGTTCTAGAAACGTGGTGTACCATGGTTGGCGTGCCCACGTTGGAGCAACCAGGATGAGTGTTGCTTTAGCTTTCGTGCCACCAGCAGTATGAGAGGTGCTGGGGGAAAAGCGTACGCAAATCTGCCTGACCAGTTCATCCATATCGCATAGCCCATCGACTGTGGGTGAGGGAACCTGGCGGTAAAGTGTTGGCATTTTGCGTTTTCCCTTGTGGCGAACAGGTCTATCTGTGGATGACCCCACTGCTGGAAGTACGGGTGGAGTACTGATGGCTGTATCTCCCACTTGTGCATATGGTGGCTGTACCTGCTGAGCAGATCCGCCATCTGATTGTCCTTGCCCGGGAGGTGTTCCGCCATGAGGAAGATGTTTCTCTGAATGGCCCACTTCCACATGCTCTGAGCCAGATGAGACAACTGTGGAGTGTGTGTACCTCCCTGCTTCTGAATGTAGTACATGGCTGTCATGTTGTCCGTCCGGATCAACACGACTTTGTTGCACAGATGTACTCTGAATGCCTTCATCGCTATGAAGATGGCCATCAGCTCTAGGTGGTTGATGTGCATCTTTCGTTGCTGCGGTGTCGACTGAGCCGTGGCCGCCAGAGTATCTATCGTCGCGCCCAGATACTGCCGCACATGGGCTGGCTGAAGTTGCGATTTGGGATAATTCAGTGAGAATCCCAGACTGTGAAGAAGGTGAATGGTGTGGGACATGTTGGCGGCGCACAGCTGGGCCGACTTTGCTTGGACAAGCCAGTCGTCCAGATAAGGGTAAACGGGAACGTTCTGCCTTCTGAGGTGCGCAGCCACTGTCGCCAGGCATTTTGTGAACACCCTGGGCGCCGTGGTCACTCCGAAAGGAAGGACCTTGAACTGATAATGCCGACCCTGAATGGTGAATCTGAGGTATTTTCGGTGTGATGGATGCAGTGGAATGTGAAAGTATGCATCCTTGAGATCCAAGGTTGCGAGGAAGTCTCCCTGGTTGAGCAACGGAAGAACTTGCTGCAGCGTCAGCATGTGAAAGTGTTCTGAGAGAATATACTGGTCTAGGGGTCTGAGGTCCAGAATGGGTCTGAGGGACCCGTCCTTCGGGATTAAGTACAGGGAATACACTCCTGTGCCTTCTTCCTCCATCGGCACGAGCTCGATTGCCCCTTTTTGCAGCATGACAAGTACCTCCTGCTGCAATAAGTGCAAATGCTCTGTGGACATAGGACGGTGTTTTGGTGGCATGTTGGGTGGAGTGGATGTTAACTCTAGACAATAAATGAACTGGATAAGTTTCCTGACCCACCTGTCTGTGGTGATGGATTTCCAGACTGGCAGGAACTGCTGGAGTCTCCCCCCGACAGGTGTTGTGTGGTCGGGGGGCAGGGGCAGGGCGTCACTGTTTGGTGGTGGCAGAGGAACGGGAGTTGTTATTTCCACGGCCTCTGCCTTTGGCACTGTTGCCCCGATAGCCGCCTCTACTCTGCTTGGTGTAAGAGGACTGCGCCCCACTTTTAGTGTATTGCGTTTGCTGGGACATCTGGTCTCTGGAAACACCTCTATTGCCTGAGCGACGAAAAGTACTGCCCCGAAACTGTTGGGACTGGAGAGCTCCCATGGACTTTGCAGTCTCTGTATCCTTCTTTATTTTTTCCACTGAGGTATCCACCTCAGGACCAAACAACCTATCAGGGTTGACCGGCTGATTGAGGATGGTGGTTTGTATCTCCGGCTTGAAACCGGAGATTCTGAGCCATGCCTGACGTCTCAACATCACACTGGTGTTAATGGCCCTGGCCAAGGTGTCCGCCACGTCCAGTGCACATTTAATAGAAGCGTTGGAGATGAGCTTCCCGTCCTGAATGAGCATTTCCGCCGCCTCTTTATACTGATCGGGTAGATGTTGTAGCAGGGTCTCTAGTGTCATAGTGCGCCCTGTCATATCTGGCCAAAAGTGCCTGAGTGTTTGAGATATGCCAGATATTGGCTGCTTGAGCCGCCACCCTTTTCCCGGATACCTCCAGCACTTTAGATTCCTTGTCTGGGGGAGGAGTATCACCAGTGGTTTGCGAATTCGCCCTCTTCCGGGCATTAGAAACGACCAGAGAGTCCAATGGCAACTGGCCCTTGATGTAGGTCGGGTCGCCAGGTGCCGGCTTATATTCTTTTTCAATTCTAGGGTTGACCACCCTGGCACGTGTGGGTTCTTTAAAGATGTCTGCAGCATGTTTGAGAACCCCTTTCAACATTGGGAGAGTTTTGACAGTTTTTTCTGCTGTGGAAAAGGTATCAAAAAGGAAGTCCACGTCAACAGGGTCAGCGTGCAGCTGGACGTCGTGGTTTGTAGCTGCCCTCTCAATGAGAGCATTAAATGCCGCAGAATCCTCAGTAGGAGAGGTTTTGACATTATACACCTGAGTGTCCGGGGCAGTTAGCGGATCCCCCTGGGTCCCCTGCATCTGCCCAAGAGTCCTGGTGATCCGCAGGATCAGTGTTGGCAGGAAAGTTATACTGTTCGTCATCACCTTCCCAAGCCTCCACATCTGAGTAAGTGGGTGAGGGTGTAGCAACTCTTGGAGTCTGTGGAGCAAGTGGCTCAACCAGAGCCGGGTAATCCGTAGAAGGCTTTTTGCGCTTCAAAGGAATCGTGTAGGACTCCAAAGGCTGCGTCGCCGTGATCTTTCTTTTGTAGAGGGTAAGTTTACCGGTGTCGGCGTCGATAAAGTGTTCCGACTGCTACTCCATCAAGGGTTGTCGATGCTTCAAGCTCCCACGCTGCGGAGAAGGCTTCGACCCAGCAGACCCTTGCACGGGCGCGTTGGTGACCGACCGTGGTGCGAAGGCCTTCGGTGCCACCTTAGGCGGCAACGTAAACAGGAGTGGCGTGGAAGACGTTGGCGTTTTGGCAGCCTGCTTCGAAGTAGAAGCATCCTTCGGATCGACCGCGGAAGCCTTGTTCCTCGTGCGTTGCAGTGAGTCCGACACCTGCTTTGTAAAGGAAGCGTACGGTTTCGTCAACCCGACAGACGTCCTCGGTCCACCAGCGTGTGAAGACTCGAGCGTCGATGTCTTGGACTTGCCCGGGTGAGGTACAGGAGCAGCTTTCTTAGGTGCGCAGTGTCCTCCCTCCACGCCGACGGCCTTCTGCGCTGACTACTTCGGGTCGGCGGCCTTGACTCCCGGGGTTGGGGCCCCAGTCTTCGGCTTGACGCCCTTGTTCGATTTTGGATCGACGCCCTTGACCGACTTTGGCTCGACGCCCTTGGTCAATTTCACCGGGTCGACAGCCTTCTTCGGCTTCGGCTGCCCCGACATAGCGGAAGACGAGGAGGCGGCCAGAGGGACAGACGTCTTCTGTTTCGTTGGCGTTTCAATCACTTTCGGTTTCGTCGACACCGAGGGTTTCACTTTCGGTTTCATTTTGACCACCGGCGGCTCCGCAGAAGTGTCCGTAGCAGGGCCCGTAGGCGAGGCCGTGGATTTGGGTGCAAGGTCTTGGGTAAGGTCGTGTGGCGATCCCGCGACCTGAGCCTTAGTGATTGTTCGAACAGGGCATAGCTCTTCGCCTGAGCTATCTTCCACCGCCCCATAGGCCTCATTGTCGTCTCCTACCTCGTCGACGACTTCTTCTGCATCGAGCGCTTCGACGTCCGCGTCGTAGTCGATCTCCTCCGCAGGAGGTGAAATTTGCAGATTAACTTCTTGGTCGTCTGAGTCTTCTCTCTCGAAGATATCCACCGGTGCCGACTGCTGGGCCTCCAGGCGCGCCACGCGCCGAAGTCGAATCGTCTTCTTCGATCGAAAACGGGAACAAGCCATACAGTTGGCTTCCTCGTGGTCTGGTGACAGGCACTTGTTGCACACTGGGTGGACGTCGATGTGGGGATACTTCGATCCACACACGGGACATTTCTTGAACGGGCTCCGTTCCATGATGTGTCGTTGAAAGTCTTGTTGCGTCGACTGGGCCCCGAGCACCAAAGAGTCACGCGACTCCTCGGGATGTCCGACTCGGGAACTGAGCCGGAACAGAGTTGGGCACAGAGCGCAAAAATACCGACGGTATAGGAAAAGGCCTTAAGAAAAGTTTATATCGATTCCGAACTGGAGATAACGAATATACATCGAATATACATCCGAACCCAATGGCGGAAAAAAACAATCTGGGGATGGAGTCGATGCCCATGCGCACTGTAGTCCAGGGGAGGAGCCACCTATCTCTTGATACTTCGAAGACTCTTCCAGGACAACAATGTGCAATCATCCGGACCCAACACTAGGCGGCGATCTATGCTATAGATATGAATTCAGCAGCCCACATGCCTCGAACACATGTTTTCCAAAGAAAAATAAATGAGCCGTTAATATTCAGGGTTAGATATTTTACGAGAACCCGACAGAGGACATAAAGGGAAAATCTTTTGGACAGGGCCAAAAAACTGCCATAAACATTGTGCAGAAGGATGTGCAAGTTAAAGCAAAATCATGAAGTTCTGTCTTACTGCGTCGGAAACGCTGAGGACATTGTAGGAATTAGTGTGCTTAAACATAAGCATAGATTACCAGAGATGGGAAACCATGCCTTGGAGAATTGACATTCTAAAGATCACACCAAGCAAAATGACAGAGGTTCCATTAATAGTTCGTAATGTTCTTCGGCTTTAAGAGGTTTAGGGAAGTGGATTATTTGGTGTGGACAAGTGTCCACCTCAAAGGACAAGGCCACCACTTGCTGGATGTCACTATATAAATCTGTCCTCAATCCCTGGAAATGTGACAAAGCAGCCAGCAGTGCACACAGCAGAAAGAAAAAAAAAACCAGAACCAATTTAAAAATAGAGAAATTATTTATGAGTAAATGATGGTCAGAACAAAAAATCCAGAAAGAGGAACAGGCAATATACATTTTAATGATTTAAGTGAAAATCGCGACAAAAACAATGCGCAATGAGTCTGAGTCTATGGAAGCCGTAGACTGGACCAATTCAGGATTTGGGGATGACCGATTAGGCCCTGGTCTGACAAGTGAATTGGTTCAGGTGAAAGTCAAAAAATACAATTGAAAAGTTTTAGTTCAAAAGCAGAAAGCAATGGTCACTTTTTGAGAAGAAAAACCCTCCTTGCAAGAGCCGCTGTTATGGAACCAAAGGCCAAATGAGGGTTGGTCCTATTGGAGCCTTTTTGTTGAAAATTTTCCAATTCCCACACAAACCTACTTAAGTCTTTCAAAATTTACTGAAAGCCTAGACTGACTAAGCAGAAATTCAACCAAACGCAGTGGAACTGCTGGTTGAATACACCACCACCCACAAATCACTCTAGAGGAAGAAAAAAAATGTCAAGTCCCCAAACTTTCTTCTGGTGCCGTAATAGCCAAATGAGTACACTTCTAAGGCCCCAGGACTTCAGGAAAGAGCACTTAGACTCAGGGCACCAGGGAGAGGCTCACAGCAAAGTTTAGTCTAGGTCTATTTGCCATTGATCAGCTGAGCATTTCCAGGAAAAGGCCTTTTGCAGCTTATTTATTTTTATATATTTATTTATTCAAAGTTTTATATAGCGCGAACAAGATCCTTACAGATATCAGAGCGCTTCACAAAGACAGGGTAGGGGCAATAGGAATGAACAGAGAAACTGGAAGCAGTATAATAGTCACTGACGTGGTAGGATAATAGTAACATACATAATACATATCAATATACAACAGGTAAACCAGTAATATAAGACGGCACCAGTTATTGATCCCACTACAGAGGTGTTCAGGTACACCTTGGGTGTGTGGATGGCTTATACCAATGTCTTAGTGTAGAGAGAACACTGAGTGGGGGCATCGGGAGAGTGAATCAGAAAACCAAAGTGTATCGTATATTGGTCGGTATTAAGAGTAGCGTAATAGCGACCCCCATCAAGTAGAAGTATAGTGTCAGAGGACAAGGTGAACAGCGATACAGAGCAATGCAGAGTCTCTGATCCAGCACCTATAAGGTTCAGGAGATCTTGGCCAGAAGGATGGTTTTCACCTCTTTCTTGTGTCCCTGAAGCCACAGAGGTCAGCCAACTGACTGCTGGAGTCCACTTTTGTGTCCTGGGTACAAGAGGGAACAGATCCAGTCCTGCATGGCTCCTCTTCAGTCAGAAATCAGGTTAAGTTCTCTTCTGATCTTCTGCATGACCATAAAGGGTTCTGTAGAGGTGCGTTTTACCACATTTATGTTTGGCACCAGCTAGTGGATGGTGAAGACTTACAGGTACTTTAACCAATGAGGTAGAAGTTTCCGGAACAAGCTGAAGCATTTTTTCAGCAGTTCATTTGCCTTACTGTAAACACTCAGTGTCCCCTCGCTCAAAATGAAAGCTGGGAAATCCCTTCTTACGTTGCAAAGCCTGTGCCACCCAGAGATTTAACCAGGGTGAAAAGTACTCTCCTCCTAGGTGGGGACTAAACTGGTTCGGGGGTAGATTTCCTTCCACAGACTCTGGTATCAGCCAGACTACAGGGACAGAGAATGGGGCTTTCAAAGTGTCACCTAATATTTGCTTGCGACAGGGCAGCCCCCTCAACCTCGGAAGTTAATTTCTTGGAACGTCCACACTGAAGACAGTAGAAAGGACATAAGCATTTTAATGAAACAGCAGAATTGCACTAGGATCTTATGATTTACAGCACTGAGGATGCAGGCACCGAGGAATCTTCTGCAAGATACAGAATAGGCTGGAAATAATTACCAAAAGTAATTAACTTCACTGTTAAATATGAACATGACATACTTCGATTATCTCACAATCTGGTTCTAAAGTCTAATAAAATAAGCAAAGCAATAGGTTATGTACAAAACATCAAGTTGTTAAAGATTATTTGCCCAAAATAAACATGAAATTGTTAGAGCAGTCAAAGCCTTGAAACTAAAAAAACAAACATTTGAATTAAGCAGGTTCAGCTGGACAGCAGGGAATTCCTCATACACCTTTCTGGATCCTGATACACAAAGCTAGAAAAGTACCTCAGGGAGCTTCATAACAGCTAAGAATGATCAGGCTGAGCCCAAAACAGCATATTTCCATTTCACAGACTTCACCCAACAGCTGTAAAGAACAATGCACCCAGAGGTAACTGGCCCTGGTTAAAGCCAATCACTCACTCAAAGGGTATGGTGAAATGACTATCCACATACGCCATATTATGAACACATAAAAATCAGTACACCATTAGCCACATGGAAGAAACCCACTTTCCCCTACTTGTAGAATTCAAGCTCAAACATCAAAAAAGTCTTAAAGAACTAATGGAAAAACATGAAGGCTATCATACGAGTTTAATAAGAAACAAATAGTTTACCTGTCGGTGTAGTTTTGCAGCTTTAAGATCTTTCTGGATTCACTATGCTGTGCATTATTCCGCGGTTTAGTAGTTGGGTCCAGAATCGTAGTCTTTTTTTGTAGCCCAGGTGGGCGTTTACGTCCCACCTTTTGATGTACTTCCTGGGACGTCTGCACGCTTCCTGCGGAAGCTCCCACCTTTGGGCGCAATCCTTGGATTCTTTTTTCTTGTTTTAGAGTTCTGTTGGTGAATCCTTTGGCAAGGTTTTCTATTTCTTCCTTCAGTAAGTGATTTTTCCGCTTTGTCCTTTTGAGGTGTCTCTTTCCATATTGACCTTGTATTACCACCTTGTTCTCATGCCTCATTTTTCTGGCGGGGGTGGGTTCGCTAGTGAATCCAGAAAAATCTTCAAGCTGCAAAACTACACCAGGTAAGAAACTATTTGTTTTGCAGCGTGAATCTTTCTGGATTCACTATGCTGTGCATAGACTTTGTAGCGGTTTGTTATGTTTGTGGCGAATGGGTGGAAGATTAGCGTTGGTTGTTGAATATATGTTGAAGCACCTTCTGTCCTACTTGTGCTTCCTTGTTCATTTGTATATCCACACAGTAGTGCTTAGTGAACGTGTGCACTGAAGCCCATGTTGCCGCCAGGCATATGTCTTGAATGGGTGTGTTAGCCAGGAAGGCTACTGTTGCCCCTTCCTTCCTGGTAGAGTGGGCTTGTGCCCCTTCTGCTAGTTCTAGGCCTGCCGGTTTGTGGCACAACTGTATAGTTTGTGCGATCCATCGTGTGATGGTTGCCTTTGTTACTGGTCTACCCAAGAAACGGCTTGCGAAGGACACAAAAAACTGCTTTGTTTTCCTGAGCTATTTAGTTATTTCTATGTAGTGCATTACTGCTCTTCTAGCGTCCAGGGTATGCAGTGCCCTCTGCGCTTGTGGACGGTTTCTGAAAGAAGCTTGGCATTTGTACTGTTTGGATCATGTGGAACCTTGACACCACCTTTGGCATAAAGTGTGGGTCAGTTCTCATTACCACCCTGTCATTTTGTATTTGAATGTAGGGTTCTTGCAGTGTTAGCACCTGTAGTTCGCTTACCCTGTGCAGCAAGGTGATTGCCACCAGAAAGGCTGTCTTCATTTTCAGCATTTGTAGGGAGGCCTTATGGATGGGTTAAAAGGGCGCTTTCATGAGCTCTGTTAGGACTAAATTAAGGTTCCATGCCGGTGGCGGCATCCTCTTAGGTGGTGCGATCCTTTTTGCCCCTTCCAGGAATCTCTTTACTATCTGTGATGTAAAGAAGCTCTTTCCCGTCTCTCCTCTTGTGTAGGCTACTATCGCTGATAGGTGTACTCTTCGCGAGAATGAACTTAGTTTTGCTTTCAGCAGGTGTGTGAGATATCTTAGCACCGTTGATTCCCTTGTCATCTTCTAGTGACGCTTCTTCTTGCTGTACCATTGTGTGAACTTCTTCCATTTTGCCACATAGCACCTTCGTGTGCTAGGTCTCCTTGCCTCCCGTAGCACCTGCAGGGTGCTCTCAGGTAACCTTAGGTGTGCATGTCTTCATGAACAATACCGCTAGGCTGAGGCTCTCCGGCTCTGGGTGTAGTACTTCTCCGTTTTGCATGGAGAGTAAGTCTTTCCTTTTCCCGAACCTGTGGGGTGGTCCTTGTGCGATTTCCATTATCTATGAGCACCAGGTCTGCCTGGCCCACTGGAGGTGCCACCAGGATCAGTTTCATGTTGCTGGATCTGCACTTGAGTACTCTATCAGCGGTATCAGGGGGAAAAGCGTAGGCAAATGTATTCGACCAGCTTATCCATAAGGCCTTTCCCTGTGATCGCTCCTCTGGTTGCCTGGATGCGAAGTGTACGCATTTTGCATTCTGGTGTGTTGCAAATTGGTCTATTGTCGGTGTTCCCCACCTCCTGAATAGCCTTTGCGTTTCTTGTGCATTGAGCTCCACTCGTGGGATGCTGAAGTCTGTCTGCTGAGCCAGTCTGCTTCCACATTGTCCTTCCCTGGTAGGTGTATGGCTAGCAGGTCTATTTTAAGTGGGATGGTCCATCTACATATTTCCTGCGCTAGGTTGGACAGTGCGACTGATTGTGTTCCTCCCCGTTTGTTGATGTAGAACATAGTTGTTGTGTTGTCTGTATCAACACTCGATGTGTCTGACCGCATCTGCTGGAGTCAGACGCATCACTTTGACTTTGTTCATGTGTGCTCCACATCCCTTTTGGGATGAGTCTGTGGCGATGGTCACCGTTGGGGTTGGTGGTGTGAAGGGCTTCCCCCTAGTTATGTTCTCCCTGTTCCACCACGTAATCTCCTCCTGCACTGCGTGCGTTACAACCACTAGATCTTCCCAACTTCCTGTGACCATTGCTGTTGCAGCCATTCCTGGAATGGTCTCATGTGGAGCCGTATATTGGGGACCAGGTGTATGCAGGACGCCATCATCCCCATGATCTTGCTAGCCGTCCTCACTGTCAGAGCTTGCCTCTTCAGGTAGAGGTGTCTCCTTCAGCAGGGTCAGTGTTTTGTCGCTGGGGAGCACCTTGCTCTGAATGGTGTTGATCTGTGCCCCCAGGAAGATCTTCACTTGCTCTGGTTCCATTGAGGATTTTCCCCAGTGTATGGAGAATCCCAGGTCTGACCTGCTGTGCGTGTTCCTTGCATGTCCTGTGTGAACTTGCTTTTATTAGCCAGTCGTCGAGGTAAGGGAATACATGAACCCCTTCTCTGCGCAGGTACGCTGCCACGGCTGCGAGACATTTGGTGAACACCCTTGGTGCGGACTTTAGTCCAAAGGCTAGGGCTGTGAACTGGTAGTGTTCTTTGTCGATTGTAAATCTTAGCAGATGTTTGTGCTGCCTGTTCGTGGGAATGTGCAGGTAGGCATCCTTGAGGTCTATGGTGGACATGATCTGAGGAATGACCTCAGGAATGACCTTTTGGAGGGACGTCATTTTGAACTTGTGTCTTTATGTATTTGTATAGGAACCTTAGATCCATAATGGGTCTTAGCGTTTAGTCCACTTTTGGCACTAGGAAAGAGTACACTCCCTTATTCCTTTCTCTGAATGGAACTGGTTCGATGGCCTCCTTTCGGAGGAGTTCTAGTGATTCCTCTAGGAGTAGCGCTAGTTCTTTTCCTGAATGCGCCTTCCTTTTCGGTTTTCTGTTTGGTGGTTTCTATTCCAGTTCTATGCAGTATCCGAACTGTATGATGTGGAGTATCCATTTGTCTGTAGTGCTCTTCTTCCACTCCTGGAAGAAGTCTTAGCCTGCCTCCTACTGGTGTTACATGTTAGTCTAGGTTTGGTCCGTGTAACTCCCTCTTGTGCTCCACCCTCGTAGGAGTCGTGTGAGTGGGCATGCTTGGCGTGACTGAGTCACTTTGAGGTGGGTTGTTAGCAGACTCTTGTCTGCCCTCGTCCATTTGCCCTCCCGCGAAAGGACTGGCTCGAGGCTGGTACTGCCAGGTTTGCTTTTGTTGCCCCTGCAGGGATTGGTTGTCGCCATGGTGCACCTGCTGGAATGTCTGGTGTGACGTTCCCAGCTGGTTTCTTCCCCTTCTGTTTGGTCTCCGTGTCGGGGTACCCCTTCTCATCCCTCTGAATTGTAAGGCCCCCATGGACCTTGCAGTTTAATTTTCTTTCTTGAGCTGGGTGAGTTTCTCATCCACCGGTGCCCCAAACAGTCTCCATTGAAGGGAGTGCTTAGAATGTGATTCTGCACTTCCGGCTTGAAGCCTGAGATCCTAAGCCAGGCCTGCCTTCTTTCTGTGATTCCTATAATCATAAGTCTGCTGGATGTGTTAGCCCCATCCAAGGAAGTGTTCAGGCAAGCATTTGCTATATTTTTCTCCTCTTCCACCAGGTTTGATGCCCTTTGCTGGTATTCCTCTGGGAGGTGCTTGAGCAGTTGCCCCATCTCGTCCCCATGTTGGTACTGGTGTCTGTTCAGTAGGGCGTTGGAGTTCGCCATGCACCAGTGTACTGCTGCATTTCTCTATCTTTCTCCCAGTTAGGTCCATTCTCCTACTTTTTGTCTGGTGGTGGGCCTGACGTTGTTGGGACGTTTGCCCTCTTCCTGGCGGTTTCCCCAATAATGGAGTCCGCCATGACGGATCCCTGGATGTAGGGAGGATCCTGAGGAGTGTTTGTATTTATCTGTCCTAGGTGTGCCAGACCTGCAGGTTGCCGGATCTTTGAACGCCTCCCTTCCTTGGTCCATGGCACTCTGAAGCATGGGGAGGAACTGACTGAGTGGGGAGCAGGGTCTCTAAAAGGAAACATGCCTTAGGTTTTCCTCCTCCAATTGGACTCCATAGGCCGCTGCCGCGTTCTTGATGACCATGTTATAGGCCCCAATGTCATCTGGTGGCGAAGGCCTCGAAGGATAAGTCTCCACGAGCTCTTCCGGATTTTCGGAGTCGATGTCCTGCCATTCCAGGTCTTGTGTCATCGAGGATGCCGAGCCGAAAGTAGTTCGCTGGTCATAGTCTCCTTCTTCCTCATAGTATGGGCCTTCTTCCTCGAGGTGTTCCGGGGGCTCGGGAGTTTGGCAGCCCTTCGGTGTCGAACTCCTCCTCTTCTATTTTGACGATTGTAGCCGGTGGCTTCAACGGAATCGTGAACTTTTTAATTTGCTCGTCGAACTCTTTCTTCCTTTGCAGGATGTTCTCCATTTCGGCCTCGAGCCTTCTTTTTCCGCTCCATCGTGCAGGCATGCTCAGCGTAGAGTGTTTCGGCCGATCTCTTCGACTTGGTAGTAGACGAAGCGACCTTCAGGTCCTTCTCCTTCGAAGTAGAGCGGTCCTTTTCGGGGACGAGCTTAGACTACCTTGGCTTTGCGAGACTTCGCCGCCTGGGGGTCCTTTTCGAAGGATCCGCTGGGCTGTCTGTCCTTGGGTGCAGCTGCAGCCGTCGAGGTTTGGCGCCAGTGCTCCCTTCGAGGAGAGACTGTTTTTCGAGAATCCAGATCGGGCTTTCGAGAGTGTCGAGGGTTTTGGGGTAGACGTCTCTCCTACCTCTTTAGATGTCTTCGTAACGGTCTCTACGACCGTGTAGTCATCTGGTCCCTCGGCAATGTTGTCCTCTTCGTCGCTGGAGAGGCCCTGGTCCCGAAGCGACGGAGGTTGGCCATTGCCTTGCATGGTGTCATTGGCTCTCCTCTGTCTCTCTAACCCAGAGTGTCTTCGGGGTGAAGGCGGAGCAGGCGTTGCAAATCTTTGCTCTCGTGATCGACCGGTAAGCAGAGGTTGCAGACCGGGTGCTGGTCCTTCTGCGCGTATTTGTGGTGGCAGTTATGGAAGAATTTAAAGGGTTTTATCCATTCCTGCGCTCAGGGGGCCCCCTGTGTGCACATTCTCCGTTGGACGTCGAAGATCTCCAAGTTCTCCTCCTTCATCGTCCCGGCTTGGTGATCATGTTCTTTGGTATCTTCTCCAATCTTTTCTGTGAAAATTGCCTTTTTTTTCTTCTTTCCTCCCAAAACTCTGGAGCCTCTGACGATCCAGACCCAACGGCAGAAAAAAGAATCTGAAGATGGCGCCCAAAGGTGGGAGCTTCCACAGGAAGCGTGTAGACCTCACAGGAAGTACACCAAAAGGTGGGACGTCGAGGCCCACCTGGGCTACAAAAATAAAAATAAAGGACTACGATTTGAGACCCAACCACTAGACCGCGGAATAATGCACAGCATAGTGATTCCAGAAAGATTCATGCTGCAAAAATAAGTTACTTACCTGTAACTTTAGTTATCCAGTATTGCGATCTTTTTTATATATTCACATGCTCGAATGATTCCCCGAAGTGGGAGTCCCACAGTACAAAAATGAAGTAGTATGAGAAATTTATCATAGGCTATAATGACCCTAGGCCATCAGTTTAATAGCATATGTCCTTTAATGAAGTACCAAAATTCAACCATAACTTTTCACTAGCTAGCATCCTCTAGAACACTCCCAAGAGAGGCAGAGTACCTCAGATTCCAGCACAAGTCTGTGTAATATCCATGACATAAGGGATGTCTCTCCGGGGAGGAAGCTGAGTCGCATGTGAATGGCAGATACCAATACTGGATAACTGCAGTTACAGGTAAATAACTTATTTTCTTATCTAGTATTGGTGTATCTTGCATATATTCTCATGCTTGAATCAGAATAGCAAGCAGTATCATGATAAATGTAAATACCTTTAGGGGATGGTGGGTAAAATATACATTTACAGATCATGCATTTCAACAGTAAAAACAGAAATACAAATACACATCTACATATATAAACAGGTTAGAATCGTCATTATCGACAGATGAGCATTTCTATGTAAAACTTTAAATAGGCAAAAGTGAGAGAATGGTTAAGCAGTCGCATACCAACGTTTGGAAACCTTTAACTTCTCAACATAAAGCAAAACATCTACTTAAAGAAGCTCACCTTACTGGAATAAATGGTGTGAGAAAATGGGGTTGGTAGCAGTACCCCACCCCCAAACATTTTTTGCCTTGCTTCTGATGCAACTAACTGTGGAGTACTGGGTCCCTGCTACCCAGGTTTCCAGTACCAATGTTCTTTCCTTAAAACAAATCCACAATTGTCCCTTCAGGTCCCTAAGTCCCTAGTAAAAGGTACATGGGTACCTAGGGCATTGGGCCTGAAGAGGGTCCCCCTAGGGACCCCTCACCTAGGCAAGGCAGACTGCCACTGCTCAAATTCTAGGCAAGTCCCCCTTCTAGCAGGCCTTAACAGCACTAAGGCAGGGTGTACTATATCACAGGTGTGGGCACATCGGCATTAGCAGATATGCCCCTACAGTATTAGGGTCTATTCCCAAATATTTTAAGTGCCAGGGAAGCTATAGAAAGTACATTGCTCCGCCCATCATCTTATTTTATGTGCAATAAAGGTCTTAACACTCCAGTGTTAGGCCTGAGGCTGCTTGCCCACACTCCCACCAATAGAGTACTTTGGGTTTTACATTGAGCCCTGTACACTTTTGGGGAACCCCTGAACTCTGCACGGTATAACCACCTAGTGGCAAACCATATACAGAGCCAGCTTCCTATAGATTGCATAATATCACCTATCCCACGGCTGTCTCACGACGCTGCGTCTATTCCAGGCAGTAGTGCTGCGTGAAGGTGTGGGTGCTCTTCCACGTGCATATTTTCTCCAGTGGAATGCCTGCAAACAGCAGCCAGAGTGGACTGCTAATTGAATAGGCATTACCTTCTCAAAGGTTTGAATTATTTCTGAGATCCATCTTGCAATAGTTGGCTTTGTCACAGCTGTGCCTTGTTCACAGGCTACGCCTTGTTCACAGGCTACAAGTAACTGGTATGTCTTGCAAACGTTTAGTTCTTTCAAAGTAAAATTTGAGGCATTGCTTCATGTCCAAAGTGTGAAAAGCCTGTTCAGCCGGTGTGGCTGGTTAGGGGAAAAAGTTTGAAGAATGACCAGCTCATTGAGGTGAAATGGAGAACGAATAGTTTCTTACCTGTCGGTGTAGTTTTGCAGCTTGAAGACCTTTCTGGATTCACTATGCTGTGCATATTCTGCAATCTGGTGGTTGGGTCCGGAATCGTAGTTTTTTTTTGTCGTAGCCCAGGTGGGCGTCGACGTCCCACCATTTGGCGTACCTTCGGTGACGTCGGCGTGCTTCCGGCGGAAGCTACCACCCTTGGGCGCCATCTTCGGATTCTCTTTCGTCTTTTTTCTTTTCTGTCTTTGTAGTGAATCCATGGCTATGTTTGTTAATCGTTTTTTCAATGTAATTCGTTTCACGTATCTTGTAAGCTTCAACTTGCTTTCTTTTCTATGCGTTTCCACCTTCTTCTCCAGCTTCATCTTTCTGGCGGAGGCGGGTGGGTTCGCTAGTGAATCCAGAAAGATCTTCAAGCTGCAAAACTACACCGCAGGTAAGTAACTATTCGTTTTGCAGCGTGAATCTTTCTGGATTCACTATGCTGTGCATAGATTTTGTAGCGGTTTTCGTTACTTTTGTGGCGGTTGGGTGGAAGATGAGCGTTGGTTGTTGAATATATGTTGAAGCACCTTTTGTCCTACTTGTGCTTCTTTGTTCATTTGTGCACCCACGCAATAGTGCTTGGTGAAAGTGTGCACTGAAGCCCATGTTGCCGCCAGGCATATGTCCTGAATTGGTGTGTTGGCCAGAAAGGCAATTGTTGCTCCTTTCTTCCTGGTGGAGTGGGCCTGTGCCCCTCCTGTTAGCTCCTGGCCAGCTTGTTTGTGGCAGAATTGTATTGTCTGTGCGATCCATCGAGCTATGGTGGTTTTAGTCACTGGTTTGCCCATGTAACTGTTTGCGAAGGATACGAAGAACTGTTTTGTTTTCCTGTGTTCCTTCGTCCTTTCAATGTAGTGCATCACAGCCCTTCTTGCGTCTAGGGTGTGGAGCGACCTCTCAGCGCTTGTAGTGGGGTTTTGGAAGAAGCTAGGGATCTGAATACTCTGATTCATGTGGAACCTTGACACCACCTTTGGCATGAAGTGTGGGTCTGTTCTCATCACGACCCTGTCACTGTATCTGGATGTAGGGTTCCTGCAGCGTGAATGCCTGCAGTTCGCTCACCCTTCGTAGTGAGGTGATTGCTACCAGAAAGGCCGTCTTCATCGTCAGCATTTGCAGTGATGCTTTGTGGATGGGTTCGAAAGGTGCTTTCATGAGCTCCGTCAGTACCTCATTTAGGTTCCAGGCCGGTGGCGGCATTCTCTTTGGTTGCGCTATTCTTTTAGCCCCTTCTAGGAATCTTTTTACGACTTGGGACGTAAAGAAGCTTCTCCCTGTTTCTCCTCTTGTGTATGCCACAATCGCTGCCAGGTGCACCCTCAGCAAGGATGAGCTTAGCTTAGCCTTAATTAGGTGCGTGAGGTACCTTAGCACCGTGGATTCCTTGGTCAGTTTCCTATGGAGTTTTTTTCTTGCAACACCATTGAGTGAATCTTTTCCATTTCTCCCCATAGCACTTGCGTGTGCTGGGCCTTCTTGCCTCTCGCAGCACCCGCAGGGTGGTCTCTGGTAATTTTAGGTGTGCGAACTCTAAGTCGTCAGGAGCCAGGCTGAGAGGTTGAGGCTCTCCGGCTCTGGGTGTAGAACTTCTCCGTTTTCCATGGAGAGTAGGTCTCTTCTTTTTGAGAACTTGTGGGGTGGCCCCTGCGCCATCTCCATTATCTGAGAATACCAGGTCTGTCTGGCCCATTGTGGTGCCACAAGGATGAGCGTCATGTTGCTCTTCATGCATTTGTTGAGAACCCTGGGGATCAGTGGTATCGGGGGAAAAGCGTAGGCAAATGTTTTTGACCAGCTTATCCATAGGGCATTCCCCTGTGACAGTGCCTCTGGTTGCCTGGATGCAAAGTATTGTCATTTTGCATTCCAGCGTGTTGCAAACAGGTCTATTGTTGGCGTGCCCCATTTCCTGAATAGTCTCTCTGTTCCCTGACTGTTGAGTTCCCACTCGCGGGACGCTGAAGTCTGCCTACTGAGCCAATCCGCTTCTACATTGTCCTTCCCTGGCAGGTGTAAGGCTAGCAGGTCTATTTTTAGTGGTATAGCCCATTTCCAGATTTCCTGTGCCAAGCTTGACAGAGGGAACGATTGAGTTCCCCCCCTGTTTGTTAATGTAAAACATCGCTGTGGTGTTGTCTGTTTGTATTAGCACCTTCTGGTTGTACAGGTGTTTCTGAAAAGCCTTGAGGGCTAGCAACACAGTTTTCAGTTCCAGGTAATGTGTCTGACTGCATCTGTAGGGCTCCACAGACCCCTCACTCTGAGCCTGTTCATGTGTGCGCCCCATCCCTTCTGGGATGAGTCTGTGGTGATGGTCACTGTTGGGTCCGGTGGTGTTAGAGGTTTCCCTTCTGTTATTCTCTCCTTGGTCCACCACCTTATGTCTTCCTGCACCCTGTGCTTTACAACCACTAGATCCTCCTAACTTCCTGTAGCTTGTGACCATTGCTGTTGCAGCCACTCTTGGAGTGGTCTCATTTGTAGGCGTACATTGGGGACCAGGTGTATGCATGACTCCATCATCCCCAAGATCTTGCTCACAGTCCTCACTGTCAGAGCTCGCCCCTTCTGGTAGTGACGTTTCTCCCTCAGTAGGCTGAGGGTTCTCTTTTCGCTGGGTAACACCCTGCATTGGACGGTGTCGATCTGGGCTCCCAGGAAGATCTTCACTTGCTCTGGTTCCATCGAGCATTTGCCCCAGTGTATGGAGAACCCCAGGCTTGCTAGCGTTCTTGTCACTTGTTCTGCATGGTCTTTGCATGTCCTGTAAGCTTGCCTTTGCGAGCCAGTCGTCGAGGTAGGGGTACACGTGTATCCCCCTCAGATGTGCGGCCACTGCCGCGAGGCATTTGGTGAACACCTTTGGTGCGGATTTTAGTCCGAAAGCCAGGGTCGTGATTTGGTAGTGATCCTTGTTCACTGTGAATCTTAGCATGTGCTTGTGCTGCCTGTTCATGGGGATGTGCAGGTACGCATCTTTGAGGTCTATGGTGGACAAGAAGTCCCCGGCCTTTATCTGTGGGATGACCTCTTGTAGGGACGTCATTTTGAATTTTTGAGTTGACGTATTTGTTTAGGAACCGTAGGTCCGGGATGGGTCTTAGACTTTCGTCCACTTTTGGCACCAGGAAGTAGTTGGAGTACACTCCCTTGTTCCGTTCTTTGAAAGGAACCCGTTCGATGGCCGCCTTGAGGAGGAGTTCTTGAGCTTCCTCTTGCAGTAATTTCAGCTCTCTTCCAGAGTGCTCTCTTTTCTTTGGTTTTCTGTTTGGTGGTCTCTTTCCCAACTCTATGCAGTATCCGCACTGCATAATGTTGAGTATCCACTTTATTTTTTGCCACTCCCGGAGAAAAAATCTCAATCTTCCTCCTACCGGCGTCACATGTTCCTTTGTGTCTTGTCCGTGTAGCCCTCTCCTCTTTCTTTTCCCGTGCTCCTCCCCCGGAGGGTTCGAGTGGGAGAGCACCTTCTTCTGTGTGAAGTCACTTAGAGGGGGGTTGTTCACCGCCTCTCCTTCTCTGGCCCCGCCCATTTCCTCTTGACCGAAAGGACTGGCCCCTGCTCTTGGCCGAAGACGGCTGTAATGCCAGAAACCGGTCCCCGGAAGCTGGTTTCCTTTCCAGTGAAGAATTGGCTTGGTAGTTTGGTCTGCCCTGTTCCCACGATGCACTGGGCCAGGGACAGACTAATTTGCATATAGCCAGGTTCTGAACTGGGATGGTGCAGTGAGCTAAAAAACGGTGATGGATCAAGCCCTGATCTGTTGACTGGGTAGGAGTGTTCTGATTAACTCAGATGCTCTGTCCATCACCACCCCCTTTTTGTAATTATTTTGGCCACCATGAGTGTGGAAGGGTATGCTCAGACATGAGTCCCTTGCTCATTGCACCATCAGGATTCAAGCAAGCCGGGCCGAAGACGGCTGTAATGCCAGAAACCGGTCCCCGGAAGCTTGTTTCCTTTCCAGTGAAGAATTGGCTTGGTAGTTTGGTCTGCCCTGTTCCCACGATGGACTGGGCCAGGGACAGACTAATTTGCATATAGCCAGGTTCTGAACTGGGATGGTGCAGTGAGCTAAAAAACGGTGATGGATCAAGCCCTGATCTGTTGACTGGGTAGGAGTGTTCTGATTAACTCAGATGCTCTGTCCATCACCACCCCCTTTTTGTAATTATCCTGCTCTGGTAGTTTCAGCTTTACCTCTACTGGCCCTGGTGTCCTTGGTTGTCACTGTTGCCCCTGGTGGAAACTCTGGTGTGAATCTGCTCGCTGACTTCCACCTCTGCCGTTCGGCCTCCGTGTAGGAGTGCCCCTCATCCCCCTGAATTGCAGGGCCCCCATGGACCTTGCCGTCTTGTTGTCCTTCAGTTGGGTGAGCTTTTCATCAACTGGGGCTCCGAACAGTGTTTCACCGTTGAAAGGTGTGTTCAGGATGTTGTTCTGCACCTCAGCCTTGAAGCCTGAGATCCTGAGCCAGGCTTGCCTTCTCTCTGTGATGCCTATAGCCATCAGTCTGCTGGATGTTTCTGCCCCATCCAAGGCTGTCTTTAGGCACGAGTTGGCGATGCTTTTCCCCTCTTCCACAAGGTGTGATGCCCTTTCACGGTATTGTTCCGGGAGGTGCTTGAGCAATTGGCCCATCTCATCCCAATGCTGGTATTGATGTCTATTCAGGAGGGCGTTGGGAGTTCACCATCCGCCAGTGCGTTGCGGCGTTCCTCTCAATTGTCCTGCCAGTTAGATCCATCCTCCTGCTTTCCTTGTCAGGTGGAGGTCCAGATGTTGTTGGGACGTTTGCCCTTTTCCTCGCCGTTGCAGCGATTATTGAATCTGCTGTGACGGATCCCTTGATGTAAGCTGGGTCTTGGGAGGAGAATTTGTATTTCCTCTCCGTCCTCTGCGTTACTGATCTGCATGTAGCCGGGTCCTTGAAGGCTTCCTTCCCCTGGTCTGTGATACTCTGGAGCATGGGCAAGAACTGGCATCTTGTCTGTATGGGGAGCAATGTCTCGAGCACAAAGTCTGCTTTTGGCTTCTCTTCCAGCTTTACTCCATAAGCTGCTGCCGCCTTCCTGACCACCTCATTGTATGCCCCAATGTCATCCGGTGGCGAAGGCCTCGAGGGGTATGTTTCCACAGCCGCCTCCGGGTTTTCGGCCTCGATGTCCTGCCATTCCTGGTCTTGGGCCGTCGAGGAACCTGAGCCGTAGCTTGACTGCTGTTCCCCGTAATCCCCTTCTGTGTAGTAGAGGTCTTCTTCCTCTTCGTGCTCCGAGGGTTCCGGAGTTTGGCGTCTCTTCGACGTCGAACTCCTCGAGCTCCTGTACCTCAACGACGGCCGGTGCCGGCTTCGAGGGGTTCTTGTAACTTCTCATCTTTTCATCGAAGTCTTTCTTTCTCTGAAGGATGTTCTCCATTTCGGCCTCGAGCCTTCTTTTCTTTCTCTGCATCTCTGCGTCCTGCACGTCGTCGAGCTTCTCGGCTGCTCTTTTCGGCGGCGGCGGCGAAACTTTCTTCGGCTCCTTTTCCTTCGAAGTCGAAGACCCTTTTTCGGGGGCTTGCTTCGATGACCTTTGCTTTTCGCTGGTCTTCGGCCTCCGGGAGTCCTTCTCGGAGGATCCGCTGGGCTCTTTTTCGGAGGATGCAGCTTCGGACGTAGAGTTTTTCGGCGCCGGTGCTCCTTTCGAGGCTCTGGGCTCAGACTTTCGAGAGTCTGCCTCTGGCTTTCGAGACCCTGTGGGGGTTTTCGGGGTCGTAGACTCTCCTACCTTGTCAGGTGTTTTCTTATCGGTCTCTGCGACCGTGAAGTCATCTGGGCCTTCGGCGATGTTGTCCTCGTCGTCGGTGGAGAGGCCCAATTCATAAAGCGTTGGGGCTTGGCCCTTGCCCTGCATCGTGTGGTGAGCTGTCCTCTGTCTCTCTCGAACTCTGAGTGTCTTCGGCTTGAAAACGGAGCAGGCGTTGCAGTCTCTGCTCTCGTGGTCGATTGGCAGGCAGAGGCTGCAGACCGGTTGCTGGTCCTTCTGCGCGAACTTGTGGTGGCAGTTCTTGCAGAATTTAAAGGGTGTCTTGTACATCCCTGCGCTCAGGGGAGCCCCTGTGTGCGCATTCCTCCAAGGACGTCGAAGATTTCGAAGTTCTCTCCTTTCTTCGTCGTCTCTTCTCTGATGGTCTTCTCCCGATCTTCTCAGGTCTTCACCGTTGAAGAGTTGCTGTATTTCCTCCTTTTTTCCTCCAAAACTTCCGGAGCTTCACGCGACGATCCAGACCCAACGGCGGAAAAAAGAATCTGAAGAGGGCGCCCAAGGGTGGTAGCTTCCGCCGGAAGCACGCCGACGTCACCGAAGGTACAACAAATGGTGGGACGTCGACGCCCACCTGGGCTACGACAAAAAAAAAAAAAAAAATGAAAAAAAAAAACTACGATTCCGGACCCAACCACCAGATTGTGGAATATGAACAGCATAGTGAATCCAGAAAGATTCACGCAGCAAAAGGAACATTTGGAATGAATTTCGGGTCTGTTCTAAGAAGCATAAAATCATCTGTGAAGAGCAGAAAAGGTTCTTGCGTCGTAAAAGCCTGCATCTTACTGACCCTTTTAGATGCGAGTGCAAGGAAAAGAGCAACTTTCTATGTGAGAAACTTTAATTCAGCCCTATGAATAGGCTCAAAAAGCTGCTTCATTAGCTGTGAGATTACCACTTTAAGACACTATTCTGCGAGAGGAGCTCGCACCTGAGGGAAGGCCTAGAAGCACCCTTTCATTCATTGTTTTATGAGTTCTCTGGCACAGAGAAAGCTTGTGAAGTGTGTCTGTACTTGAGAGATTGTAGCAAGGTGGAATTTGGCTGATGCATATTCTAGGCCTGACTTGGCCAGGGAGAGAAGGTAAGATCTTGTCAGGAAAAGCATGTAACGGGTACAAGTTATTTTGCCGTCACAAATGACAATCTCCTCCACTTCAACTTGGTGCCTTGAGCTCTAGATCTGGCAAGAATCCCAGCATTACTGTGAGATTTTCAAATTCCGAAATTCGTAGAAATCAGGAGCCATGAGTGCAAGTGGAGTGTTGATGGCATATCTGACCTTTGTTCCATGTCAGGAGAGAGACTGTTGGTAAAAGGCGAATGACTGTCTCTGGCAGGAGAAGCTCTGAAAAGTAGTGCTGTCTGGGTCACTTCGGAGCAATCAACAGGAGACAACCGTGCTAAGACTGAATCAGTGGTATGGGGAGAAATTATGCATAAATTCCAGACCAGCTAATTGATCCTGGGAGAGAAAATCAACCGATGTAGAACTGCCATTTGGTATTGGTTTCCGTTGTGAAGATACAGCGCTGGTTTCACCCACAATGAGAATATCCTGATCCGTTGCTGTAGGTCGAGTTCCCACTTGTGGAAGCTGTCTTTGGTCATGCTTAGCATGTCAGGAAGCGGGTTCTGTCCCGGACAGATAGATGCTCAGGCTTCAAGGATATTTTGTGAGCTGTGAGGCAATCCTAAATCTCTTGGGTTTCCTGAGATAGCATGAGATTGGGTTCCTCCCGGTTTGTTGATATAATACATGCTGGATGTACTGTCATTATGAACCAGCACAGAGAATATTGCAATCTGTAGAGGAAAGCCTGCAAGATCAGAAAAATGGCTGAGCTAAATGGCTGAGTTCCAAGTTGTTGGTGTAGCAAATTGACTGGTAGACCACCTTCTCTGGATCTGAAGGTCTTATAGGTGGCCTCCCCAGCCCTCTATAGAGGCATCCGTAGTGATGATGAAATCTGGCACTAGCAGTAGAAACGTAGGGCCCTTGAGAGGGATGTGGTACGTCAGACTTCTCATCTTGAGGCGAGCCAAGGGGACCAAGTTTATAGCAGAGGAGATCATACTTATGAGCAACTGAACAGTCCCACCAACTGTTTTCCTGCAATGCCTAGTTTGTTTCGGGAGAAGGCTTTGTTCTGTAAGTTGTAGAGGTCGGCTATAAGAAACTACCGTGTGACTGGGAGTGGAGGGTGACTTTCGCCAATTGACAGTGAGGCCCAGTTTGAGAAACAGCGAGAGGCTTTTGTTGCCTTGGCAGCTTTTCCTGGCATTGAGGCTTTTAGCAGCCAGTTGTCTAGGTAAGGGAATACCCAGAAGACCATGCAGCTAGAGTGCTGCTGGTACTGGGGCCATGCACTTAGTGAATATCTGAGATGCCGAATTGAGACTTAAGGGAAGGGCCTTGATTTGGGAATGGCTACCAGCTACCATGAAAAGATATCTGCAGTGTTTGGGATGGATGGATATATGAAAGTAAGCGCTTTCCAGGTCAACAGAGGTCATGAAGGCTCCACTGTTGAGGGGGATTGAGAATGTCGCAGAGTTTTATCACCCAGGATTGCCTGCAGAGCAATTTGTTGAGCTTCCTGAGATACAGAATCTGTCTCCTCTTCCCTCAATTTCTCAATTTCTAGCCGATTAGGGGGAAAAAAAACTGGAGTAAATCTTTTTCCCTTCTGAGCCCCCAGGACCTTCACTATTGCTCTCTTGGAGAGCATTAAGAGCTTCCTTCCGGAAGAGGAGGAGAAGAGGGGCTCTTTGGCCGAGCAGTTGGTGGTCTCTGTAAACATAGGAGAGCAGTCGGAACAGTCTCAACTCATGAGTGAAGAAACCCATCAGCACACCTAATTGGGGAACCTCGTCATCTGGGTTTTGTAGCTACGAATGATGCCCGTAAGGCAACTCCTCAATTAGTTCAATGAGGGTTGTGAAGTGCGGATCATCAAACGCGCAAGAAATAAACCATCACACAGAAGACGGGTATTATGAAGAGCTGATAGGAAAAATGAATATGCTACTTACCAGTATGCATCTGTTCTTGGCATGTAGGGCTGCTAACATTCATATCTTTTGCATAGATCGCCGCCTAGTGTTGGGTCCGGATGATCGCACATTGTTGTCCTGGAAGAGTCTTCGAAGTATCCTGAGATAGGTGGCTCCTCCCCTGGACTACAGTGCGCATGGGCATCGGCTCCATCCCCAGATTGTTTTTAGCCATTGTGGCAGAGATGGAGTGAAAAGTGTAAAGGATGTCCATGCTAATGATTGAATGCAAGAGTGTATCTGCAGCTGCGACAGGCACCGGGGAGGAGGGCGGGCGATATGAATGTTAGCAGCCCTACATGCCAAGAACAGATGCATACTGGTAAGTAGCATATTCAGTTCGAGGCATGTGGGCTGCTAAATTCATATCTTTTGCATAGAATACATAGCAGTCCCTCCATTAACGGCGGTTGCCCGTGCCAGCTGCAGAAACCTGAAAAGGTGTCTTGAGAACAGCCTGTCCTACAGCTGCTTGCTGCTTGGAATGCACATCGACACAGTAGTGTTTGGTAAACGTGTGCGGTGTCACCCATGTGGCTGCTCTGCAAATGTCTTCCAAAGGAATGTTTCCCAGGAAAGCCATGGAGGCCCCCATTTTGCGTGTGGAGTGCGCTCTGGGGGGTATTGTTAAAGTGCGTTTTGCCTTTTGATAACAGATTTGAATGCACTTAACAATCCACCTGGCTATTCCTGCTTTGGAAATAGGGTTGCCTTTGTGCTGTGGTGAGAAGGCAACAAAAAGTTGTTTTGTTTTTCTAAAGTGTTGTGTCCTGTCAATATAGTACATCAACGCCCTCCTAACGTCCAAGGTATGGAGCATTCTTTCCGCTACTGATTGTGGATTTTGAAAGAATGCGGGCAGGTCAATAGTTTGGTTGAGATGAAACTGTGACACCACCTTCGGAAGGAATTTGGGGTTAGTGCGTAGTACCACCCTGTTTGGATGAATTTGTATGAATGGCTCCTGGACTGTGAGCGCTTGCAGCTCACTGACACGCCTTAGTGACGTAATAGCAATGAGAAAAGCCACTTTCCATGTGAGGAACTGGAGTTCACATGAGTGCAGTGGCTCAAAAGGTGGGCCCATCAGCCTGGTGAGGACCACGTTGAGGTTCCACACCGGAGCTGGTGGTGTTCTTGGGGGAATGACTCGTTTCAGACCCTCTAGGAAGGCTTTAATGGCAGGCACCCTGAAAACAGAGATGCTGCCTGTTCTGAAGATAAGCCGCTATGGCGGATAGATGTATCCGAATAGAAGCGTACGCTAGATTGCACTTGTAAAGATGTAACAGATAGCAAATGATGTTAGGAATAGATGCATCTAGCGGGTTGATGTTATTGGCTGTACAGTAAATGACAAAACGCTTCCATTTTGCAGCATAGCATGCTCTGGTAGTGGGCTTCCTTGCCTCTTTGATGATGTCCATGCATTCTGGAGGCAAATGAAGGTAGCCAAACTCTAGGACTTCAGGAGCCAGATCGCCAGGTTGAGCTGTTGCGGATCTGGATGCTGAATGTCGCCATGGTTCTGCGTCAAGAGCCTGGGTGTAAGGCGCAGCCTTTGATGCTGCACCACTGAGAGTTCCAGAAACGTGGTGTACCATGGTTGGCGTGCCCACGTTGGAGCAACTAGGATGAGTGTCATCGAGTGTTGCCTTAGCTTTCTTGCCACCAGCGGTATGAGAGGTGCTGGGGGAAAAGCGTACGCAAATCTGCCTGACCAGTTCATCCATATCGCATTCCCCTGCGACTGTGGGTGAGGGAACCTGGCGGCAAAGTGTTGGCATTTGCGTTTTCCTGTGTGGCAAACAGGTCTATCTCTGGATGACCCCACTGCTGGAAGTACGGGCGGAGTACTGATGGATGTAACTCCCACTCGTGCATCTGGTGGCTGTATCTGCTGAGCAGATCCGCCATCTGATTGTCCTTGCCCGGGATGTGCCCTGCCATGAGGAAAATGTTCCTTTGAATGGCCCACTTCCACATGCTCTGAGCCAGATGAGACAGCTGTGGCGAGTGGGTGCCTCCCTGTTTCTGAATGTAGTACATCGCTGTCATGTTGTCTGTCCATACTAACACGACTTTGTTGCACAGATGTACTTTGAAGGACTTGAGCGCCATGAAGATTGCCATCAGTTCTAGATAGTTGATGTGTATCTTCTGTTGCTGCGTCGTCCATAGTCCCTGCACTGTGTAATTGAGCACATGAGCTCCCCATCCCTGGAGAGATGTGTCCGTTGTTAGGATAATCTGTGGCACCGGCTCCTGGAACGGTCGGCCCTTGCAAAGGTTGTGTGGATTCCACCAATGCAGAGAGTTGTATGCCCGACCGGTAACCAACACTAGGTCTGTTAGTTGTCCCCGAGCTTGTGTCCACTGATTTGCTAAACATTCTTGGAGCGGACGCATATGCAACCTTGCGTGAGGGACTATGAAGATGCAGGAGGCCATCATGCCTATCAACTGCATGAACACTCTCGCTGGAAGGGAGTGTTGCGGTCTGAACTTTTGGATCAGAGACTGGATGCTGTCTATCCTGACCTTGTTTGGCTGAGCCATAGCAGTCAGGGTATTTATTGTTGCACCCAGAAACTGCCGCACATGTGCTGGTTGAAGGTGCGACTTTGGGTAGTTCAACGAGAAGCCCAGACTGTGAAGGAGGTGAATGGTTGCGGACATGTCCGCGGCGCACTGTTGTTCCGACTTCGCTTGAACGAGCCAGTCGTCCAGGTAGGGGTAGACATGTATGTTCTGCCTCCTGAGGTGCGCCGCCACCGTCACCAGACACTTGGTAAACACTCTGGGGGCGGTGGTCACCCCGAAGGGTAGGACTTTGAACTGATAATGCCTGCCATGGATGGTGAACCTGAGATTTTCTGTGGGACGGGTGTAGTGGTATGTGGAAATAGGCATCCTTGAGGTCTAAGGTTGCGAGAAAGTCCCCTTGGTTCAGCAAGGGAAGAATCTGTTGGAGTGTAAGCATATGGAAATGCTCTGACAGAATATACAGGTTGAGGGGGCGCAGGTCCAGAATGGGCCTTAGGGAGCCGTCTTTCTTTGGAATAAGGAAGTACAGTGAATAGACTCCTGTGCCTTCCTCCTCCACTGGCACGAGCTCGATTGCGCCTTTTTGCAGCATCACCACTACTTCCTGCTGCAATAAGTGCAAGTGCTCTGCGGACATAGGACGTTGCCTTGGTGGAATGTTGGGTGGAGTGGATGTCAACTCTAGACAATAACCGTACTGGATAAGTTGTCTTACCCACCTGTCTGTGGTGATGTTTGTCCAGACCGGCAGGAACTGCTGGAGTCTCCCCCCGACAGGTGTAGAATGATCGGGGGGCAGTGACAGGGAGTCACTGTTTGTTTGCGGCAGAGGAACGGGAGTTGTTGTTTCCTCTGCCTCGTCCCCTGGTGCTGTTTCCTCGATAACCCCCTCTATTTTGCTTGGGGTACGAGGACTGTGCGCCGCCCTTAGTGAATTGTGACTGTTGACCCATCTGTCCCCGGGTAACACCGCGTGCACCTGAGCGACGAAAAGTGTTCCCCCTGAACTGTTGTGACTGAAGGGCCCCCAGAGACTTAGCCGTCTCGTTGTCCTTCTTAATCTTCGAGGGTGGTGTCATCAGGACCAAACAGTCTATCAGGATTGACGGGCTGGTTGAGTATGGTTGTTTGAATGTCTGGTTTAAACCCTGATATGCGTAGCCACGCTTGTCGTCTTAGCATGACGCTAGTGTTAATAGCCCTAGCTGCTGTGTCTGCGGCATCAAGTGCGCACTTTATTGCTGCGTTGGAGATGAGTTTTCCCTCCTCTATGAGCAGTTTGGTACCCTCCTGAAACTGCGTAGGTAGGTGTTGAAAAAGTTGCTCTAGGGTGTCGTAATGCGCCCTATCATAATGTGCCAATAGCGCCTGTGTGTTTGCTATACGCCAGAAATTGGCAGCCTGCGCAGCCACTCTTGCCCCCTGCCTCAAGCACTTTTGACTCCTTGTCCGGGGGAGGAGCTTCACCCGTCTGGGAGTTCGCCCGTTTGCGGGCATTTGCGACCACAAGAGAGTCAAGAGGCAACTGTCCCCGAATATATGCTGGGTCTGCAGGTGCCGGCCTGTATTTCTTCTCGATGCGTGGGTTGACCACTCTCGCCCTGGTAGGCTCCTTAAAGATCTCCGCAGCATGTTTAAGGACACCTTTGAGCATAGGAAGTGTCTTAACTGTCTTTTCAGAGACAGAAAAAGTGTCAAACAGAAAATCTTCCTCCACTGGGTCAGCATGCATGTCCACGTCATGATTAGCAGCTGCCCGCTCAATTAGTGCATGAAAACCTGCAGAATCCTCTGTTGGGGATGCACGTGCACTGAAAAGCTGTGGGTCCTGCCCCACTTGTTGGCTTCCCTGGTCACCAGTGTCATCATAGGAATCCTGTTGTGCATCAGGGTCATTGATGGGGAAATTGTACTGGTCATCTTGTCCCCCCTCCTCTCCCCCTGATTGGTCGGGGGAAGGTGTTGGACTCCTCCTAGGCGGAGGCTGGATAGGTTCAACCAGGGCAGGAATGTCCTGTGCAGGCCTTTTCATTTTCAGTGGAATTACATAGGAGTCCACTGGCTGGGAAGTAATTTTCCTCTTATAAAGGGTCAATTTGCCTGTGTCCGCGTCGATATAACGCTCAGATTCTCCCTCTGAGTCGTGTTGCTGAGCCAATTTTCCACCAGACGTTGAAGATTCCGATGTCTTTGGCGCCGACCTTGGTGCAAAGGCTTTTGGTGCCTCTTTAGGTGGCAGAATGTATAGAAGCTTGGCAGCAGGCTTTGCAGGCATGTCTAGCGACTTCTGATGCGACGGCGCGGAAGCCGACGTCGCAGTTGCCTTCTCACGAATCCTTTGCAGTGAACTAGCGATTTGTGATGCGCCACCCGCCGAGGCACCTGGCGCCGACAAGGAGGCCGCCAGCGGGCCGTCGCCCCCGACGTTCTGTGGCTCTTTTGGAGGCTTAGACGTCGATGCCGCAGCTTTAGACACGGAGTCCTTGGACCTATGAGTCGAGCCTCCGCTCTTGGATCCGAGTGATTTTGTAGACTCTGCCTCGACCATGCGTCCGTCTAACGGTGCCCCTGTCGGCACCGAATGTTTGTCGACGACTTTTGTGGACTTCGCCTGCGCCGCCCCGGTCGATCCTTGACGGACGACCTTCTTTGAGGACGCATCCCCCGCCGATGACTTCGGCACTGTCGAGTCGACAGTCCTCTTCGTCTTCGGTAGCCCGGAGGTCGACGGAGCCGATGAGGTAGCAGGCTTTGAAGGTTTAGATGGAACGTCTGCCATCTTAGTCGCGCTCGAATCTGGTAGTTTCGGTTTCGATTTGGCGTCGGCCATTTTAGGCGCAGTCGATTCCGATGGTTTCAGTTTCGGTTTTGATACGTGCTGCGTAGCGCCCGCAGGTATGTCCGTGGCCGGGCCTGAAGGCGGGGCCGTGGCTTGCGGTGCAGGGTCTTGGGTAAGGCAGAGTGGCGATCCCGTGACCTGAGCCTGATCTGTGTAACTGTCGGGGCATAGCTCATCCCCTGAGCTATCTTCCGCGGCCCCATAAACTTCTTCGTCGTCGTCGTCCCCTACCTCGTCGACGTATTCTAGGTTTTGGCCTATGTCCCCGTCGTCTTCTTCGGGATCGGCCTCGACCTCCGCCGCTGGTGGTGAAATTTGAAGATGATGGCTCAGGCCCTCTTCTTCTGGGTCGTCGAAGATGTTATCGGGTGCCGGGGTTCTCGAACAACCATACATACCTAAACATGTTAGCGACATCTCACATTTCCTACTCAGAAAAGAACAGAGATGGGTTTTTAAACTTAAATGTGATACACGGGGGTTGAACGATGATATTCCTTGGGTACAACTCTAAGCCAACCCCAGAGGGTTTGATGAAACTGTCTTGATAATAAGGGTATACATATACTTTTTCTATTCTGTAAATACAATGACCCTTGCCTATAGCTTCTCTGCATAAGTATCTCATTATGAGAGAATTTGAGATACAAATTACAAAATACTAAATTGAAGCATATGTAGACAACCATATCACACTACGGTGAAATGCTTTAGTGATGACAGGTCAATACACTGTTTATCGAGATGCGATCTTTTTCTGCCTTACGCATCTATCTTTAACACACTTTTTCTCGAACAGAATATGAGTCGTTACAGAGTGTTGTAGCTTTTCGCATCTACGTAATAAGTGCTTCAGAATACGTGCCATTGCTCAACATGATAACACAACTAGTCAGAAAGGCTAGAATTAAAATACGGAGACAGTTTTCCTGCATCTGGCTAACTAATGTAACACGCTCAATCCATTGAGTGAATGCTCTTTACATTTTGAATACTTGGTCCCCGCATGAAATACGAGTGTTTATCTTCCCCGGCCGCCTTGCGGTGTCATTGGTAGTCCACTCAACCAATGAGTGAGGAACGTAATAACACACGAACCGGGACTATTTATTTCCTTTTCCGGTCTTGTGCGCCCAATCAGGTGAGCGCTAACATTACTATAGCATTGAAAATACAGCGAGGCACACAGTCCCCGTGTTCATAACTCATTACTGGCTGGGGTCTAGAACTAATGACCAATCGAAATGCAGTCGTTTTTTGCACTAGTTGCCATTTAGGTCCGCCACAGCCCCTTTTAACACGCTTACACACGCAGCCTCACCACCTTCCCCTCGGCTCAGTTAAACGACCGAGGCAACGACGGACAAGTGGGTGAGCGCTGCGCTACTATCTTTGCAAAATAGACTGTTTGGGTCTATATGGGCGGATACATTGAGTAACAGTAAGTCTCTCAATGATATCTGCAATTTGTCTTGATTTAGCTAATTCTGGTTTCATTATTTTCCAGAGACTTTTGCGCCCAGCAAATTACTATTGCTCTGAAACACTTTGTTTTTTAGAAATAGTACTTCATTTTCAGTACTGGGAATAGCATAGGGTCTTGGTAACCAGTTGATCATTCCCTAGGGGTCATATATAAGAGTCTCCTCTCACTAACGCTATGCCCCGCAGTCCTGCCTCGCTTTGTTTGCTTTTTTGCTGTTGGCTCCTCAAAAGTTATATATTCTATGCCTAGAAGTGCAAGTTTATCCCCTCTCTTTTCATTTAGAGCGTGGCCTCTTTCTTCCTGAGCGAGCGCCAGGAGAGGTGAGGCCTTTTCTCCCTTCAATGATGGGTGAGTAGATAATGTATGACTGTAATATGGTATTTACAGTGTTTGGAAATCAGTCTGTACATACTTAGATCTACTAAACTTTTGAGAGACTATTATGTATTGTATATAGACTATTTTTCTCTTTTCTCTTTTTTTGTGTTTTGATTTCACAGGAGAGTTCTTGGACTGAAGAGACCATACCACTGGTAGGTCTTTTTTCACAATTGCAGTAGTGTACTTCATAGGTCCTGACGAAAGCCCGTGAGGGCTGAAACATGTTGACCACTTTATATCTTTGATGGTTAGTAATATTTTTCAAAATACTATACCCACTCTGCTTTTAGAACATACCGTTCTGATGGTCACCCTTAATAAAATTATTTGTTAGTCATCACGACAGGTATTTTTAACCTTTTCACCACTATTGTTTTTCTTTTGGGCACTGCAATTTTTCCTATCAGCTCTTCATAATACCCGTCTTCTGTGTGATGGTTTATTTCTTGCGCGTTTGATGATCCGCACTTCACAACCCTCATTGAACTAATTGAGGAGTTGCATTACGGGCATCATTCGTAGCTACAAAACCCAGATGACGAGGTTCCACCAATTAGGTGTGCTGATGGGTTTCTTCACTCATGAGTTGAGACTGTTCCGACTGCTCTCCTATGTTTTCTCTTGTTTTCTCATATAACCACTAGGTATTAAATGTTCTCTCAGATAACCACTAGGTATCAGATATTTCGTTCTTTTATAATAAGTATTATCTATTATGAGAACTTATTAGACCTATTGTATCTTCCGTGTTTTTTGATAATTAAGTTGGGGGACAAGATACCAATTGGTCTTTAAACTTTTCCCCTAGGACCCCCCTCACTTGTTTGTTTTTTGGTCTCTGTAAACACCAACTTATGCCCATAGGTGAAACAAGTCCAATAGCCATCTGTCGGAGGTTATTTTTTGCCACTGCAGGAGGTGATGGGATATTTGCACACCCAAAAGGGGAAGGATGCCCTAGCGGATACCTGGAGAAGGTTACTGTATGTGAACAGTGTCACAGCTCGGAGGTGGAGGCAGTTTGGAGAAACTAGCCTTTGAGGATTACAGATATAACTGTTGCTGTTATCCGGTCATGTATTGTGACTGGTATTGCTGTGAGCGCTGGTATCCACTCCTATATGAAGAGACACCAGGCCCACCCACTCCTCTAAAAAGGAACCTTGCCGTATTGGGGAGTGCCCAGATATTTAGTGTCTTATTGGCAAGTAAAGCATCATTGGTGTACTTACTAAATAGCGTGTCCCCGTTGTAAGCCATGTCCAATATTTTTGACTGAAACTAGTCTAAATGAGATCACCTTTAGCCACCCTTGGTGCAACAAGACCGATGCGCCAGCTGAGGGCAGCCTGAGATGTCCATGGCACAGTCAATTTCCGCTCTCCAACAAGATCTTCCTTGCTTCAGTCCATCCATCCTCATGGATGAGGTCGATAATGGTACAGATATAAGAACATATCTGTAGTCTTAGTAACCTAGAATGGGGAGAGTTGACTGTGCACCGTAATTGCAGACATGGTTAAAATCCGGACAGCGCCCCTTCTTGTTAGGAGGCACGGAAATGTGAGTAGACTTTTTTTGACCTCCTTTGTGCTGCCTGAGAGATCACAGTTCGGCTTGGAGTGTCCAGTCAAACATGACTTCGTACTAAAGAGCTGTATTTTGTCGATGCATGGAAGGACATTTGCTACAGTGGCTGGGCTTTTCACCTTTACTCTCGAATACCAAATATAGTCTACAACCTGTATAGAGCATACCTATCTCCTGGCCTGCGCTTTGAAATTGTAGAGAAAGCAGTCAAACTGCTTCACCGACACAGGGGGATGAAATATGGCAGCCACTCTTTCCGTGAGGTTATGGAAAGCTCTGATATTTTTCAGGAGACAAACCAACCAGGTGTTGTGGAAGTGGAGACAGTTGGAAGCATGTTGTCCCATTCATCTAGATGTGGATGAATGTCTGGAATTTCACCCTCTTCCCTGACAGAATGACTGATCATCCCTAGGTGGTACTGCTACATGGGATGCAGGTGTCATTCCAGGTGTGGCAGGGGGAGGTGTGGTGAAACCAGAGGGGTAGGAGGTGCTGGAGGCGTAGCAGACTGATTCAGGGGGCTGGGGAAACCACCTCAGACAGTCAGACAGCATGGCCTGGAGATAATGTACCAAAGAAGCAGGAAGATGTGATGAGTCCCACTTAGGCGGAGGGTCGTAATAGTATCCTTTTGGCTTGTAGTACTTTGAAGGTGAAAAATAATATTGTTTGAAGTAATGTCCTTCCTCTTCATACTCTTAATCTTTCGCCTGACACTTCATTTAGCTCCGAAGGGCTATGAGCTGGGCCAAAGAGGCTGCTATCATCCCCCTCATTAATGTCCCGTAGATGGCATGGAGGCAGGGGAGAGGCCTTGCTAGGTGAAGTGGCCTCAGGACAGAGGGAGGTCCTGGAGATCTTAGAATTTTGTGTCATCGATGGAGGTGGAAGAGGCATTATGGCAGACTTAGTCAGCTGGACCACAGTCGCCAGAGCACTCGTCGTAGACGGGGCCGTCGTTGACAGGAGCGTCATCTGAACCATTGACAAAGGCAGTGAAGTAGACTGGCTGGAAGCACAGATGGCTGTTTTCCCCGCTGACAACGGTCTCGACAACAAGACTATCTTGATGTCTGAGAGGGCGTCGTCAAGAGGGATTTTGAAGCGGATTTATACAGACAGGTCAGCCGAGGAGGCATGAGGGCAGTCTCTGTCCCTGGCAGAAGGCGTTGGTGGGCCAGGTAAAAATGTCTGAGGAGAAAGGTATTTTTCTCCTTTTTCTCGAAGCTGTGAGGTTGGTGAGAAGTCTGTAGATTTTCTGTACTTCTCTGAAGCGATCTAGCCCTCTATTCAGACCAGGCAGAGGAATCATTGTCCTCATCAGGTGATGTTGGAGTCTTGGTCTTCAGTAGCAACAGGAGGAGTCTCCCTTCTCTGTCCCTCAGAGTTTGAGAGCGCAGCAAATCTTGTACTCCTTTACCTCATGTTTGGGATGGAGGCTATAAAGGCAGTCCTTGTGTGGATCATCCACATTAACTTTTCTTCCCATGTGTCTTGCAGGGACGGAAAAGGCCTTTGTCGGACTTGACCGAAATATCCAGATGAATAAAACTTTCCAAATAGGAATAGGGAGCAGAGCTAAAGACTCCCTTCACACCAATGTGTGGTGAAAATCTGAGGGACCCAGCCCCTCTTGGGAGTGTTCTAGAGGGAGCTAGAAGCAGACTTGTTATAACTGACGTTTGATCATTTTTAAAGTACATAGATCGGCTATTAAACTGCTGGCATATGGCCATTATAGCCTGATAGTTTTATCAAACTGCTTGATCATGGTACTGTGGTACTCCCACTTTGAGGATGGGAAATGATTCAAGCATGTGAATCTATGAAAGATAACCAAATAATGGATAAGGAAAATGCTACTTACCAGTATGCATCTGTTCTTCGCATGTAGGGCTGCTGACATTCATATCTTAGCATAGATCGCCGCCTAGTGTTGGGTCCGGATGTTTGCACCTTGTTGTCTTGGAAGAGTCTTCGAATTCTCACTAGATAGGAGACTCCTCCCCAGGACTACAGTGAGCATGTAGCTTCAGATGGTTTTTCACCATTGTGGCAAAGATGGTGTAGGAAATTGAATATGCTACTTACCAGTATGCATCTGTTCTTGGCATGTAGGGCTGCTAACATTCATATCTTAGCATTAGATCGCCGCCTAGTGTTGGGCTCGGATGGTTGCACATTGTTGTCCTGGAAGAGTCTTCGAAGTATCCTGAGATAGGTGGCTCCTCCCCTGGACTACAGTGCGCATGGGCATCGGCTCCATCCCCAGATTGTTTTTCGCCATTGTGGCAGGAGATGGAGTGAAAGTGTAAAGGATGTCCATGCTAATGAAATAAATACAATAGTATATCTGCAGCTGCGACAGGCACCGGGGAGGAGGGCGGGCGATATGAATGTTAGCAGCCCTACATGCCAAGAACAGATGCATACTGGTAAGTAGCATATTCAGTTCGAGGCATGTGGGCTGCTAAATTCATATCTTAGCATAGAATACATAGCAGTCCCTCCATCAGCGGCGGTTGCCTGGCCAGCTGCAGAAACCTGAAAAAGTGTCTTGAGAACAGCCTGTCCTACAGCTGCTTGCTGCTTGGAATGCACATCAACACAATAGTGTTTTGTGAAGGTATGTGGTGTGACCCACGTGGCTGCTCTGCAAATATCCTCTAAAGGAATGTTCCCTAGGAAAGCCATGGATGCCCCCAGTTTGCGTGTGGAGTGTGCTCTGGGGGGTACTGTTAAAGTGCGCTTGGCCTTTTGATAACATATCTGGATGCACTTAACAATCCATCTGGCTATGCCTGCTTTGGAAATCGGGTTGCCTTTGTGTTGTGGTGCGAAGGCAACAAAGAGTTGTTTTGTTTTTCTAAAGGGTTGTGTCCTGTCTATGTAGTACATCAACGCCCTCCGTACATCTAAGGTATGGAGCATTCTTTCCGCCACCGTTTGCGGGTTTTGAAAGAATGCTGGTAAGTCGATAGTTTGGTTAAGATGAAACTGTGACACCACCTTAGGGAGGAATTTAGGGTTAGTGCGTAGCACTACCCTATTTGGGTGAATTTGAATGAACGGCTCTTGTATGGTGAGCGCTTGCAACTCACTGACACGCCTCAGAGACGTAATAGCTATCAGAAAGGCCACTTTCCACGTAAGGAATTGGAGCTCACACGAGTGCAGTGGCTCAAATGGTGGCCCCATCAGTCTGGTGAGAACGACGTTGAGGTTCCACACCGGAGCTGGTGGAGTTCTTGGGGGAATGACTCTCTTCAGACCTTCAAGGAAGGCTTTAATGGCGGGCACTCTGAAGATAAGCCGCTATGGCTGAGAGATGTATCCTAATGGAAGTGTACGCCAGATTGCACTTGTAGAGATGTAACAGATAGCAGATGATGTTGGGAATAGATGCATCTAGCGGGTTGATGTCATTGGACGTACAATAGATGACAAAACGCTTCCACTTAGCAGCATAGCATGCTCTAGTAGTAGGTTTCCTCGCCTCCTTGATGATACTCATGCATTCTGGAGGTAGGTTAAGGTATCCAAATTCTAGGACTTCAGGAGCCAGATCGCCAGGTTGAGCTGTCGTGGATCTGGATGCTGAATGTCTCCATGGTTCTGCGTCAAAAGACTGGGTGTGAGGCGCAGTCTTTGATGCGGCACCACTGAGAGTTCGAGGAACGTGGTGTACCAAGCCTGACGTGCCCACGTTGGAGCAACCAGGACGAGAGTCATGGAGTGCTGCCTTAGCTTTCTTGCGACCAGCGGTATTAGAGGGGCTGGCGGAAAAGCGTATGCAAATTTGCCTGACCAGTTCATCCATATCGCATTCCCCTGCGACTGTGGGTGAGGGAACCTGGCGGCAAAGAGTCGGCATTTTGCGTTCTCCTTTGTTGCGAACAGGTCTATCTCCGGATGACCCCACTGCTGGAAGTACGGGTGGAGAACAGAAGAGTGTATCTCCCACTCGTGCATCTGATGGCTGTATCTGCTGAGCAGATCCGCCATCTGATTGTCCTTGCCCGGGAGGTGTTCTGCCATGAGGAAAATGTTCCTCTGAATGGCCCACTTCCACATGCTCTGAGCTAGATGAGACAGCTGTGGCGAGTGGGTGCCCCCCTGTTTCTGAATGTAGTACATCGCGGTCATGTTGTCCGTCCGGACTAGCACGACCTTGTTGCTCAGATGTACAATGAAGGACTTGAGCGCCATGAAGATTGCCATCAGTTCCAGATAGTTGATGTGCATCTTCTGTTGCTGCGTCGTCCATAGTCCCTGCACCGTGTAAGTGAGCACATGTGCTCCCCATCCCTGGAGGGATGCGTCCGTCGTCAGGACAATCTGCGGCACGGGCTCTTGGAACAGGCGGCCCTTGCAAAGGTTGTGTGGAGTCCACCAATGCAGAGAGTCATATGCCCGACTGGTAACCAACACTAGGTCTGTCAATTGCCCACGAGCCTGTGTCCACTGATTCGCTAAGCACTCCTGGAGCGGGCGCATATGTAACCGTGCGTGAGGGACTATGAAGATGCAGGAGGCCATCATGCCGATCAACTGCATGAACACTCTCGCTGGCAGGGAGTGTCTCGGTCGGAATCGTTGTATCAGTGACTGAATGCTGTCGATTCTGACTTGGTTTGGCTGAGCCATGGCTGTCAGGGTGTTGATCGTAGCACCCAAGAACTGCCGGACATGTGCCGGCTGAAGATGGGATTTTGGGTAATTTAGGGAAAAACCCAGATCGTGAAGAAGGTGAATTGTAGTCGACATGTCTGCGGCGCACTGTTGCTCTGACTTGGCTTGTACGAGCCAGTCGTCTAGGTAGGGGTAGACATGGATATTCTGCCTCCTGAGGTGCGCCGCCACTGTCGCTAGACACTTGGTGAACACCCTCGGGGCCGTAGTGACTCCGAAGGGTAGGACCTTGAACTGGTAGTGCCTGCCTTGAATAGTGAATCTTAGGTATTTCCTGTGTGACGGGTGTAGTGGAATGTGGAAATAAGCATCCTTGAGATCTAAGGTCGCTAAGAAGTCTCCCTGGTTTAGCAAGGGAAGAATCTGCTGCAGTGTAAGCATATGGAAATGCTCTGACAGTATGTACAGGTTGAGGGGACGTAGATCGAGAATGGGCCTGAGAGAACCGTCCTTCTTTGGAATAAGGAAGTACAGGGAGTATACCCCTGTGCCTTCCTCCCCCACCGGCACGAGCTCGATTGCGCCTTTTTGCAGCATCGCCACTACTTCCTGCTGCAATAAGTGCAAATGCTCTGCGGACATAGGCCTTTGCCTCGGTGGGATGTTGGGTGGAGTGGATTTCAGCTCTAGGCAATAACCATTTTGGATCAGTTGACGCACCCACCTGTCTGTGGTGATGTTTCTCCAGACGGGCAGGAACTGCTGCAGTCTCCCCCCGACAGGTGTTAGGTGGTCGGGGGGCAGTGACAGAAAGTCACTGTTTGCTTGGAGTCGAGGTGCGGGAGCTGTTGGTTCCTCTGCCGCGACCTCTGTTGCTGTTATTTCTATAACCTCCCTTGTTCTGCTTAGTGAACGAGGATTGCGCCCCACCTTTGGAGAACTGGGATTGTTGACCCATCTGTCCTCTGGTGACTCCACGTGCACCTGAGCGACGAAAATTGCTGCCACGAAACTGTTGGGACTGCAGGGCCCCCATAGACTTAGCAGTTTCCGTGTCCTTCTTTATCTTCTCTAGGGTGGTGTCAACATCCGGACCAAACAGACTATCAGGATTGACTGGCTGATTCAGGATTGTTGTCTGAATATCCTGCTTGAACCCTGAGATGCGGAGCCAGGCTTGTCTTCTCAGCATAACGCTAGTGTTGATAGCCCTAGCAGCTGTGTCCGCAGCGTCAAGTGCACACTTGATGGCTGCGTTTGATATTAGCTTTCCTTCCTCAATAAGCATCTTGGTGCCTTCTTGGAACTGTGGGGGCAGGTGTTGTATAATCTGTTCTAGGGTGTCGTAGTGCGCCCTATCATAACGCGCCAGGAGCGCCTGTGTATTTGCGATGCGCCAAAAGTTTGCCGCCTGTGCAGCCACTCTTTTGCCTCCTGCCTCAAGCACTTTGGACTCTTTATCCGGGGGAGGAGCTTCACCCGTTGTCTGGGAGTTGGCACGTTTCCTGGCATTGGCAACCACAAGAGAGTCCAGTGGCAATTGTCCCCGGATGTAGACGGGGTCCGCAGGAGCAGGCCTGTACTTCTTTTCAATGCGAGGGTTGACCACTCTAGCCCTCGTAGGCTCCTTAAAAATGTCTCCAGCATGTTTGAGAACACCTTTCAGCATAGGAAGTGTCTTTACTGTCCTTTCAGATATGGCAAAGGTGTCAAAAAGGAAGTCTTCCTCAACCGGGTCGGCATGCATGTCCACATCATGATTGGCCGCCGCCCGTTCAATTAGTGCATGAAATCCTGCTGAGTCCTCAGTCGGGGATGCACGTGGATTAAAGGTCTGCGGGTCTTGGCCCGCACCTTGGGTGTTCTGGTCACCAGTGTCGTCGTATGAATCTGGTTGGACATCAGGTTCATCGATGGGGAAATTGTACTGTTCATCCTCATCATCTTCCTCACCCACAGAGTGTTCTGGGGAGGGAGTAGGGCTCCGTCTAGGAGGAGGCTGAATCGGTTCCGTGAGGCCTAAGGCGTCAAGGGGCACCCTCTTCTTCTTCAACGGGATGACGTAGGGGTCCACCGGCTCCGAAGTGATCTTCCGTTTATAGAGTGTCAGCTTGCCAGTGGCAGCATCGATGAAATGCTCTGAATCGTCTTCCGATTCGAGTACACGACGTGGAAGAGGGTCAGGCAGCGAGGAACCCTGTTTCGGAGCCGATTTCGTCGAAAACGCTTTCGGCGCCTCCTTAGGTGGCAAGAGAAAAAGGAGTTTCCCAGAAGGCTTAGCCGGAGCGTCCTTTTGCGGCTGCGGTGATGTGATCGGAGCCGATGGAGCAAAGGCTTTCTCCCTGATTCTCTGCAGTGACTCCACAATGGGGGACGGTACACTGCCAGTGGGTTTCGTCGCCGACAAGGATGCTTTGAGCGGTCCCTCGGATCCGACGTCCTCGCGGGCCTTGTGCGGTTTGGGCGCGGAAACCTTCTTCGGCTCCTCCGAATCTTGAGGCCGGGGCGCAGACTTCTTGGGCGTAGCCTCTTTGGAGCCGACCTTGGCGGGCTTGGACGGCGTCGGAGCCGCTGATCCGTGCCGACCATCTTTCTTGGGGGCCCCTTCCTCGGGCGTCGGCTTCGATTTCGGAGCATCGGAATCGACAGACTTCCTCGGCTTCTGCGGACCGGAGGTCGACGGAGCCGACGGGGTGACGGGCACCGACTTCTTCACAGGCACGGCAGCCATCTTAGGGACACTCGAGTCCTTTGGTTTCAGTTTCGATTTCGGGTCGGCCATTTTAGGTGTTGACGACCCCGACGGTTTCAGTTTCGGTTTCGAAACATCGCGCCCAGCAAGTGAGTCCGTAGCCGGGCCCGAAGGCGGGGCTGTGGCTTGCGGCAACGGGTCCAGGGTAAGGCCGACAGGCGATCCCGTGTCCCGGTCGGTATCCTCGAAACTTTCGGGGCAGAGCTCGTCCGCAGAGCTGTCCGCCGCGGCCCCATAAATCTCATCGTCGTCTCCTACCTCTTCGACGTATTCGAGGACCTGACCCGCGACTCCGTCGTCGTCTCCCGGATCCGCCTCGACCTCCGTCTGTGACGGGGAGATTTGTAGAAGGTGACCCTGGACCTCTTCTTCCTGGTCGCCGAAGATGTTCTCCGGATCTGGGGCCGCTTGCCTAGCTTCCAAGCGCACCGCGCGCCGAAGCTTGAGAGTTTTCTTGGAGCGGAACTGTGCACAGGCCTTGCACTTTCCGTCGTCGTGGTCCGGTGAAAGGCACTTGTTACACACAGGGTGTAGATCGATGTGTGGGTACTTGGACCCACAGAGCGGGCAGTACTTGAACGGGCTCCGCTCCATGTCCGTAAAGGCTTGCAGTCGTGTCGCGATGAGAAGGCCTCAAAGTTTAGAAAGCGAAGAAAACTCCGCTTATTCCGGCTTCAAGAGACGGAAGACTCGAGACCGAGCGCAGACAATACCGACGCAAGAAAATCGAGGCCTTTTGGCCGGTAAAAGATAGTTTTACTTGGTTCCGACAGTAAGACGTCGAGACCACATCCGAACCCAATGGCGGAAAAAAACAATCTGGGGATGGAGCCGATGCCCATGCGCACTGTAGTCCAGGGGAGGAGCCACCTATCTCAGGATACTTCGAAGACTCTTCCAGGACAACAATGTGCAACCATCCGAGCCCAACACTAGGCGGCGATCTAATGCTAAGATATGAATTTAGCAGCCCACATGCCTCGAACTAAGAGATGACCATGTAAATGTATGTAAAGAAGGTAGCCATGCAGCTGTGACAGGCACTGGGGAGGAGGGTGAACAATATGAATGTCAGCAGCCCTACATGCCAAGAACAGATGCATACTGGTAAGTAGCATTTTCCGTTCGAGGCATGTGAGATGCTGAATTCATATCTTAGCATAGACTGTATAGCAGTTTCTCCTCTAGCGGTGGTTGCCTGTATCAGCTGCAGTGGCTTGAAATAGAGTTTTAAGGACAGCCTGGCCTACAGCAGCTTGTTTAGCTTGCACGTCAATACAGTAGTGTTTTGTGAAAGTGTGTATGGTAGACCATGTAGCTGCCCTACATATGTCTAAGGGAATGTTTCCTAGGAAAGCCATGGATGCCCCCATTTTACACGTTGTGTGCTTTGGGGGGGAACGGTTAAGTGCGCTTTGCTTTTTGATAGCATATTTGAATGCATTTAACTATCCATCTGGCTATCCCTGCTTTGGAAATGGGATTTCCCTTATGTTGTGGTGAAAAAGCGACAAATAGTTGCTTTGTTTTCCTGAAGGATTTGGTTCTGTCAACATAATATAAGAGCTCTCTTAATGTCTAGTGTGTGTAGAGCTCTTTCAGCTACAGGTTGCGGGTTTTGAAAGAAAACTGGCAACTCTATGGACTGATTGATGTGGAAAGTGGATATTACTTTTGGCATAAATTTAGGGTTTGAACGCAGCACTACTTTATTGTGGTGAATGTAGGAAGGTAGATCCCAGACTATGGTTGCCCCAACTTTTTGCCTGGTGTTTTGCTGGTTTTCTGACTTAGTTGACCTGGGGCCCTGCTATTCAGGACCCCAGGCCTACTGCTCTCTCTGTAAAATGGATTCCATGTACCTTAGGTACATATCTAATTGGATACTGAGTCACCTTATCAGTCCCTGTACAGTGTACCTTAGGTGCCCAGGGCATAGGTGTACCCAGGGCCTACCAGGGGCTGCAGCATGTATTATGCCACCCCTGGCTGGCCATCCAAATCTGACACAACTGGCTGCTTGACAGCTGGGGCAAAGTGGTGTACTCACCCTCTGCTGTAGATATAGTATTCCTATATCTAAACCTAAATGGGCACACAGATCTCCTATCAGTCACTCCTATGGCAGGCCTTAACAATCCTGAAGGCAGAGTGCTTGGAATCGTGTGAGATAGTGCTCTGGCATGAGCTGAGCCTGTCTGCGGCTTTCGGGATCCATCCCTTAGCCGTTTCCATGATATCGCATACCAAGTGCATTATAATCCTCGCGGTTATGTGCCAACTCTGGTATCGCTTTATCAAAACATGTCGAGTAAGGTGTCATACGAATTGGAATACTAACCCCTCGCCAATTCTGGCGACTGGGTTAGCATTCCACCCTTCTAGAGGGACACGACATGTATGTAACCTGTAACCCCGGTTAAAGTTAGACAGAGCCTTAGCTCCACAAAATGGATGCTGCCACCGAGACACAAGTCTGCCCTCCTGCTGCTGGGAGTCCTCCCAGCCCAGGAGGCAAGGACAAAGGGTTTCCTGCCAGGGGCGGTGCCAGCACCGTCCCAGACAGGATTTTGTGTATCCTAGGTAGGCAGGGCTTTAGAGGAAGGTGACTGCAAGTGGCACCCCGGTGCTCACTATGCATAGGCCGGCTTGAACCAGTTCCAGGGGCACTCCAGCCCCTGATCTGGGGAAAGCCCGCCAAAGGAGAGGGGTGTAACCACCCCCCTCCTAGTCCCACCCATAGGGCAGGACTTAGTCGCGTGCCAGCCCCTTTTTGCAGGATAAAGGTAGGAACTGGCCCCCTTCCAAATTAGATCAATCTTTGAATCCTGAACCGACCTTCTACACGAAGAACTCAAGACTCTTCCCAAGATTTCTCCCTTGTGACTAAGGAGTAGTCACCCTGCAGCAGCAGGCACCAACCAAGTATCGCGGTTTGTTGCCAGTCTCTCCTCCGGATCAAGACTGCTCCAGCACGACGAGAACCGGCTTCCCTGGCACCTCTGACCTCAACCTACATCATCAGCCCAGCTGTGATCCGTGGATGCGACGAGACCGAGGGACCGGCCATCTTCAGAACTGCACGACGCTTGTCCAGCACGACCACCGAGTGACCCTCGACTGAGTGCTTTGGGGTAAGAGAAGCCCCGACCCTGAGCAGCTCCAGCACCGAAGTTCAGCCCCCCTGCATCCACGAGATCTGCGTGGGGCCCTTCTGCTTTTTGCTGCTCACCGCGTTGTCCAGGTCACTTGCCCGTTGGCTAGTGACCCTCTGACGACGAACTCTAACGACAAACACCGCTGGTCTGGTTGCTCCAGACTGGCCCTTGCTTCCCTTCTTCAGAGAAGCACCCTGGAACCTCCTGGTCCACTCAAGACGCCATTTTAGGTCCACCGCGTGGGCCTTGCATTTGCCAAGACTTGTTGCCCCAATCCTGGGTCCAGCGACGTCGACAGCAGAGACCTTCGTGGGACAGCTCGCACCTCCATCCTGGTCGCCGACAACGCCTCCTGGTCCGAGAGACTGCAGAGCCCAGCAGCGCCCACTCACCTGGCTGAGGTGACTTCGTCCGATGCCATCCTGGTGCCCACCTAAATCACTGGCTAGTGATTCAGAACTTGGTCCCCTCTGCTTACAGGTTTCTTCTTCCCTGATCCAGGCTTGGATCACCACGAACTCCTTCACTGGCCGCCTGCCAGCAACTTCTTTCTTCAGGCTCCTGGATCTTCAACGAGGGTTTCCGACGCAACTTGAACCCTATGCAGCCGCAGCCCCTGGGCTAGGTAAACTGAGTACTCCGGTGCTCCAGCATAGTCCAACACCCTAAGTGTTCGGATCCACCCTTGTTTTCGACCCACCTAGTCGGGTTCGCCCGAGAACAGTAACTTTGTGAAGTGCTAGTATCCATAGACTTGTTCCCGCATTACGCGTGAGAGTTCCCACTCTGCACACGGCGTCCCTAGGCCTCCTGCTTCTAATCTAAGGGTTCAGCATTGTAGGCCTAGCGTTTCTACAGTCTAGAAAAGTATTACTTACCTGCTAGTAACTTCGCATTCCACTTCTTGTGTATATGGTTTTTCGTGCCCCTCGGGCATTTGTGTAAATTGTGCGACTTTCAGTAATTCTTTATGAGTTTTGTTGTGTGCTTAGCTCCCTGTCTCATAAAGAGCCAGGGTAGACTTGTTATAAATAAATATACTTTATTTTTGATAACTTGTGTGGTGTCCTTTCACTTGGTGTTCAAGGGGTAATGTGATGGTAAAACAGCTGGCTTAACACGCCCTCTAGAGTCTTAGCCTTAGACTGCTCGTATCCATGCTACTAGGATAGCTGGTCTATAAGGTTGACTTACAACCAATCAATAAGGGTTGTTTGGACTGATACAAAGTGCTCACTAGAATAGTGAACATTATATATCAGGCCAACTTCTCACAGTGAATTTGCATGAAAGGTTCCTGAATGGTTAGTGCCTGTAGCTCACTCACTCGCCTAAATGCCACCTTCCATGTTAAGAATTGCAGTTCACATGAATTAAGTGGTTCGAAGGGAGGTCCCATGAGTCTGGTAAGTACTATGTTGTTCCAGACTGGAGAAGGTGGATGCTTTGGAGGGATAATTCTTTTTAAGTCCCTCCATAAAAGCTTTGATAGGTGTGATTCTGAATAGGGACACGTGTTGTCTGTTTTGAAGATAAGCTGCTATAGCAGCGAGGTGTAACCTTATGGATGAAGATGCTAGGTTACATCTCTGAAGATGTAACAAGTAACAGATTAAGTTTTGGATGGAGGCATCCGATGGATTGATTTGGTTATTACAGTAAATAACAAATCTTTTCAATTTAGCTGCGTAACATGCGCTGGTAGTGGGACGCCTTGCTTCCTGGATAATGTTCATACAATCTGGAGGCAAGTTAAGATATCCGAACTCTAAGACCTCAGGAGCCAGATCGCTAGGTTCATCTGATTTGGGATCTGGGTGTCTGATTTCTCCATGGTTCTGTGTTGGCAGTTGTGGCGAGAGGCACAGTCTTTGGTGAGGAACTACTGAGTTCTAGAAGCGTTGTGCACCATGGCTGTCTTGCCCATGTGGGAGCAACCAGGATCATTGGGAGTGACTGTTGCCTTAGCTTGCGTGCCACTAATGGAATCATTGGGGTTGGTGGAAAAGCGTACGCAAATCTGCCTGACCAGTTCATCCATATCGCATTGCCTTGTGACAACTAGTGTGGGAACCTGGCGGCGAAGAATGGGCATTTTGAGTTTGTTTGTGGCAAACAGATATATGTCTGGATGTCCCCACTTTTGGAAGAATGGTTGGAGAACTTGAGGATGAATCTCCCATTTGTGTATTTGTTGACTGTCTGCTTAGTAGGTCTGCTATCTGGTTGTCTGTCCCTGGGAGGTGTTCTGCCAGGAGATAGATGTTCTGAGGAATCACCCACTTCCATATGCTTTGTGCTAGGTGAGATAGTTGGAGAGAGTGGGTGCCACACTGTTTCTGGATGTAGTACATTGCAGTCATGTTGTCCGTCCGGATCAACACAGTCTTGTTGCACAAGTATTTCTGAAAAGCTTTCATTGCTAGGAATACTGCCAGTAACTCCAAGTGGTTTATATGTAGAGTCTTTTGTTTGACTGTCCAGAGACCTTGGACTGTATATTGAAGGAGATGGGCTCCCCAACCTGTCAGTGATGCGTCCGCTGTTAATACTACCTGTGGAACCGAATCTTGGAACAGTCGCCCCTTGGAAAGGTTTTGTGGGTTCCAACACTGCAGAGAGCGGTAAGTCTACCAACACTAGATCTTTTAGTTGTCCTTTAGCTTGGTTCCACTGGAGTGCTAGGCATTCCTGTAAGGGACGCATTTGAAGCCGGGTATGAGGGATGATGAATAGGCAAGAGGACATTATACCTATGAGCTGCATGAACACTCGAGCTGGCAGTGAGTGCTGTGGCTGAAATTTTTGTATGAGAGATTGTATGTTGGCTATCCTGGCTGGGTTTGAATATGCTTTTGCTACAGAGTGGTCTATTGTTGCTCCCAGATATTGCTGTATGTGGAAGGGTTGCCGATGTGATTTTGGGTAATTTATTGAAAAACCAAGATTGTGCAGTAGCTGAATTGTCTGAGGTATGGCTGGCACACTATGTACGAATTGGCTTTTATGAGCAATCGTCTAGGTAGGGGAACACATGGATGTGTTGCCTTCTGATGTGTGCTGCCACTACTGCTAGGCATTTTGCAAACACCCTTGGTGCTGTAGTTACCCCGAAGCGGAGGACTTTGAATTGAAAGTGCTGACCTTCTATTGTGAACCTGAGGTATTTCCTGTGAGCTGGATCTCTGGGTATGTGAAAATATGCATTCTTGAGGTATAATGTTGCGAGAAAGTCGCCTTGCTGGAGTAGTGGGAGTACCTATTGAAGAGTGATCATATGGAAATGATCTGAGTGAATGTATTGGTTCAAAGGTCTGAGGTCCAATATTGGTCTGAGGGAGCAGTCTTTTTTGGGAATGAGGAAGTATAGAGAGTACACCCCTGTCCCTTGATGATGTAATGGGACTGCCTCTATGGCACCCTTTTCTAGCATGGATTTCACCTCCTGTTGTAACAGCGTGATGTGTTCTTTGGACATTGGATGGTGTTTGGGTGGCATATTGGGTGGAGTAGATTTGAGTTCCAGGCAGTAACCATACTGGATAATTTGTCTCACCCACCTGTCTGTAGTAATGGTATTCCAGAGTGGTAGGAATTGTGTTAATCTTCCTCCGACTGGTGTTAAATGGTCTGGAGGGAGTGTGAGAAAGTCACGGTTTGTTGGCGGTGGAGGCTCGGGTGTTACCATGTCCTCTGCCCTTGTTATTGTTTTCTCTATAAACTCCTCTATTGGAGTTTTTATTAAAGGTGCCCTGTGTAGTGCTTTCAAATGAGGAGGCTGTTTGTGATGTGTTGCCTCTGCCTGAGCCTCGAAAGGAGCGACGAAAGGAGCTCCTAGACTGTTGGAATTGAAGTGCACCCATGGACTTAGCAGTGTCAGTGTCTTTTTTCATTTTTTCTAAGATGGTATCCACTGCAGGTCCAAATCAGAAATCTTGATTAATAGGTTGATTAAGTATGGTAGATTGCACTTTATTTTTAAAACCTGACATGCGAAGCCAGGCATGGCGGCGTAGCAACACACTAGTGTTGACAGACCTAGCGGCTCTATCAGCTACATCAAGGGCGTATTTAATGGATGAGTTACTAATGAATTTCCCTTTTTGTATTAGGTCATTAGCCTTTGCTTTATAGGGTTAATCCTTCCAGTTCTTCATAGTGCGCTCTGTCATATCGTGCTAGGAGAGCTTGTGTATTAGCAATCCTCCAGGTATTTGCTGCCTGAGAGGCCACTCTTACCTGATGCTTCTAGAATTTTTGACTTTGTCAGTAGGGGGAGCATCACCGTTTTTTGAGTTTGCGCTCTTCCTAGCGTTAGACACGACTAGGGAGTCTAGTGGCAGTTGAGACCTGATGTAAGAGGGGTCTGTAGGGGCCGGTTTATATTCCTTTTCAATCCTTGGGTTGAGGACACATGCCCTGGCTGGGTCTTTAAAGAAGTCTGGTGCGTGCTTTAGTACCCCTTTTAGCATAGGGAGTACATGTAGACTTTTCTCAATGTCCGGAAGGTGTTAAATAGGAAATCCTCCTCTATAGGTCAGTGTGCATGTGTACACCATGATACTGAGCTGTTCTGTCCACTAGTTGGTTAAAAGCGACAGTGTCAGTAGGAGACTGCTTTGTGGGGTATGGTGTGGGATCGGGTATGGGCTGTGTGTAATCTGTGTCATCAGGGTCATTATGATCACTCCATGTGTCATCTGGGTTCCCTGGATCGTCAGGTGGTATAAAATTATCCCGAGGATCTTCCCCCATGTTTTCTTCCTGATCATAATCTACAATTGAAGGAGAATATGGCACATAAGGCATGTTGGGAGCAAAAGGAGGATTGTAAGGTCTTGAAGGGGATGACCCAAAGTACTTTTTCTTAGGAGGAACAGAAGGGCCTTCAGTGTCCAGTCTTTTATGTTTATTATAGACTATATGTCCTGTTTCAGGGTCTATATACAGTCTTTGTTGTGGATCTGGGTGAAAGTTCTTCCTCCTCTGTCCTTGGCTGTGGCGCTGAAGATTTTGCTTTTTTCGGGTCGAGTGTCTCTTTAGGCTGGACTTTATGCTGTGAAGCCTCCTTCGGCTCGACGGCCTCCTTCGGCTCGACTACTTTACTGGGGTCGACGACCTTTTGAGGTTGGGTGGCTTTGTTCGGTCCTGGGGTACCAGAAGACTTGGGTGTGGTCTTCGGAGCCGAGCTGGAAGGCGGGGCTTCTGAAGCGGCGTTTCGGTCATGGCTAAGGCTTTTAGGCGGTGCTTTGACCGGAGCCTTGTGTGGAGGCGGGGAGGGGCTTTGGTACTCACGGTTTGCCCTGGTGTGATCTGGTCATCGGAGTACGACTGGTCCTCTACGGTGACTATTTCAAGATCTGAGCCTTCCGCCTCTGGGAGTTCATGTTAGTCGTCGAAAAGGTTTCCTGGTTCTGGTGCCTGCCGCTGCATTTCTAGACTAGCAGCTCTTCGGTTCCGGATAGTCTTTCTGGACCGGAACAGAGCACACGCTGGACAGTTTTCTTCGTTGTGCTCCGGAGATAGGCACCTGTTGCATACTCTATGCTTGTCGCTGTGTGGAAATTTGGCTCCACACTCTGGGCATTTTTTAAACGGGGTCCTTTCCATCAGTAGAAGGTCCACGTGGCGTCAAAAAGGCCCAACGGCCCGCGTCGACGACCAGAGAGAAAAGGAAGTTTTGTCGAGTCTAGGAATACCGAGCGGAAACAATACCGTCGAAAGTATAAAGTTTTAGCGTTCGAAAGTTGGAAAACTTCGGTCTCGAAGTTGGAGTTGTCGAAGTGCATCCAAACCCAATGGCGGAAAAAAACAACCTGAAGATGCCCATGCGCACTGTAGTCCTGGGGAGGAGTCACCTATCTCGGGAGACTTCGAAGACTCTTCCAAGACAACAAGGTGCAAACATCCGGACCCAACACTAGGTGGCGATCTATGCAAAGATATGAATTCAGCAGCCCACATGCCTTGAACGTATGGTTTCAAAATAAACCTCACCCCACCACCACCGCAAGGACACCACAGGATTCACTGGAACAAATGTAAATGACTGATTTGGACAGGTTTTTTTCCTTACCGGATCTGCCAATACGATGGAGATAAGTCTCTGCAAGCTTTGGGAAGTCAAAGTTGATCACCACATTCACAGCTTGGATATCAATACCTCTGGTAAACAGATCTGCAAAGGAGAATCACAGTTCAAGGTGGAGAAACACCATGCTACACAACTGGTGGAACTACATTCACCAATGGTTGATTTAATTATATGCTTGTGATTTGCAAAAAAAATAAAGACGATAATAAATTAAAGTTTAAGCCACATAACCTAACAAATAGGGCTAGGCAGCCTTTGTACATAGCTCTCTTCGCATTACAAACCTATGAACTACTCCTGGGGAGTTGGGTGGGGCAGACATCTGATATGTGAAGTGTGGAAGGCAAAAGTTAGACTAAATCTCTTCACCAGTCAGCATTTCTCACATGTAAAGTTTCAACGTGGCTCTTGCCTGGAAACACCCAACACATCGGGTAAAAGACCCAACCAACATTCTACTCACTTGACCAGGCATGCTGTTGCCTGCAAGCTGTTGATCGCTTAGCCAGGTAGATCAGACTGAATGGTACAAAGGGCACAGCTGCAAGGAGCTTAGCCAGCTAATATGATCTGGAAGTAGCACTTAGAATGCAAGGCTAGTGAAAGTTGTGGCCACAAAAAGTGTATTGTACAAACTTTAGGTAATTAGTGTTTAAATGCTCACTGACATTGATGGACTGGGCAGGCATACCTGCAAAAACACCTTGTATGAGTTAATCTGAGCTTACGGTACACATGAAGCACACAAAGGCTGGGGTTTAGCGTTTGCATTGGTTCTGCAATGCAAGCAGGTTTGCGGTTAGTCTATTTTTCTGCCACCTGAGGTTTTCTGTTAGGCGATCCAGTTGTAGATTTACACCCCTGACAAGAGGGAAATAAGAGTCAGAACTAAACTGTACAAGCCTTCAAGTGTACATAAGAGGGAATCATCCCTCACCTGGTTTGTGAACATAGAAGACCAGGCTAACTATTAAATGCAACAATGCAGTAAAGAGGTTAGGGAGCTGGCTCTGTATATGGTATTCCCCCATAAGTGTAAAGGTCTCCATGCAAACCCCAAAGTGCTCTATTTATGGTAGTGTGGGTGAGCAGCCTTAGGCCTAACAGAAGAGTACAAGACATTTGTTGTGCCCACAATTTCCAATACATGACAACTCAAAAATATATCCACACCAATTTTAGAAAAATAAGCTTTGCTCAATGTAGTAAAGTGTCTTTTTGCAAGGTTGCCCCAGCCCCCCTTCCCCCCCCCCTGAAACTTCAATGAACAAAGTGAAGTTTCGGCATGAGCCCTGTACCCCTACCCCCTGCAACATGTATTCAAGAGTTGGAACCGGTGAAGACTGACGTGTGGCTGATGTGAAGTCTCAACAGTTGAGGGGCATCGTATGTCCTGATGAAATGCCATTGGGCTTCCTGTGAAATTGATGCCTTGATTAAACAATCATATTATGGGGATAGAGTGAAGATTTAGTGCCACCTGAGATGAGCAGAAGGAATATGCTACTTACCAGTATGCATCTGTTCTTGGCATAGAGGGCTGCAGAGTGGTACATTTATGAATAGATCGCCATCTGGTGTTGGGCTCGGATGATTGCACTTGTTTTTCTTCTGGAGAAGTCTTTGTCGTCATCGATGACTCCTCCTCTAGGTGTTAGTGCGCATGGGCATCGGCTCCAACCTTAGATTGTTTTGCCATAGTAGGGTTAGATGGAGTAGTGTAGTATAATACATAAAGATATGCCCATGTAAGTGTATCTAAATAAGATAATGTTGGGACAGACACTGGTTTCCGGGGAGGCAGGGAGGGCATGTACCACTCTGCAGCCCTCTATGCCAAGAACAGATGCATACTGGTAAGTAGCATATTCCGTTCGAGGCATATGGGCTGCAGAGGGTACATTTATGAATAGATTATACAGCAGTTACCTCCCTAGCGGTGGTCACCCGTGTCTGTCGCAACTGTTTGAAATAGAGTTTTTAATACAGCTTGGCCCACTCTGGCTTGTTGTGTAGCCTGCACATCAACACAGTAGTGCTTTGTAAAGGTATGTGGTGTAGACCAAGTTGCTGCTCTACATATGTCATCTAGGGGAATGTTTCCTAAGAATGCCATAGATGCTCCTAGCTTACGTGTAGAATGAGCTCTAGGAGGAACAGTTAATGTTCTTTGCTTTTATGTAACATATTTGTATACATCTTACAATCCATCTAGCGATGCCTGCTTTAGAGATAGGATTGCCCTTATGTGTTGGGGAAAATGCTACAAATAGTTGTTTAGTTTTCCTGAAATTTTGTGTCCTTTCTATGTAGTACAAAATGGCCCTTTTGACATCTAGTGTATGTAGGGCCCTTTCTGCTACCGTCTGTGGCTTTGGGAAAAAGACTGGTAGTTCCACCGGTTGATTGATGTGAAATGCTGAAATTACTTTAGGCAAGAACTTTGGGTTTGTTCTAAGAACCACTTTATTCTGATGTAATTGTAGGAATGGTTCTTGTATTGTCAGTGCCTGTAATTCACTTACTCTCCTGAGTGAGGTAATGGCTATAAGAAAGGCCACCTTCCATGTAAGGAATTGTATTTCACACCTATGCATAGGTTCGAAAGGTGGTCCCATTAGTCTGGTGAGTACTACGTTGAGGTTCCAGACCGGGGAAGGTGGTAATCTTGGTGGAATGACTCTTAAGGCCTTCCATGAAGGCTTTTATCGCTGGCACTCTAAACAGGGATATGTGCTGCCTGTTTTGTAGGTACGCTGCTATAGCTGCTAGATGTACTCTGATAGATGTGTACGCGAGATTACATTGCTGTAAGTGTAGTAAGTAGCAAATAATCTCCTTTGTTGATACGTCCAGAGGGTTGATATTATTAGTGGTACAGTATATAGCAAACCTCTTCCACTTAGCTGCGTAGCATGCTCTGGTGGTGGGACGTCGCGCTTGCTTAATTATCTCCATGCAATTTGGGGGTAGATCCAAGTACCCAAATTCTAGGATTTCAGGAGCCAGATCGCTAGGTTCAGTTGTGTGGGATCTGGGTGCATTATTTCTCCATGGTTCTGTGTAAGGTGCATGGGTAGAATTCTTAGCTTTTGGTGTGGCACTTGTGAGAGTTGCAAGAGCGTGGTGAACCACGGTTGTCGTGCCCACGTGGGTGCTACTAGTATCATGGTCATTGAGTGTTGTTGCAGCTTTCTGACCACTAATGGGATTAGTGGGAGAGGGGGAAAAGCGTATGCAAATTTGTTGGACCAATTTATCCATAACGCATTGCCCTGCGACAGGTGGTGTGGGTACCTGGACACGAAGCTTTGGCATTTTGCGTTCTGATGAGTGGCAAAGAGGTCTATGTCTGGTTGTCCCCATCTTTGGAAGAATGGTTGCAGTATTTGTTGGTGCAGTTCCCATTCGTGTATTTGTTCCGACTGTCTGCTATCTGGTTTTGAACTCCTGGTAGGTGTTCTGCTAACAGATAGATGTTTTGAGGAATGGCCCATCTCCAAATTTCCTGTGCTAGTCTGGATAGTTGGAGAGAGTGCGTCCCCCCCCTGTTTTTGAATATAATACATTGCTGTCATGTTGTCTGTTCTGATCAGGACTGCTTTGTTGGTAACATGCATTTGAAAGGCTTTCAATGCTAGAAACACTGCTAGTAGTTCTGGATGATTGATGTGCAGCCTTCTTTCCTGCACACTCCATCTTCCTTGTACTGTATATTTCTCCATATGCGCTCCCCATCCCGTGAGCGATGCGTCCGCTGTTATCGTCACCTGTGGAATTGGTTCTAGGAACGACCGCCCCTTGGCAATGTTTGTTGTGTTCCACCACTTCAGAGAGCGGTGTGTGCGGTCGTCTACCAACACCAGATCTGTAATCTGTCCTTGAGCCTGATTCCACTGTGTCGCTAAACATTCTTGTAGCGGACGCATTTGTAGTTTGGCATATGGTATTAGCAGTATGCAGGATGACATCATCCCTAATAGCTGCATGAACACTCTTGCTGTTAATGAGTGTTGTGGCTGAAAATTTTTAATGATTGTAAGCATTGTCTGGATCCTGACTGGATTGGGGTATACTTTGGCTTTTTCTGTGTCTATAGTAGCCCCTAAATATTGTTGAACCTTGCTTGGTTGCAGGTGTGACTTTGTGTAGTTCACAGTGAACCCTAGTTGGTGCAGCATGTGAATTGTCTTCTGTGTGTTCTGAAGACATTCTTCTTGTGACTTGGCCTTTATTAGCCAGTCGTCCAAGTATGGGAAGACATGTATTTGTTGTCTTCTTAGGTGGGCTGCAACCACTGCTAGGCATTTTGTGAACACCCTTGGTGCCGTCGTGACACCAAACGGAAGGACTTTGAACTGATATTGTTGTCCTTCTACCACAAACCTTAGATATTTCCTGTGGGCTTTGTGAATCGGGATATGAAAGTAAGCGTCTTTTAGATCCAGTGTAGAAAGAAAGTCCCCTTTCTTCAGTAAAGGAAGTACTTGTTGGAGCGTGACCATGTGGAAATGTTCCGAATTTATGTATGCGTTGAGAGGTCTTAGGTCTAGTATTGGCCTTAGAGACCCATCCTTTTTGGGAATTAGGAAGTATAGGGCGTATACTCGTTCCTTGTTGCTTTGGAACCTTCTCTATGGCATGCTTTTGTAGCAGAGATAGTACTTCTTGTTTTAACAGTTAAGTGATCTTGTTTCATTGGACGCTGTTTGGGGGGGATGTTTGGTGGGGTAGATGTGAGTTCCAGGCAATAACCATGTTGGATAATGAATATGCTACTTACCAGTATGCATCTGTTCTTGGCATGTAGGGCTGCTAACATTCATATCTTAGCATTAGATCGCCGCCTAGTGTTGGGTCCGGATGATCGCACATTGTTGTCCTGGAAGAGTCTTCGAAGTATCCTGAGATAGGTGGCTCCTCCCCTGGACTACAGTGCGCATGGGCATCGGCTCCATCCCCAGATTGTTTTTCGCCATTGTGGCAGAAGATGGAGTGAAAAGTGTAAAGGATGTCCATGCTAATGACTGAATACAATAGTATATCTGCAGCTGCGACAGGCACCGGGGAGGAGGGTGGGCGATATGAATGTTAGCAGCCCTACATGCCAAGAACAGATGCATACTGGTAAGTAGCATATTCAGTTCGAGGCATGTGGGCTGCTAAATTCATATCTTAGCATAGAATACATAGCAGTCCCTCCATCAGCGGCGATTGCCCGTGCCAGCTGCAGAAACCTGAAAGAGTGTCTTGAGAACAGCCTGTCCTACAGCAGCTTGCTGCTTGGAATGTACATCAACACAGTAGTGTTTGGTAAAGGTATGTGGTGTAACCCACGTGGCTGCTCTGCAAATGTCCTCTAAAGGAATGTTCCCTAGGAAAGCCATGGATGCCCCCAATTTGCGTGTGGAGTGCGCCCTTGGGGGTATGGTTAGAGTGCGCTTGGCCTTTTGATAACATATTTGGATGCACTTAACAATCCACCTGGCTATTCCTGCTTTTGAAATGGGGTTGCCTTTGTGTTGTGGTGCGAAGGCAACAAAAAGTTGTTTTGTCTTTCTAAAGGGTTGTGTCCTGTCTATGTAGTACATCAACGCCCTCCGTACATCTAATGTATGGAGCATTCTTTCCGCTACCGTTTGTGGGTTTTGGAAGAATGCCGGCAAGTCAATAGTTTGGTTGAGATGAAACTGTGACACCACCTTCGGAAGGAATTTGGGGTTAGTGCGTAGCACTACCCTATTTGGATGAATCTGAATGAAAGGCTCTTGGATTGTGAGCGCTTGTAGCTCACTAACACGCCTCAGTGACGTAATAGCTATTAGGAAAGCTACTTTCCACGTTAGGAACTGGAGTTCACACGAGTGCAGTGGCTCAAAAGGTGGTCCCATCAGTCTGGTGAGGACCACATTGAGGTTCCACACCGGAGCTGGTGGTGTTCTTGGGGGAATGACTCGTTTCAGACCTTCAAGGAAAGCTTTAATGGCAGGCACTCTGAAGACAGAGATGCTGCCTGTTTTGAAGATAAGCCGCTATGGCGGATAGATGTATCCGAATGAAAGTGTACGCTAGATTGCACTTGTAAAGATGCAACAGATAACAAATGATGTTAGGGATAGATGCGTCTAGCGGGTTGATGTCATTAGCAGTACAGTAAATGACAAAACGCTTCCATTTTGCAGCATAGCATGCTCTGGTAGTTGGCTTTCTTGCCTCCTTGATGATGTTCATGCATTCTGGAGGCAGGTTAAGGTATCCGAACTCTAGGACTTCAGGAGCCAGATCGCCAGGTTGAGCTGTTGCGGATCTGGATGCTGAATTTCTCCATGGTTCTGCGTCAAAAGTCTGGGCGTGAGGCGCAGTCTTTGATGCGGCACCACTGAGAGTTCGAGGAACGTGGTGTACCATGCTTGGCGCGCCCACGTTGGAGCAACCAGGATGAGAGTCATCGCGTGCTGCCTTAGCTTTCTTGCCACCAGCGGTATCAGAGGGGCTGGCGGAAAAGCGTACGCAAATTTGCCTGACCAGTTCATCCATATCGCATTCCCCTGCGACTGTGGGTGAGGGAACCTGGCGGCAAAGTATTGGCATTTTGCGTTTTCTTTTGTTGCAAACAGGTCTATCTCCGGATGACCCCACTGCTGGAAGTACGGGTGGAGTACAGATGGGTGTAACTCCCACTCGTGCATTTGATGGCTGTATCTGCTGAGCAGATCCGCCATCTGATTGTCCTTGCCCGGGAGGTGTTCTGCCATGAGGAAAATGTTCCTTTGAATGGCCCACTTCCACCTGCTCTGAGCCAGATGAGACAGCTGTGGCGAGTGGGTGCCTCCCTGCTTTTGAATGTAGTACATCGCGGTCATGTTGTCCGTCCGGACTAACACTACCTTGTTGCACAGATGTACAATGAAGGACTTGATCGCCATGAAGATTGCCATCAGTTCCAGATAGTTGATGTGCATCTTCTGTTGCTGCGTCGTCCATAGTCCCTGCACTGTGTAAGTGAGCAGATGAGCTCCCCAACCCTGGAGAGATGCGTCCGTCGTCAGGATAATCTGTGGCACTGGCTCCTGGAACAGTCAGCCCTTGCAAAGGTTGTGTGGAGTCCACCAATGCAGAGAGTCGTATGCCCGACTGGTAACCAACACTAGGTCTGTTAAATTTCCCTGAGCCTGTGTCCACTGATTTGCTAAGCACTCTTGGAGCGGGCGCATATGTAACCGTGCGTGAGGGACTATGAAGATGCAGGAGGCCATCATGCCTATCAACTGCATGAACACTCTGGCTGGAAGCGAGTGTTGTGGTCTGAACTTCTGGATTAGAGACTGCATGCTGTCTATCCTGACTTGGTTTGGTTGAGCCATGGCCGTCAGGGTATTGATCGTCGCACCTAGAAACTGCCGGACATGTGCCGGCTGAAGATGCGACTTTGGGTAGTTCAACGAGAAACCTAGATTGTGAAGGAGGTGAATGGTAGTCGACATATCCGCGGCGCACTGTAGTTCCGACTTGGCTTGAACGAGCCAGTCGTCCAGGTAGGGGTAGACATGGATGTTCTGCCTCCTGAGGTGCGCTGCTACTGTCGCCAGACACTTGGTAAACATCCTCGGGGCTGTGGTGACTCCGAAGGGTAGGACCTTGAACTGGTAATGCTTGCCTTGGATAGTGAACCTGAGGTATTTCCTGTGGGACGGGTGTAGTGGAATGTGGAAATAAGCATCCTTGAGATCTAAGGTTGCTAAGAAGTCCCCTTGGTTTAACAAGGGAAGAATCTGTTGCAGTGTAAGCATATGGAAATGTTCCGACAGTATGTACAGGTTGAGGGGACGTAGATCTAGAATGGGCCTGAGAGATCCGTCCTTCTTTGGAATAAGGAAGTACAGGGAATATACCCCTGTTCCTTCCTCTCCCACTGGCACGAGCTCGATTGCGCCTTTTTGCAGCATCGCCACTACTTCCTGCTGCAATAAGTGCAAATGCTCTGCGGACATAGGCCGTTGCCTTGGTGGAATGTTGGGTGGAGTGGACTTTAACTCTAGACAATAACCGTACTGGACAAGTTGTAGCACCCACCTGTCTGTGGTGATGTTTCTCCAGACGGGCAGGAACTGCTGCAGTCTCCCCCCGACAGGTGTTAAGTGGTCGGGGGGCAGTGACAGAGAGTCACTGTTTGCTTGGGGTAGAGGAGCGGGAGTTGTTGTTTGCTCTGCCGCGACCTCTGTTGCTGTTATTTCTGTAACCTCCCTTGTTCTGTTTTGTGAACGAGGATTGTGCTCCACCTCTTGAGAATTGCGATTGCTGACCCATTTGTCCTCTGGTGACTCCACATGCACCTGAGCGACGAAAATTATTGCCACGAAACTGTTGTGATTGTAGGGCCCCCATAGATTTAGCAGTTTCCGTGTCCTTCTTTATCTTTGAGGGTGGTGTCAACATCTGGACCAAACAGTCTATCAGGATTGACTGGCTGATTAAGTATGGTTGTCTGAATATCAGGTTTAAACCCTGATATGCGGAGCCAAGCTTGTCGTCTCAGCATGACGCTAGTGTTGATCGCCCTAGCTGCTGTGTCTGCGGCGTCAAGTGCACACTTGATGGCTGCGTTGGAGATCAGTTTCCCTTCCTCAATAAGCAGTTTGGTGCCTTCTTGAAACTGTGGAGGCAGGTGTTGTACAATCTGCTCTAGGGTGTCGTAATGCGCCCTATCGTAACGTGCTAAGAGTGCTTGTGTATTTGCAATACGCCAAAAGTTGGCAGCTTGTGCCGCCACTCTTTTGCCCCCTGCCTCTAGCACTTTGGACTCCTTGTCTGGGGGAGGAGCTTCGCCCGTTGTCTGGGAGTTGGCCCGTTTCCTGGCATTTGCGACCACAAGAGAGTCTAGTGGCAACTGTCCCCGAATGTATGCAGGGTCTGCAGGTGCTGGTCTGTACTTTTTCTCGATACGTGGATTGACCACTCTCGCTCTGGTAGGTTCTTTAAAGATGTCAGCTGCATGCTTGAGGACTCCCTTGAGCATAGGCAGCGTTTTCACAGTTCTTTCAGAGACTGAAAAAGTGTCAAAAAGAAAGTCCTCTTCTACTGGGTCAGCATGCATGTCCACATCATGATTAGCAGCTGCCCTCTCAATGAGTGCATGAAAACCTGCAGAATCCTCTGTTGGGGATGCACGTGCACTGAAAGGCTGTGGGTCTTGCCCCACACTTTGGGTGCCTTGGTCACCAATGTCATCATATGCATCTGGATGTGCATCTGGTTCATTGATGGGGAAGGTGTATTGGTCCTCCTCATGATATCCCTCACCCTCAGAGTGTTCTGGTGAGGGAGTAGGGCTTCTTCTTGGAGGAGGCTGGATAGGTTCTATGAGGCCAGAAGCGTCCAGAGGAACCCTTTTTTTCTTTAGTGGGATGACATATGAGTCCAGAGGCTCAGAAGTAATCCTCCTTTTGTATAGGGTTAATTTGCCAGTGTTGGCGTCGATGAAATGCTCAGAATCGTCCTCTGATTCGGGTTCTCCACCTGAAGGTACCCCCGCCGTAGAAGAATCCGACTTCTTTGGCGTCGATTTCGTCGAAAAGGCCTTCGGAGCCTCTTTCGGCGGCAGAAGGAAGAGAAGCTTACTCTTAGGCTTTGCCGGCGTGTCCTTTGGCGTCTGAGGCGACGGTAACGGAGCCGACGTAGCAGCGGCCTTGTCCCTGATTCTCTGCAGCGAAGCGGCGATGGGGGACACTTCACTCACAGTGGCTTTTGGCGCTGACGAGGATGTCTTGACCTTCCCCTCGGATCCGACGTCATGGTGGCCTTTCGGAGTCTTGGACGCCGATGCAGTTGCCGTTGACCCAGAGTCCTTGGATCGATGCGCAGATGTGCCAACCTCCGACTCCACTACGCGTCCGACGGACGGAGTCCCAGTCGGAACCGGAGCCGTGCCGCTGGCCTTGGCGTGCTTAGACGTTGTCGCAGCGGTTAATCCTTGCCGACCACCCTTCTTAGAGGATCCCTCCTCTGGCGCCGATTTTGACCCTGTGGAATCGACCGACTTCTTAGACTTCTGCGGGCCGGAGGTCGACGGAGCCGATGCGGCGGCGGGTGCAGTAGCTTTCTGTTGGCCGGCCGCCATTTTAGGGACGCTCGAGTCCTTAAGTTTGTTTCGTTTTCGGGTCGGCCATTTTAGGCCGAGTCGATACCGTCGGTTTCGATCCGGCCTGCCCAGCAAGTATGTCCGTGGCCGGGCCTGAAGGCGGGGCCGTGGCTTGCGGTACGGGGTCTTGGGTAAGGCCAACTGGCGATCCCGTGACCCGATCGTGATCTTCGAAACCTTCGGGGCATAGCTCGTCCCCTGAGCTATCTGCCGCGGCCCCATAAATCTCTTCGACGTCCCCTACCTCGTCGACGTATTCAAGGCCTTGATCCACGACTCCGTCGTCGTCTTCCGGATCCGCCTCGACCTCCGTTTCGGGTGGGGATATTTGGAGATGATGACCCTGTTCATCTTCTTCTTGGTCGCCGAAGATGTTTTCTGGATCGGGGGCCGCTTGTCTGGCCTCCAGGCGCACCGCGCGCCGAAGCTTGAGAGTCTTTTTCGACCTGAATTGAGCGCAAGCCTTACACTTGCCGTCGTCATGGTCCGGTGAAAGGCATTTGTTACAGACCGGGTGCAGGTCTATATGTGGGTACTTGGACCCACAGAGCGGACAGTACTTAAACGGACTCCGCTCCATGCTGGAAATTCGTGGTCGTGTCGCGATGAGAAGGCCTCGATGTCCGAAGAGTGAAAAAACTCCGCTGAATCCGACTTCAAGAGTTGGAAGAACTCGAGACCGTGCGCAAACAATACCGACGCTATAAATACAAGGCCTTTTGGCCTTAAAAAGTTAGTGTTACTCGGTTCCGACAGAGAGAAGCCGAGACCGCATCCGAACCCAATGGCGGAAAAAAACAATCTGGGGATGGAGCCGATGCCCATGCGCACTGTAGTCCAGGGGAGGAGCCACCTATCTCAGGATACTTCGAAGACTCTTCCAGGACAACAATGTGCGATCATCCGGACCCAACACTAGGCGGCGATCTAATGCGAAGATATGAATTTAGCAGCCCACATGCCTCGAACTTTGTCTCACCCACCTGTCTGATGTGATGTTTTCCCAGACAGGTAGGAACTGTGATAGGCGTCCCCCGACCGGTGTTATATGGTCTGGGGGGAGCTGTATGAAGTCACTGCTTTGGGGTTGGAGAGTTGCGGTTGTTGTTTCCGCGTCCTCTACCCTTGCTGTTACCTCTGTAACTACCTCTAGAATTACCTCTGGGTGATGTCGGTGTAAAAGAGGTTTGTTGCTGGCTTGTACCTGTATTTTTGGATCCTCCTCCATAGGTGGACCTACGAAAGGAACCTCTTTGGGTCGGCTGTTGCAATGCTCCCATTGATTTAGCCGTTTCCGTATCCTTTTTCATCTTTTCTAAGGCCTCATCTGTCCCTCTGCCGAAAAGTGTTTTCTCATCAAAAGGTTGGTTCAGTAATGAAGTTTGCACCTCTTGTTTGAACCCTGAAACCCTGAGCCATGCATGTCTCCTTAACATGATGCTTGTGTTTATGGATCTTGCTGCAGTGTCTGCCGCGTCTAGGGCGCACTTGATTGAAGTGTTAGTAATTAACTTCCCTTACTGTATGAGTTGATCTGCCCTCTTTTGATGTTCTTTAGGGAGATGTGTGATGAGTTTTTCTAACTCATCATAATGCGCTCTGTCATACCTTGCAAGTAGTGCTTGTGTATTAGCTATGCGCCAGCTGTTTGCCGCTTGAGATGCTACTCTCTTGCCAGAGGCATCTATTAGCTTAGACTCTTTGTCAGGAGGTGGAGCTTCTCCTGTAGATAAAGAGTTTGCTCTCTTACGAGCGTTTGTGACCACTAGTGAGTCTAGAGGAATTTGTCCCTTGATGAATATTGGGTCTTTTGGAGCTGCCCTATATTTCTTATCAATTCTTGGGTTCAGTACCCTAGCTCTTACCGTGTCTTTGAATATCTCTGATGTGTGATTGAGAAGGCCCTTAAGCATTGGTAGTGTTCCTGATGTTCTTTGTGCAGCAGGTAGTGTTTCTAATAGGAAATCCTCTATTTGAGGTTCTGCATGTAGTTCTACCTTGTGGTATTTTGCTGCTCTATTAATGAGTTGCGCACAACCAGTATTATCATCAGGAGGTGAAGGTTTTGACGGATACAATTCAGGGTCGTTATCGTTATCTGACCCTACATTGTACTGTTCCCATGGGTCTGCCTCCTCTGGGATTGTGTCTTCATCATCCCCAGGATGTTCTCCCTCCCCTGTGTCACTTTCTACATCTGTTGTAGGTGTAGATGGTCGTGTGGGAGGAATAGTTGGCCTATTGTGAGGAATAGGAGAAGAGGGTGTGTCTCTAGGATGTGGAGAAGGGGGAGGAGTTGTATTTGTCCCCATTGTTCTCTTCTTCGGAGGAGTTTTGTCGTCCGATTGTTCACTTTTCCTCTTTTTGGGTAGTTCTGTGACTACCTTGCCAGTTTGTGGATCAATAAACAGAGTCTTTTGTTTAGGATCGGTTTTATATTCCTGTGGCGGTACCGCAGTTTTCGGGTCCGAAAGGTGTTTTTTCTTTTGACTGTCCATTTGTATTTTCGGCACCGAGATTTTATTCGGATCCAATGTTTTCGGTGTCGAGGGTGTCTTCGGTGTCGAGGTTGTTTGACGTCGAAGCGTGTTTCGGTGTCGACATGGACTGTTTCGACTTCAAGCTTTCCTTGATATGGAGCTTGATTGTCGATGTCGGGGTGGGTCGTTTATCGGAACCACCATGATGGGAGACCGAGGGTTTCGGTGCCGGGCCCGAAGGCGGGGTGTCGGAAACTTTTTTCGGTTGTCTGACCGGGCTCGAGGGCGGGGTCGACACCGTGCGGGGTCTGTTCTTTGGTAAAGGGACGTCGTCACTCATGGTTTGTTGGACGTCGATTTCCTCGACGTCGGACTCGTCCACTTGTGACCCCGCCTCGTCGCCCTCTTCTTACTCTTCTGGGTGCTGGTCCTCGAACAGCTCCGGGATTGCTTGTGAGTGTATTCTCGATACCTCGTGTCTTCGGGCTCGACGGTTTTTTTAATCGTCGATTTTGAGAAAAATGCTGCACAGGCCTCACAGTCCCTGGATTCGTGTTCAGGGGACAAGCAGAGGTTGCACACCTCATGTAGGTCCTTGTGTGGGAACTTAGCACCACACGATGGACATTTTTTGAATGGAGTCCTTTCCATGGACTCCGGGCTGGACTACGTCGAGCTGGTCTTCTCGTAGTCGTCGTTCTTCGAAACGCGTCGAGATGGAAGTGTAGTCGCGTTCGATAACCAATACCGTCGAATTGGAAAGGGTTACGCGCCGAATATAACTTTCATTATCGAAGTCGATCCGGAGCGCTTCGATCCTCATCCGAACCCGATGGCGGAAAAAAACAATCTAAGGATGGAGCCGATGCCCATGCGCACTAACACCTAGAGGAGGAGTCATCGATGACGACAAAGACTTCTCCAGAAGAAAAACAAGTGCAATCATCCGAGCCCAACACCAGATGGCGATCTATTCATAAATGTACCATCTGCAGCCCATATGCCTCGAACACTACTGCATGCATTTCTTAGAAGGTTCTGGGAGTGGACTGACTTTGGGCCGAATGGAATGACTTGGTATTGATAATAGTCCTGCTCCACTACAGACCAAGACCTTTTTCTTCATGATGGGCACCTGAAAATAAGAGTCTTCGAGGTCTATGGAAGAGACAATTCCCTGATGTAGTTGGCGATAGATCTGTGTAATGTAATGCCAGCATCCGAAACTTCTTGCCGAATCCAGTTGCTGGCTACTTTAAAGTTGAGAATGGGTCTGAAATGGTCTTTTGTTTTCTTCACCAGAAAGTAACTGGAGTAAAAGCCTGTATCCTGTTTGTGGGAGACTACCTCGACTTTATGCTTCTGTAGCAAGATTTTGACTTCTACCCAAAGCATGTGCTGATTGGTTTTGGTGGAATGGTTGGAGGACTGGCGAGTCAGAAAGCCATTTTAAATAATATTCAGAACCCAGGCATCTTGTGAATTTTTGCCACTGCCAGAAAGTGTGTAAGGCTTTCTCCTACCGGAACGGGTAACAGAAAGGAGGCATGGGTAATTCAGGGTTTTGCACCAGTTGTGAGTTTGCCCTTGGGTGGATTGTTGGGAAGAGCACTTTAGATTGTGGTCGCTGCTGTTACAGCGGTTGATGCCTGGCACCAATAAGGGGTTGAACACTCAAGAGTAAAACCAGCGCTGGAATGGCTTGAAGGAACGCCTTTGCTCTTTTGGTCTTTCTGGGCAGACAGCTTCAAGATTCTCAATTTCAGACTTCATGTAAGCAATCTGTCAGTGTGGCTGCCGATGAACGTAGACCTGAAACACTTAAAATCCTTTGCTGTGACTCTTGCTCCAGAGACTAGGCGAAGCCAGGAGTGCCACCTTAAGGCAATGCCATGGCAATATTCATGTGAATCAATCGTCGGGGTCCGGTTGTGAGGATAAGCTAGGTGCTAATGCGGGCAGCGAACGTTGAGGGCGATGTGCCAGTTACGTTCCTACCCCCCTCCCGAGACCCATGGTGCAGTTAGCGCCAAAAATTTAAGTGCAGAAACTCTCCTAATTTAGGAGTCATGGAATGAGCAATCAGCTCTTCCTTTTTTTGTTTTGCACTTTCACGTTTAAATCTTTTTTCACTTTCACGTCCCCAGGCCAGGGTGGACGATTAGAGAGTCCATACCGCCGGGGTTACACTAGTCCTGATGAATGCCTAGGTAAACTAACACCAATTAAAAGGCTGAAACATGTTGACTGACTTAACTCTATTGCTGAATTAACCCAAAACATTACCTTTGGCTGTAATAATTCAGACACATAGTACTCTTTTAACAGTGTCATAGGGATCTACGAATAAAAAAAAATTCAGATACTCTTTAGACACTTTTTAGTTATACCCCTCACTACACACCTATTCACACAACCAGCTCCGCAGTCTTGTGGCGTCGCAGCACACCACAGAGGCATTCGGCCTCTGCGGTGGGGCCCAGTGATGAAGCATGACACTGATAGGTCGGTGTGTGAGGGCCTTCTTACGCACCCAAGTCGGGTGTTAAAAAATGAAAAATTTTCTCTGACATAGCTCCCTCTCTGTGGCTATTGAGATATAAGTAACCTCTCTTTCTTTGGTTTTTTGTGATTGATTTGGGGACGAAGAGAGGGTTCCTCACTTTCCCTGCCTCTCCCTTTGATTTATCAATATTCATGTGAAGCCAACAGGAAGGAGTCTGCTGCGGTGCTGAGGACTTGAAATGAGGCCTTCGTTCAAATCTCTAGAAGTCCTCCCTTTTGTCTCTTGGAAGGTAGTCTACTAAGCACTGGATAAAGATCCAGAGTGCACCATCATATCTACCCAGGAGGCAGTAGCACGGATCACTTTCATGGTGGTTGTGACCGTTTAACAAACTTTGCAACCCAGAGTCCAGTTTTTTGCTCTATCAGGAGGGGCTGAAGCAGGGGGTGGTAGCATGATGCTTCTAGACAGCCAGATTAACAGTCAGGAGGCATATCTGCTCTGAGAAAAAGAGGATATTGCTCAGGAAGTTAATATTTTTCTGTAGCCTCTAAAGAAAGGTTTTGGTTGAGCCTGAAATAAGAAATAGTTCCATCGATTGCTCCAAAAGGCCGGTAACCAATGGAAGCAGACGTCTTGAAGGTGACCGCAGGTGTAGTGTTTCAAAGATGACATATGTGGTAGGTGTGTGGACCAGAACCTGAATATTTAGCTTTACAGCAGCTCTCACCACAACCTGCAGGAACGTAGTGATGTCATCCACCGGAGAGATGAGGTGGTTGAGAATCAGATCGGGTTGGTGAATGCCATCCTGTTGATAAAGGATGTTGTGTGCTTTGGTCGATGTCTGGGTGACATACATGTCCAGGACTGATTTATGGCTCCAATGCGAGAGCACCTAGAGGATGAATGCCTTGAATGATGCCTGTGATGGCATAACCGATGAAGCACTCTAGAGCGTGATCTAAGCCTTGCCGGTGCTACAGGAGGCAAGGGTGATAGAAGAGCAGGTGCCGAAGGAGGCAGAGCTGGAGAATCTGGAAGTACTATCTGGGAAGCAGGGGAGTAAGCTCTGTAGTACTTCAAATCAGGTGACAGATTTGCATCCTTTTTCTCCTCTTTTTATGTGTCCAACGTAGAGTTGGATTTCGCAATCTACCTTAGGCTGATCGTTTCACACTTCGACATCAAACCACTTCTTGGAGTCAATGATCACCACACCGTCTATATGCTCCTAGATGTCTATGTTACAGGACGCGTTAATAGTACATGAAATCTACCTTGCACAGACGCCTATCTGCATCTCTTCGACAGTGATACAGTCCTGTAAGGTGAGCAAGTCTGAACCATACTTGATCTCAAAGTGGAGGCGCTTGACATTGACGTGAAAATATGCTGTTTTCTGGCTGGCACTCTGTTTGTACCAAACTAATTTCAATAAACCCACACCGATTCCAGTATGGGATTTATTGTACCATGTAACCGGAGGGCACCTCAGATGTGCCCCCCTGAATCCTTACCAACCCTAGTGTGGTCTGACCAGCTGTAGGCAGCTAGCGATCACTAGACAGGTTTCTCGTCACCTGGGTAGAAAGTGCCTGCTCTGAGACCACAAACATTGCACATCCTGGGCAGAGGTGTCATGTCTCCTCCCCCAGGATGGACCAGTGCTCGAAGAAGGGAAGCTTAAAATGCCTGCCACCTTTGCAATGCAACCCCAGCCTCTGTTGCCAAAAGCAGATGGCAGCCCCTGGTTTACACCCCACTTTGGGCGGGAAAACTTGGATAGGTGTATCCAACTCTGCCAACACCACCCCTAAGGTGGGGGAAGAGAGGTGAAGCACAACTTTGTAGATGCCATCTTAAAGACAGGGAACCCCTCCAATCAGGACTAGGTCTATGCCCACTCCCATAGGAGGGTGGCATAATAGAGGGTGTAGCTACCCCAGGTTAGATGCCCTTTGGCCCTACCTGCTACGTCCCTAAAATGACTCAAATTTAGTATTTAGGTGGCTGCCCAGATCACAGATATGAGATTGAAGGACAACCTGCAGCAGAAGCCAGAAGACAACTTCCTTGGCCCCAGCCCTACCGGCTGGTCTCTAGCTTCAATGACCCTGCGACCGGTTTTGCAACAATCTCCAAAACCCATGGGAGGACTGTTTCTTTTAATGAAGACTCCAATCTGAGGACTGTGGACCTGTCCAGGAGAAACAGACTCCAAATCCAGGCAGATCCGCATCACCTGCCCACTCTGCACCAGACATCCACGGCCAGAGTCAGAGTGGCTCACCTGTGCAGTAAAGACCGCCTGGCAATCCTAACCTAGTGTCCAGCGCTGGCTGACCTACCCTGCCGCCCACAGCGGCACCTGCAGTGTGAATACAGAGGCTGCCCCCAGCTGCAACTGGTTTTGGTGAGAAGATTCCCACATCCAAAGGCACCGGGTGAGCTGAACCGACAACTGACCCCTACGATCCTCTACATCCCAACTTACTTCGGTTGGTTTTCCTCCGACCTCTGGTGCCACGCCTGCAGTCAAGTAAAAAAAAAAAAATATATATATATATATAAAAATTGAAAAGCATTGGGCGCCCGATGTCGAATTTGCACCATGCTGCCCCTGTGCTGCACGTAGTGCACGTTTGATGCTGCTTTGTGCCCCGTGCTTGTTCAATCCCCCAAAGCTTGGTCCCTGTCACGGATTCTTAGCTGTAAGCAGTGTGGCTCCAGGCACCCACTGCTTCCATTGGAAAGCATTGGGTCGAACTCGGATTTTGAAGGCGCTGGTGGTGCAGTTTTGGTACCTACCTGACCCCTGCCGACTCTTGGCTCCCAAAACTAAAACATAAGTTCCATACTTACCCGTTGTAAGAAAGTGCCCTCTTTTTGCATGGTTTCCCCCACTTTTTCCTACCTGTTTATGGACTTTGACAGTGTGCCCTGGGCTCCTGCCAAACAGGGAACCAGGGCCTATGTTCTTTACCTGAACAGCGTTCAAAACAAATTGGCACTCTTTGGCCAGAGGTCAGTCCTTTGTAAATGGTCCCACAGGTACCAAGGGCATTGTGGACAGGGAGAGCCTCAAAGAGATGCAGCACTTATTGTGTCACTCAGAGGTCCTGCATCTTTACACACACTGCCTTTGCTGGCTGCATATTGGTGCATAAAGTGAAGAGTCCACATGGCACATCCCTGTGTACCATGCCTACACCCCACTGCCCTGGCATAGGTCAGCCACCACTCTAGCTGGGTGCACTATACCAGTAATGAGTACAGGTGCATGAGCCTTGTACCCCTACAGTGTCTAAGCCAATTCTTATACATAAGTGCAGTAATGCCATTAAAAGTATATGGTGCTGGGAGTCTGTCATTACAAACTCCACAGTACCATAATGGCTTTACTGAAAACTGGGAAGTTTGGTATCAAACTTCACAGCACAATAAACCCACACTGTGTGCATTTTTCATTAAATCCCACACTGATGTCAGAGTACATCTTAGAGATGCCCCCTGAAATACAATCCAACACTAGTGGCCAGGATGAGCGGCTTCCCGCCAGCTGCCACCACCAGACATTTATGGACCCCTGGGTTGAGAGCCTGCTCCTCTCGAGCGTCTAAAACAATCCACATCTTGGGATGAGGTGCCAAGCCTCCTCCCCCAGTATAGGCAGGATCCACGAAGGGGAAGGCTTGCTGCCTTAGTGAGCATCCCCAGGCCTTTGCTGCTTCCACTAACTGGCCCCCACCGGTTCGGACACCCACTGTGGGTGGGAGAATCTGCAGGAAAACCAGGTGAGGAAGGGAGGTGCACCCACCTTTGCCAACCCCACCCCTCAAGTGGGAAAGGCGATGTGAACCACAACTCAGTCCCAGCCATCTTGCAGATGAGGGGACCCAGCCAAACAGGGAGGCATATGTCCCCCCCCCTCCCAAAGGAGGGTTGTATAATAGGGGGTGTACCCACCCCAATGAAGGGACCCGTTGGTCCCAACCTTTACTTACCTGTAATGCCCCTAAATTTAGTATTTAGGGGCAACCCTGAACCTTGCCTCCTCAAACCAGAACCAACCAAGATGATAAGGACCGAAGAAGCTGTGCTAAAGCTAAGGAGGAGGACACCAAATAACTAAGCCCCAACCCTACCAGCCTGTCCCCACCTCAAACCTGCATAAGTGAAATCCCAGTGTTTCCTGCAGCCAGCAACCAAGAACCCATAGGACCTGCCCTGTCGTCCACAAGTAAGACTTTGTCTCCCATGTTCACTGGATTTGTTTACCTAGAGACTGGCTTAGACCAAATCTGTGCGTCTTCAACACACTGCACCAGACGCCTATGGCCTGAGTGGCCCACCACAAAAAGGTCAGCGAAACTGACTTGAGATCTGGGACCTGCCTCAAATCTCCAAGCAAAGCCTGCAGCCTCTTTCTGGAGGATCTCCCAGACCAGAGTTGGTAAGGAAAACCAGATGCCTAAAGACAACTGTGCACCGAAAGTCCCACGACCTGAGGATTCCTAGCCGATGGTGTCCCAGCATCCCAACTTGCCTCTCCAACCTGTGGTCAACTCCAGAAGATCTTCGTACCCAGAGCCTGCAGTCTTTGTTGTAACTGGAAAAATCACCACTGAAAACAGGCCACACAATGTCAAAACAGCAGCTGCACCCAGCTGCCCCTGCGCTGCTGCGGGTGTACTTTGGGTGCTAACTCGGATCCCCTTTGCCATGAGCCTAACACCAGGAGCTTTGCTCCCACAACCCTGTTGCCTGCTCGCGAGTAGCCACCAACCAGAGGCACCCTAACATCCATTGGATAACATTGGGCCTCAGCACCCTGCACCCGACCGCCCTAGTGCCTGAGAGGGTGTTTCAAGGGTGCATCCTTGACCACGGAAGAACCCTGGTTCTTACCCCAGAATACTAACTCCCACAAATAACTACATACCTGTAAACAGAGAACTATTTTTCTCCATAGGATTGCATTGGCTGCTTTTTTCCTAAAACCTGGTGTGTGGAGTTGGTTTGTATGAAACATTGACAAAACTGCAATTGTACTAAAAGTGATTTACTGACCTTTTGTCTAGGAGATGTCTGTGCGATATCTAGGCATATCACACTGATTAGCAAAAGTAATCTGAAAAGAAATCCAGAATGTAAAGTAATTTACAAAGTAACTGAAAGTAATTTCAAAACAGTAACCTACCTGTAATTCATTCAACTGCATTTGAACCTGTATTTAATAGTAAAACAGTGCATAAGATTTTGCAAAGCATTTATTTCACTTACCTGCACCAGACTTGGTTCTAGAAATAAAATAACTAAATATTTGTATACAAATCAAATAAGTCGGAGTTCAGTCTGAGTGTGACATTTGCTGATTGTGTACAACAAATGCTGAAACGTTCTCTCTACTTTTACCTCTGCCTACATTTGGTGTTCCACTGGACTCTGTATATAAAATACCAACATAAGGTAGTGTGCAGAGCCAGCTTTCTACACCTGTTTAACCACAAATGTTGTTTTCCGCTGAGGAGAACATTGGGCAGATCGAAAAAGTTTCCAAGTGTCGATTTTTGAAAGTAGGTTTTTAATTTAAATCCTTCTTATCGGATAACAAAGACCTGGGTCTTAAAATAAAGTACAAAGTAAAATGTTATAAAATTGGTCTGCATCTCCTCAAGTTGTGCGTCCTTTATTGATCGTGTGTGTGCAATAAATGTCACACTCCTTTGTGTTGGTCCTAAGGCTGCTCTCACACACTACCACTAATAGAGCACTTTGTGTTTTGCATTGAGCCCTGTACACTTGGGGAACCCCTGGACTGTGCACGGAATGACCACCTAGTGAGAATAGACAGAACCAGCTTCCAACAGATTTATTCATCTCCATAAATTCAAATGGTTTTTAAACATGGAATTGGAGTGTAAAAAATGGATTTGCCTTTGCCAAGCCCAAGAAGTTATTAACGTTTGCTCTATACTGAAGTGGAGCTTCAACTGGGGCACCTGCTGTGTTTATATTTGTAAGTTCTTACCGTTGAAGTTTAACTTCTGTGAAATGCACACCAGGGCCAGATTAGAACCTCATTCCTCCATTCCATACCCCCCTCCCTAGTGACCAGTTTTGCTGAAAATCTCTGCACAACTAGAGTATTTTCAGCTGGTTAATTAGTAAGAGCTACCTCGTTGGGAAAATCCCTTGCATATTCTGCACTACAGCTGCGTAAAGGATCACAGGGTAACGTCTCAGTGACCTTGTGTGCATGCAATTTCAATGAGATTGTTCCTCAAGCATCTTCAGCAAAATATCTGATAGTGGGAACCCTCGTCAAGAGAAGACAGAACCGAACTAGATTTTGCAGGGGTCAATGCCAGACCACCCGAGCGCATCTAATCCTTCTGATTAGAGGGTATATCTCACAGTCATCAAGGCTAAGCTGGATGATGCCCCCCAAGCGACTTCTGATGGCACGGCTGGCCGCCTTTCTAGCACAAATGGGATGTGATCTCACTCCACGGTAAAAGAGACCGTACAATACCCCTCACATATGAGTTTTCCCCTCCCGCTGCTGGCCAGATTGTGCTTACCCTTTCGAACACGGATATAAATACACCAGGTATATATGGACCCATCCAACACAAACCCCTAGCAGCTGTTTGATATGAATTGTGGCAATTTAACTGCAATACAGGACATGCAAAGCTGGTTAAAGCAGAGACTACACCCTCATTGTTATTTTTCCTTATTGTTAATGTCTTTTTCTGTTATTACTTGGGTTTCTCTTAAGTAGGGCGCCGAATGTAACTAGTACTCAAGTCTGAGATCCAAAAACAGTTTGCAGAGATGCTACACATTGTACAGTAATTGTATTAGTAATTTGTACAGATGTAACTTGAAACAGTATGCTGAGTTGATGTGATCTATTCCTAAGTCTCACTGAAAGTATATTGTACCAGTTGTATCTTGCAGAACTCCTAGAAATAACCCCCCCCTTTTACCCCCATCCCCCAAAAATAAACAGACTACAAAGAGATTAATCTCTACCAAAGAGGGGTACTTCTTGAATAAATGAAGTGTTTATTTGGTGAAGAGGTCTTCGTATTATCCGGCATCAATAATGTATCACCAAAATCGACTGGCAATGCACTGTAAGACCTTTTGTTAAGTGGTCAATCAAAGTGGGAAAAGGCAGGGTGACCTTTGCATACTACCAAGTAAAATGGGGAGGGGGCAAATTTTGGGCCCAGAGCTCCCATCACCCTGGGTGCTCTGGTCCCAGTTGGCTCTTCGCCTCCTTCAGGAGCCGGAATTGCTCTTGCACAGAGGGAGCTGCTGGATATGCAGCTTCCCATGTGAGTGTAATACTTTAATCTTTCCCTGACTGCATATCTGTGGGGGAGGGGCCCTCGCCGTATTTAAACAAGCATTGGGATAGCCAATAGGTCTCGCCTTTGGAACCTTGTAAGTGTTTAGTTATCCAGCACAATATCCTTGGTGTAACATTAACTGTTGCATGGCTAAACACTTATTAGGTCCTGAAGGAGAGACCTATCTTCACATTCACGTTGTTTTCATACTAAACTACAAGTCCCAGAGTGCTAAGCGGTTTGGTGAGCAATGCATGCTTCTCTAGCTACAAATCATACTTCTAAATGTTCTAATGCTTATATGAGTGTTAAAGATGTTTTTCGGGCAGTACAGTGACCCGGTATTGCACTTTGTTTTTAGATTGGTGTGGAGGGGGGGGGGTCACAGGCAAAGCACACGGTAGCACAACTGCACTGCTCCCGAAAGCCAGAATTATCACCAATATCGGAAACAAAACTTGAGACGATGAGGCATTACGATCGAGCTATTGAGAACTGTGGAGCCAGGCTCAAGTCTCAGCGCGGGTCTACAGCCTGTGATTCTGGTCACATCATATAATTTCAACGTTACAGCCAAGACAAGAGCATGAACACTGGGATAGGTGCATACATTTCACGTGCAGGTAGGAAGGGGGCGCACACACCTCGTGAACAGCTAAAGTGGAACCACACAGTGCTGTGATGTATTCCTATAGGTTCTGTATCGATCCCCCTATTCCTGACCCTATTCTGGTTAACAAACTAACAAGTTAACTAGCAGCCATCCCATGAGGCAGAAAAACCCCCATGATGCAGGAACCGTTATCTGATAAAGCCACACTACGGCACAGGAGCGTGTTATCTGATTAGGTCATAACACTTGCCATCTAATTAGACAAGCGATATTCCTCCAGCCCCTGATAAGGCATACGGAGTTCTCAAAACAAATCAAACCTATGACAACCTGGGAAAAACCCTGCGGCCATTGTTTTGATTTCACCGAGAACTTCAGCAAAAGAATGTGCTAACGACCTGGTCGTATGACATCCTTATTGACGTATCTATGTCCATCCTTACGTCAATCTCGGCACCTTAAAGGTATAAATATTACCGATATTGCCCTATGCAAACACACGCGGTGGTGACGAGATCGGAGCAGCCAGACTTGCCGAAGCCCAGAGCAGAGCAGACCCCGCTGGCGCAGCCCCGCCTTTCCTGACGCGCTGAGAACGAGACGCTGCTTTCTCCTGCCGAGAAATCCAGCTCCGGCGCTTCCGGGTAGCCCTCGCAGGCAGCCTGGAATATCGAGACCAGAGACGAGAGATACCATCCCTCATCCATCCTAGATTCCAGGTACAGAACTGAATAACCCCTCACAGAGAATTCTTTAGTCAGTCACTTGGCAAAACAAACTTAACTTAAACTGTAACTTTCTATTCCCGCCCACGCATTAGACTTAGGTCAGGTACACGGGGTAGGCGTAGTTAGAAACACCAGTTGAGTACGATTAGTCAAATGTATATGTGTATGTAATATATCTTATTCATTTTAAACCTTCATATGGCTTAGAAACCATATCAATGTTTTTACAGTATTATTTTATACTTCTGCTTTTAATGTATGCACTTTACTTAACCATAAGTATTGCAATAATATCGATCCATTTCTCTTGTATGAGAAAAGAGACTGATCAATAAATAACATCTTTTATTGAACACGCCCGTCTCTTCCTTTTCTCTACAATCTGATGAGACTAAGAATGCACGTACTGACTGAGTAAAATAAATTGCCTTTTGTTTTCACACGACTCTCGAGATACACTCTTGATTAGGGTAGAGCAAAGTTGTCATGTTCTATGGTTGTCAGAAACTAAATCCCTTCTTGTCTATCCAGGGAGGTTCAACTCCTCCTTGCCTATTCGAGAAAGTTTCTAGTGAACTCTGAGCTAGCTGGCAAACCCAAAACTTTAAGTCTAATATCGACAGTAGTAGACCTAGTTAACGTCTGGTCTAGGCCTATACTATTGAAGGTATTATTCCAATGCGCAGAGCCTATTGGGATAATAGGAACTACACTACATGGCGCCCAACGCATTTGGAAGGGCGATAAAATTAACGTAAGACATTTAGAGTAACTCAGTCGTGCTTTCTCACTCAGACCCCTTTTCCCATAATACTCCAAAGACGTCTGGAGTGGGCGAAAGGTAATATCCGCCAAACCTCGCAGGAGGAAACTCCTATGTATGGTACTTGGTTTAGTCAACGTTGAAGGATAAACCGTTCCAAAATATTGTGCATCTAATCTTTGTTTCCACAAGAAACCTGATCTGCAAACAAACAAAGTAACCATCCTGTCGGTAAAATGGTAGACAGTGATGATAAAGAGGCAGTTAGATTAGCAACTGAACTCGCAGCAGATGATACTGCCCTGCAAGAAGCAGACCAGGATATAATACTCATCCCGGTCATCAAAAGGAAATCTATAACCTTAAAACTTATAGAAAATGGACTGACACCTAGAGGTGGTACAGTCATATTCGTAATTGAGGCACACGAATATCGGCAGACAGAGGTATACTATTCATGGATACATTTTCCAGCAGCAAATGCTGTAACAAAGTACTTCCACTATTACAAAACAGAGGAACCTCCTAATGAGTACACTCCTTTCGAGGAGGTGGCAGTACCACTTAAATTTCAAGAGCACCTGCTCTTATTTAATGGCGCCCTAAAACATAATAATCACATCACCAGGCTCGGTCCCTTAGGGAGACCAGGAGCAACGTGGCCGGTCCTAGCAGGATACACACCACATCCAGAGTTCGAAAGAATGCCTGCAGCAGATCTTTTAGTACACCTAAAACAATTAATAAAGATAGACAATTAGTCCAATATGTGATGCGGACTTCAACCAGCAATTAAAATTCCACAGCTGACCCCTCACCAGGGGAACACAAATAAAATTACACCACAGAACATACAATCCTGCCTAGGTAAAGTACCAGCTAAACGGGAACAAATACCATTCTGGTTAGCACAAAAAAATCACCCAAATAGAGGCTGTGTTTCCAGACACCACCCAGTTAGAAAAACACAGGATTCTGACTATCTGTCTTCCAATGGGAATCGCACCACACATTGAGGACTGTGACACTTGGGGTACAGTCTTTGCTTCCATCTACACAAAAACGCACGGTGTTCCATCCATTTCGGTAACACCAGAGGTGCTAAAACAAATTCAAGACGAATATGGTCCAGAGCCCGCTTTAACTCTTGGTATGAAATTACTAAAAGACTTCAAGCAGGTCTCGGCTATATTATTAGCCAACATAAAGGGAGAAGCAGCAAACGTGGCGATCCGCCAGAGGTTAAAGGAGACAGATATAGCAGACCAACCAGCTGAAATTGGCAGAATTATAGAAAAATCCTATGAGGAACTAGGTAGAGATAGTTTAGGTGGAATACCAGTAAAACCACAACTGATTGAAAGTCCTGAAAAAATATTTTTTAATAATAATTCATCACAAAAAAAGAGCTGGGATGGAAACAAACAATCCAATCCTAAAGAAAAGAAATTCCAGTCCAGAGGAAGGTCTCCTAGGCGAAGAGAAAAATCTCCGAACCAAAGACACAGGTCACCCCAAAGTGACCCCTCTGGGAAAAGATATAACCTTAGAAATAGGGATAATATAAAGAAGCCTGATAGATATCAAGACATTGATACACGTCCCTCTCAATCTTTTCAGACTTCCTCGCAGAAATCGGAAAGAGGACGATCAGAACAAAGAGAAGAGCACGCCAAGTCCAAAGACAAGGAACCTGCTCAGCTAAAAAAGAAATTACAATTTCCAAAAAAGAAGGTAGCTAGTATCAAGGTAGTCAACAATGCCGAGAATACTGAGGACACAACTGAAAAACGGAGAATGGGCTCAGACAATGCTAGACAGCGCAGCAGAAGTGAGCATAGCTCGCAAAGTCCTTATGAATCATCTGGAGACAGTGGACACGAATGAATATCTTCAAGTGGAAACTGCAGACACCAGAGTTAGCAAACCTCACAAAATATATGAAATAACTTTACGTATAGAAGGGGATAAGACTAGAAAAATAAGGGGACTATTTTGGGATAATCTCTCCAAGGGCTATGACCTCCTTCTAGCTGAAAAAGACTGGCCACCAGAGTTGGTCAGGGAGTGCCCTCATGGCGAAGAAATAATTATGCCTGCCTTCTCAAATCATATCCCAATTCATAAAAAATACACACTTGCCAGAAAGTGGGCAGTAGCTCAAGCTCCTGCTTTATATAAAAATCATGTAGGATGGGATGAGGACTCTCCTCCTCACAAAATCCAGTTAAAATCGCAACCTACTGCACAAAGGCAGTACCCAATTAAGCAAGAAGCTAAAAAACAGGTAAAAGAAATCCTAGATCAGCTAGAATACCAGGGGGTGATTGAAACTTGCACCTCACAAATGAACAACCCTTTGTTTCCGGTCTCCAAACCAGACAATTCATATCGTCTAGTTTTGGATTACCGACACCTTAACTCATGTTGCAAAACTTTTGCAGTGCAAAACTCGCATAGTGCTGCACTAATGAATAACGGTGCGCAAAAAATACAAAACAACATTAGACATCTCTAATGGATTCTTTTGTCAAAACATAGCACCAGAGAGCAGATATTTGTCTGCATTCTCAATAAATGGCACTCAAAAACAATTCTGTCGGTTAGCCCAGGGGTACAAGAACAGCCCGGGAGTATTCTCAGCGAGAGTAACAGAATTACTACAAACATATGACGACGAAGCATTATCTTATGTCGACGACATATACTTAACAGATGATGACTTGGAGACTCACTTGAAGAGAGTGAACACCATAATACTTGGGTTCGCAGCAGAGGGTTACAAATTCAACTTTAAAAAATCCAGAATTGCCCATCTGACAGTCCTGTTCTTAGGATATGAATTATCAAGTGAAGGCAAAAGCCTGGCTGACAATTTCCTAGAGAAATGTGCCGTACTCCAAGCACCTAGAACACTAAAAAACCTACAGTCAATTCTAGGCTTCCTAAATTTCGGAAGAACATACATTGCAAATTACGCAGAAAGGGTCAAACCCCTTTATGATCTAATAAAACCAGATTGAAAAAAAAAACCAATTGGACTCAAATACACAGAAATTTTGAGATCCTTACAAACAGACATGTTAATTAAAACAAAATTAGAAACACATAACACACGCAATCTTGTGATTCGAGTCATCCCAGGAAGATGCGGATTCACATACCTGACCTCTAATGAGGGAGAAAAGGTACCAATTGCATTCAAATCACACTTGTACACAGAAGCTGAACAGAAATTCAGCATTAAAGAAAAAATTATTCATGCAGTTCAAACCGCAATAGCTAGAGAAAAAGATCAAGCGGACGGTAGACACATCACAGTCAGAACAGCGGAATCAGCCTTTGAGGCATTAACAACACCGTGTAATTTACCAACAACAACATTGAATCTGGAATGGATACAATGGGTGAATTCAATTACAACGGACAAAGTATACTACTACTTTGATCCAGAACTAAAGGAATTGAAAAATCTAGAATATGAAAAAACATTCCCTCTGCCTATCGACATTCTGCCCTTACGACAATACGCTTGTGTAATCTATACAGACTGACATGCTCAACCCTCCGTTTGGGGAGAACAAGCATACAACCCCACATGTGAGATTACAAAAGAAGTGTGGCGCGGAGGTAAACTAAGACCTCTATTAACAAAAACACACTCAGTAGAAACTAATTCAGAACAGACTGAAATAATAGCATTGAAAATGGCGCTAGATAATGCGGATCGCGAATTGCCGACACTTATAGTGTCCGATTCATATTACTGCGTCAAATCATATAACAACGATTTGCAGACATGGATTCAAAACGGTTACAAAGATGACACAGGTGCAACAATAAACCAGAAACTGCTCTGGGAACAAATAGCTCTTTTACAAAAAGAACTACCAAAGACTCACGTGACACTCACTGAGTCATCAGCGTGATGGCGTTCACGTTGCAGGGAATTCATTGGCTGAAACAGCCACAGCGGTAGCAACTAAATCGGCTTCCGTAGCTCGAAAAAAGCGTACAGTGAAGTATATTGACGGTGAAACAGTGCTGGCAGTGAAAACGTCATCAAAAGGCGACTCCTCAGCGCTACCGATCAACTTTCCACTCAATTATACATACATAATCGATGCAAACTCCGTCCCTTTTGCTCGAATCCCTGGAGTGGGGGATAGAGTGATTCCAAACATGGACAGGAGAAACTTGTTAATCGCAGACGCACATATGGGCGAGGGTCTCAGACACCTCAAACTAAAAGATTCTCTGGAAGAATTACAATCAAGGTACTGGTGGCCAGGCATGAGCCTGCATCACACCATGTTTGTAAAAAAGTGCCCAAACTGCAACAGGAATCGCAGTGGTGAGAGAAACGGTGTAATACAGTGTTATTTCACTCCAGAAAAATCAACAGTAAAAAGCAAGGCTTGCGATTAACATACAGGCTAGTTTCCACTTATAATGTAGATCACCAGCACTCGGCTGACGTCTGGACTGTTATACAAAGATTTGCGAGTCTAAATGGCATATACGCTAAGAGCATGCTACGTTTGACCATTGTTTTCACTCAAGCCCTCCAGCCTGAGGGGAAACATGGCCAAATGAGCATAGCACAGCGGGAATCTTCTCACTTCCTTCCTGAGGGATACGGGATGGTGTAAAGAAAAAACCAAGGCATAAAGCAATCTATAACGGAAAGGTATTAGGTTCGGGAGCTGGGTGGGTCAAACATCTAATAAGTGTCCAACGTAGTCTAAATAACCTGCCAAGAAATTCTCTGAAGGGATTCAGTCCGCACAAATTATTATTTGGAACTAGGATGTTAATCTCTGACCTTGACAGTCAGACTTCAGTGGTAAAGGAAAAAAGCTTTGATATCAAAGATCGTTTGGCTATTTTACAGGACTTAAACGAAACAAGAAAAGACCTGAGCAACATAAAGTTGAAACAGCAGCCAACAACCACTGAAGAACCACCACCTGTCCCAGCAAGACCTGTCTGGATTCCAAAAGTCTGGGATCTAGTCAGAGAAAAGATCGCGGTAAAGAAGGAATTTGGGCCTTCTTACAGAAAAGCAGTTCCTGTCTTGTCTGTCAACGGGACAAGATCAGTTGTACTACCGCCGCTTGCTGGTAAAAAGGAGAACCGAGTTGTATCCATCGACCTGGTAAAACCACAATCATGTGGCCGATAACAAATAGTAGGCCAAGTGGACTCCCCATAAGTAGCAGAACACCAAGGTTTGCTACCAGTACAGAGGTCCTAACAAAGAGGCTAATCACATTCGAAACGCCTAAAGAAGAACGACAAGGACTATGCAACAATGCAATGGAACTTCGACCTCTGAAAACCCAAATAAAAACATTTAGCAGAGACACACCAACCTATAATGAAGTAACAAACGACTATGCAAGAAACAGTAATCCTGAAGCAATTGGAACAATTGACAGAACTGCATCCGGCTACTTCATAAACTTTGATGATTCCTCCGAGGACTTCACTGAATCAAAAACACAGCCATCAACAAAAACCTTTAAAGATAAAGCTAAAGAACTTTTGAAACAACTGAAAGAAACATATCTAATTTCTCCATGGATTGAATTTTGGGTGGGTTTTGGTGCATTTATCCTCATACTTTGGCTCATCATGATACTAACTTTGGGACGCTTCATTGAGGGAAAATATGCTAAAATGGACACAGCAAGTCAGAAAATCAACTTGATCCTCAAACCACACACATCTTCACACGTCGAGAAAAGAGAACTTTCTTCAGTCAACTTCACAGCCAATCCTATACCGGGTGGGGTAGCATGGGACAACACGGACTACGAAATCTATGGTCCGGTTGAAATCCTGAAATATCCACACCAAATTAAAATCTCATTGAGTGACTTCATAAAACCAAGCACATTTGCTGATGATTGGGACTTTGAAAGTATAAACAATATGATGTCTGACTTAGTGATGTCTGCTAAATTTACCAAACATGATTATTTGCAGGGTTCGACAAATTATGATAGTATGTACTGTTATAACCACTATGGTAACCATTTTCTACATAGATCTGCACAACCTAGAAATGTTTTAAATTATAATCAATGGGAACATTGTGCAACCCCTCCAAAAGGAAGCTCAAGAACCGTTTACGACAAATATTCATACTTTTCAGGTTTTAACATAAGTAATGCTGAAACATTTTATTTCAAATTGTCAAATAAGACAGGGACAAAGACCATGATAACCAACACAAAATTGATATATTCAGACTCATTCTTTGAACAAATGAATACTTTTGGTTTTGATTATTGGGACAAAAATGTTGAATTGAAAAGTGTTTGGGGCACAAAAGAATGGCAAGTACAGGGTATAGAATCTTTGTTTAGAGCCTGCATGATCCCAGAACAAATTATTTGTAAATGACACTGTTCAACAAACTACCTGTCTTGGCTTAGCCAAAATCAAAGACTTAAATAAACCGTCTATTCCAAAACCAACATTGAACAGCAATAGCTCCACAGACGAAGAGATAGACGTAAATTATGTATTAAAGCAAAACAGAACACATCCTGATTGGAAACAGTGGTTGATCTGGCCCACAGATACCAATAACTGTCAAGACAGATTCCTGAACAAAACACAGGGGTTCAAAATGACCAGGCCAGACCCTAGATATTCCCAGGGACAACACCCAGGAATAATAACCACCTACAGTGTGGGCAAATTATGCCTTCAATGGCTACAGACTTCCACACTGGCAGAAATTAAGCAACACCTAACTTTACTTACTGATGGTGCTGACTTGCGTGATTTCATTATGGGACCGCGCAAACAGCGTCAGAAACGTTTCATAGCAGCCTCTGTATATGCAGCATACAACGAGGCCTGGAAGGTTACTCAAATTGAGACAGCAGAAAGAATACGGGAAATTGACCGTATTAATTTGGAAAAATCACTTTCTGTAGTGGACAATGGGTTAATGACTGTCCTCCAGAATTTTTTCTCTGGACAGCATTGTGTCTTCAGCAATCGACATAATATCGCAAGACTTACTGTTGTTACAACACGGTCAGTCAATTGCGTTCTATTGTACAGTTTGGCTGGACGTTACAAAATCTGCGTTCAGGCTAGGTGCCTTGGCGTTTAATCAACACAACGTCACTTTTCAATATCTTTAACCTTACTGATAAACAAATCAGTATGGCCCAGAAGGGTGCTGATTATACAATCCTGAGCATTGAGAAACTCGAAAGATTACCAGTGACAATGTCAGAACGACCCGTCAGTGAATGGATAATACATGGGATAATTAATATTCCAATCTCAACCTTCAGGTTTCAATACTGCCAAAAATATATACAGGCTGGCATGTACGAAAAATTGGGAAAAGGGTACATTAAAACAACATGGAACCTGCCCTATTCACATGCATGTGTCAGTAATAAAGGACAGAAAGTGTTCCTTAGTGGCGATAATTGTGCGATGTCACTAAGCGGTACACTTCTGTGTAACGGAATTAGTTTGCATGGAGCCTGTGAAGGGAACTCAAATAACCTTTCAAGTCACCAGCTAGGCACACCTGCTACAGAGATAGAACCATTCTTTCAAAGACTCTATAATGGGAGTTACATTCTAATTGTGGACCGCAGATGCTGTAGTCTTATGCCCGGGACTCCTTATCTCGTAACTACGACGGCGAAGGTCAAGTGCTGTGGACGCTTATTGTTCCCCAGCTCCTTTCCAGACAGGGAGGCAAGGGCATGGCCCAACTTGAAAATTACTTCTATTCGAATAGATACTTTAAGCAGAATAAAAACAGGGCTTCTTCAGACGCCGACAAGGCTCACGTCATCAAAAGAAACGTATGATCTCCTAGTCGCAAGGACGACTGCAGAGATACATTCATTGTTATCGACTAATTCCCCCATACATTTCGCAGAAATCCTGAATGAAATCTTAAATATTTCTGATACCAGTGGAGTCTCAAAAGTATTTAAGACAGTATTTTCGATGGCATTAACACCATTCAAAGCCATACTGGGTATTTTTCCAGATTTCGTCCATTCGATTTTTGGCGGACTTCCCCTCATTTTAGGACTAATTGCAGGAATCCTATTCTTAGTCCTTATATTTCGTTATGGCAAACCATGTCACAGACAAAACACCTGCGACAAGGGAAGAAACAATCCTAGCCATTGGATACCGGGACCGGATATCAAAAATCCTGGGACTACCCCGGCTTAGAGACCTGAACATGACTTGGTTTCTTTCATTTCGACCAATGTGGCATCGATGTGTTTTACCTGTATTAAGGTGCCTGCTATGCGGAGAAGAATGCGTGTTAGACACCTGTCTGACGCTACAATCTGATGCGCCAATGGATGCAGAAACATTGTTGAGTCCAACAAAGGCTCATGCTTTGTGCTGCCCTCAACGGCTACCAATCCTGATGACGGCATTCGTGGAAGCTTCACCACTACGATTAAGGGGTAGTGAGGTTCAAAATGAAAGCAGCATCGATCAGGTACGACCTGTCAGCAATCCAAATCAAAATGTCAATGGAGACAATCATTCGCACGAATGCATGGTTACACCTATTTCCGAGTTAGTGGAACTCTCCCAGGAAGCTGTTGACAACTTTTTCGAGAGTCTAAATGATATGATGTTCTCACCAGAGCAGAAATAGAGACTTTTGAGCAAGCTCGTACACGGCGTTCCCTGAATGTGGCCTTCAACTAGAATAGCAAAATACCATGAACAATTTTCCCTCCAGTTCACGGACAGCAAAAATATTTTCACCAGCCCCAAAATATTTTTACACATTTTTCGGGACACCATCTGCTTAAAGTAAGAACTATTCTTAGAGAACTAAGATTTCTACTTTTAGATAGCTTATAGACATTAGCTGCCCGCTGGTATGTTCATAATTATTTTATTCTGTGATGGAATGGTCTCAAACCTTTTTTCTGTATTAAGAGCCATTTCATGTGTAAATTCTCGTATACGAATTAGTGATAATGTATAGATATGCGTGATTACTTTAGCATTATTCTACAGCTTGAGTGCATATATTACATGACTTTTTTCCGTATCTTTGATAATTTCAAAATGCATTTATGTATTTTGGGGTGGTAAGGTATACACGATACTCTACAGTATGTTTTACTATGCATAGATTAGTAAATATGTCCATAGTTAGCGTGGAGTGGGTGTGATGTATTCCTATAGGTTCTGTATCGATCCCCCTATTCCTGACCCTATTCTGGTTAACAAACTAACAAGTTAACTAGCAGCCATCCCATGAGGCAGAAAAACCCCCATGGAACCGTTATCTGATAGCCACACTACGGCACAGGAGCGTGTTATCTGATTAGGTCATAACGCTTGCCATCTAATTAGACAAGCGATATTCCTCCAGCCCCTGATAAGGCATACGGAGTTCTCAAAACAAATCAAACCTATGACAACCTGGGAAAAACCCTGCGGCCATTGTTTTGATTTCACCGAGAACTTCAGCAAAAGAATGTGCTAACGACTTGGTCGTATGACATCCTTATTGACGTATCTATGTCCATCCTTACGTCAATCTCGGCACCTTAAAGGTATAAATATTACCGATATTGCCCTATGCAAACACACGCGGTGGTGACGAGATCGGAGCAGCCAGACTTGCCGAAGCCCAGAGCAGACCCCGCTGGCGCAGCCCCGCCTTTCCTGACGCGCTGAGAACGAGACGCTGCTTTCTCCTGCCGAGAAATCCAGCTCCGGCGCTTCCGGGTAGCCCTCGCAGGCAGCCTGGAATATCGAGACCAGAGACGAGAGATACCATCCCTCATCCATCCTAGATTCCAGGTACAGAACTGAATAACCCCTCACAGAGCATTCTTTAGTCAGTCACTTGGCAAAACAAACTTAACTTAAACTGTAACTTTCTATTCCCGCCCACGCTTTAGACTTAGGTCAGGTACACGGGGTAGGCGTAGTTAGAAACACCAGTTGAGTACGATTAGTCAAATGTATATGTGTATGTAATATATCTTATTCATTTTAAACCTTCATATGGCTTAGAAACCATATCAATGTTTTTACAGTATTATTTTATACTTCTGCTTTTAATGTATGCACTTTACTTAACCATAAGTATTGCAATAATATCGATCCATTTCTCTTGTATGAGAAAAGAGACTGATCAATAAATAACATCTTTTATTGAACACGCCCGTCTCTTCCTTTTCTCTACAATCTGATGAGACTAAGAATGCACGTACTGACTGAGTAAAATAAATTGCCTTTTGTTTTCACACGACTCTCGAGATACACTCTTGATTAGGGGAGAGCAAAGTTGTCATGTTCTATGGTTGTCAGAAACTAAATCCCTTCTTGTCTATCCAGGGAGGTTCAACTCCTCCTTGCCTATTCGAGAAAGTTTCTAGTGAACTCTGAGCTAGCTGGCAAACCCAAAACTTTAAGTCTAATATCGACAGTAGTAGACCTAGTTAACGTCTGGTCTAGGCCTATACTATTGAAGGTATTATTCCAATGCGCAGAGCCTATTGGGATAATAGGAACTACACTACAGTGCATGAGCAGCAACAGTAAAGTATCTCAGTGCCGGCCAATGGGGCATGAAGGTGTTCATAATCTGCGCTTGTGCAGATGGCACTGAGCGCTGGTCCCAATTGGCAGTGATGATTGTTATTTTAGCAAAAGTGTGTGGGGGAGGGGAAGCCTGAGGGGGGGGGGCTCAGAAGAACAGGGAAGGCTGCAAGAGTGGGGGAAAGAGGGGTGTATAGGAGAAAGATATGAAGAGATGATGGCAATGAGTGAAATGAAATGGAGGGATGGAGGAAAGAAATGTACAAGGAAGAGCTAGGCGAGAGAAGAAACCACAGGACACCGTTAAACAGAAGGGATGAGCACAGAAAGCAAGGACCTTGGCAGAGCAGGGTAACGGGGGACATATGTTCTTGGGAGGGTATACCGGCAACCTGGGGCAGTCTGGAGTGAGGACCATTTATTATTTATTTATTTGAAAGTTTTATATAGCGCGGACAAGATCCTTGCGGATATCAGAGCGCTTTACATAGAAGGGATACATGAGGGATCATAGTTCAGAGGGGTAAATCAGATGAGAAAACAATATATCGTCAATCAGAAGAAGCAATCAGTACAATCAGGTAAATCATGCATAGGGTGCAATGTGATCTAACGATCTGTGCATTAAAAACAAGTAGAGGTATAATACTGCAATAAAAGGCATACATTCACTAGTTGATAATAATCTAAATAGGCCATTTCTTAGGGTGCTATATGAGCTAACGATCGGTGCATTATAAACAGATAGAAGTATAGTACTGCAATAAAAGGCATTCACTCGCTAATTAATAGTAGCATTTGCAGCCAGAACGGGAACGCCAGGTTCTCCCAAAACCACACGGGTGAATGCCAGGACAGGAGAGAATAGCAGCTGGCTGTAGAGCAGTAGGCCTTTGCCAAGATAGCTCCCTGTGCGAAAAGAAAGTTGGCACCCTCTCTGCTGGTGCCTAAAACAAGGCAGCAGAGAGCAGCTTTTGTGCTCAGAAGTCAGCCCATGGCTGCCTCAGAGTAGTGACTAGCCTCGGACACCCCCCTGTACCTCCTCCCACCTGATTATGCAGCTTAGTAACTCACGCTGCCGCCAAGAGGTTTGTTGGAGGGATAATAGTGTGAGGCAGCAGGGGGTGAGAGGGGATGGAGAGGCAAGAAAGCAGGCTGATGGAAGTGTTAAAAACAGCGCCCAGAAGGACCACTGAAGCAGGGTGACAGGGACGCTGTCTGCATGACCTGAATGCATCCAGCTCCTAACGCTCCTCTGAAAAATGGCACCCTGAGCATGGGCCTAGTTCAACAGCCAGCCCTGCTGTCAAGCAATGGTTTATGGGGTGGAAGAAGAAACAAGCATTTGCAATGCAATAGGTCTCGCATTAGGAAAGTTTGTGCTATTCTTGTAAATGACAATTTTTTTATTTATGTGTTGGTTTTGAAAATAGCTAAATTAATATCTTTGTCATTTACAATGCCGATAGTTATAACTTTCGCAAATGTGACACCTATAACCTGGGGTGATGCTGGGGTGGCGCCGGGTGATGCTGGGGTGGCGCCGGGTGATGCTGGGGTGGCGCCGGGTGATGCTGGGGTGGCGCCGGGTGATGCTGGGGTGGCGCCGGGTGATGCTGGGGTGGCGCCGGGTGATGCTGGGGTGGCGCCGGGTGATGCTGGGGTGGTGCTGAGTGATAATGTGGTGGTGCTGAGTAATAATGTGGTGGTGCTGAGTAATAATGTGGTGATGCAGAGGGCAGAAAGGCACAAAAAACTAGTCTAAGAGGGCAGAAGGGCAGAAAAACAAGGGAAAAACGAGTCTAACAGAGGGCAGAAAGGCACAAAAAACCGAGTCTTTGATTTAAAAAAAAACTCAGCCATCAGACCAAACCACAAAATGTACCTTCGACTAACATGACAGATGTAGTCTCGATTGAGTGACCTATAATCAGTGTAGCTTCAGCGTCAAATCTTAAGACGTCACCAAGATAGCTTAAACCGAAGCCCAGAAAACCCATCACTGCTGTTGTAGCAGGCTCTTGCGCTGGCTTCACCACAGGAACTGGCCGCAGGAACTCACTTCTTCCGTTAGGAAACTCCATTAAGGATTAGACATCTATGCTCCTGACGTGTCAGATCATCACCCGGGAGGAAGATGTACAAGCCTGACGTTTGTATAGCGAAAAGTTATTGTGAGTTTTCACAGATAGTCACGTAAGCATAAGGCAAATACCAGGTGAAGGAGAGTGCATTTCTGAAGACCTTCTCCAAGTACTTGGGGACAAAAGCGGCAGGCTCACAGTCTCGACACATGCAAAACACAGAGGCACAAAGGCACACAGGAATAAACTTCTTGGCTGCACTGAAGCTGCATGGGACGCTCTGTTACAGCGGTCACAGGAAGCGGGCATTACTGCAGAGATCTGTAGTAAACCCGCAGGCCGCTGGTTGTAACCCATGAAGCAGACATGGCTGCAAGCGCTGCCGTGGGGAATTGTGTAAGGCGCCATCACAGCACGAGTTTGCTTTGTGTGTCTGTTCACTAGCAGAAGTACTACTGTGCTGCACGCTGTAAAAATGAGCAAACATGTTTGCTTTAAGTTTATTGTACGCATGTGAGTGGCTGCACACTCCTGAATCCAGCTCGGGAGGCTCCCACCAAGCAAGTAATGTGGCGGGAGGGGTGAGGAACAGGGCAGGAGCACCGGGCACAAGGGAGTGGGAGGGGCTGTGATGCCTCATGGCTCCACGGAAACCAGGAACAACGTACTATAAAAAGCCGAACAATGTCTAATTAAACTTCGGTGAAAAAATGGGGATGGTTAGAAACAAAAGGACTCATATTAAACAAGCCTGGAGTGCTGCGGGAATGAAGGAGTGCAGTAGCAGCAGGATGCCGAACTTTAGTTACATTTTGATAAGAGCGTCTGTCGCACGGCCCGGCGGCCGTGAAAGTGAAAGTACGGCCGGCCGGCCGTGGGCAGTGAATAATTAGGGGAGGAGAAATGCCTGAGGCAGAGCGCACGCTGGGGGATGCCTGTGGGAGGGAGGCAGATGGCTTTGATGTGCCCGTGCTTTTCACGGGCACTGCATGAAATCGCCCGATTGTTAAGCTCTGGTTAAGCCCCGATATCTCTCGCAAGCTCAATGCGCAAGCGCATTGACAGGCGAGACCTAAAAAGGTGTGGTCGTACAGTTAGAACAGCCGAACAGCAAGGAATTATGGTACGAAAGAAGATGGGATGAGTGGCCTGCAGTGCAGTAAGGGTTTCTGGGATGAAAGTAAAACGGAGGGCAATGCATTCTGAGATGAAACTAGGGAAAAGAGACGGTGGCCCAGCAAGTGATCCTGGAATGCAAGAAGTGGAGAATAGAGGCCGAAATATAAGAAGGGTTTTGGGGATGAAAAAATAAAAATTGAGGTAATTGGTAATACAGCACGGTTTTCTGAGTGGGTGATGGTTCAGAAAATGATTCTGGGATATGAGAAAGGGAAAGGGGCTGGCAGGACAACAAGGGTTTCTGGCTGGGATGAAAGCGTTTGGGATAGGAAAGGAGGTTAAGAGGGAACGGCTGCTGCAGATGACCAATGGCCCCTGCGCGCGCCGCTGTTTAAAACCAACCTAATAGTGGTGCGTGCGCAGTATGCTCTTTTTGGAAGCACATACTCATGCTTGTGGCGCGCTCCTGCTCTCTTGCAAGGTGGACACCGCCACAAACACTAGTATGTGCTTCCAAAAAGAGCAGAGCGACTGCTAAAGGTCCTCCTATGCAGCGCATGCGCGGTGCGTAGGAGACACCTAGAAACAAAGCCCTGGGGACCTTGCCCACAAAGAAGTGCAGGGGCCAGCTATTTTTTATTTTTGCAACAGATTCGTGATGTCATCCAGAACTGGGGGATTAGCGTATCCCTTCCCCGATTGTTTTTTTTTTTTACTTTTAGGGGCTTGGCTGAAGCAGAGTCCCAAGAGGGCTGCCAACACTTCCTGGTTTAAGTGTTGGCAGCCAATCAGATTTCAGCATGGGAACCGTCAGATTCTCTGAGGATTTATTTTAATATCTCAAAAACTACAGTACGGATTTACACCACATCACCAAAAGGTCACTTTCTAGACAAACCGCTACCTTTCTGCCAAATTTGCTGTAATTCACTTCAGCGGTTCAGGCTGTGATGACTACAATTCATAGGAGAAGTAACCTGGGAAATAACATTTTGTTTACCATCCTGCCCCTCCTTTTTCCTCGGCCCCCGCATGCAGGATGGCCAGACACTTACAAAGCACAACTAGAATCACTGGTGCTCTTTCTTGGGAAAATTGCATGTAGATTTATCAAATGGCACCAGAGATATAAGCAAGTCAAAACACGCTCTATAGAAACTAGGTCCTACCCATACCTACTTGCTGGCGACTGCCACATACGCACACAAGCCCATCTCTATAAAATTACTAAAATTGCTGTTTCAACCTGAAAGTGTCCACCATTTAATTTACCCTCTCCTCTCCAGGAAAGTCAAAGAGTTTGGCATGTACTGATTCTAACTGCTACTAAATCACAGAACAAACCATCCCTGACAGGAAGCATTCTGGGAGTGTGGGAGGGGTTGAATGGCTGGGGATTACTAGCCTTTTGACGATAGGGCACAAAAAGAAAAAGATTTGCCTTATGATTGCAGCAAACATGCTAGAGAAACTGAACACCAAATTTCTGCAAGATTGTCGGAGCATTACATAATTAAAGGAAGATGGAAACTTTTGGATACCAAAAAGAAAAACTTTTAACAAAATAACTTAGACAGTACTCACCAGTGCAAACAAGATTTCGGCACAAGCCATTTCTGAAATCATGGAATACGCGATTTCGATGCTCCTAAAGAAAGTTAGAGGTGTAAGAAAGTGTCAAACATCTTCAACTGCACTACAAACATTCCGCAGCAGGAAATACTCAGCATTTTTCAAAATCTCAAATTTCAGACAGTTAAGCTAGAATACATCTTACTATGTTTTCTATAAATATGCCAAGTCCAACCAATATCGAAGGTTCAACGTTTAATGAGTCTTGAAGATTGCTATAGACTGCTATTAATGATTTTTTGATATTAACAAAAATAAAATTAAACTTGAAACTTACCTGTCTCATTTTAGCGTGGATATAGAAGCATGAATATCCAAGCTGTGAGATTTTCTTTGCAAGAAGTTCCACTCGCTGAGAAGAGTTGCAGAAAATGATGGACTGGTTAATCTGGAGCTGCAGACAAACAATTGGTAACGTCATGGGCAATTTCAATTTAACGTTAATCTATTCTCAAACATCACTACTCAAATGTCATAGCTCAATATATTATAAGACATTTACCACTTGACCATACCTATATAGTGCGCATGCACCTTTCAGAAATGTATTCCACTTTACCGCCCAGTTCTCTGCTACATAGAACTACAAAGCGGCGGAAAATCCTCAAAGCCACTTAAGAATCCAAAGACAGCACATGTTAAACACCGTATCAGGAGCCATAGTACTGACCAGACAAGCTGGTCTCCTTACCCTGGAAAAAAGCGTGTTGAGGCAGTGCACTTTCTGGCGCTCAGTCACATATGCGTAGTATTGAGTCACTCCTTTCAATGTCAGCTCCTCCATTAGGTTGATCTCATAAGGTTTCTGCAAATGGGAACTCTGATTTTTGGAAGAGATTGAAAAGAAGGAATTGGTGTTTCACTCCACACGTGCAGATAATAAAAGCTTAGTTTCATACACAAATGTTGCAAACAAACAAACTAAAAGAATGCACATAGGCCTATACCCAACATTGGAAAAACGAAAACTGAATATATATCTTTCTGTAAGCAGAAGTGAACAATTACTGTGTGGCTCAGTTAGGTCACTTTGTAGAAGGGGGTGCAGCAGAAAAGTTTCAAAATTTGAAATGACTAATGAGACAAACCTGTATGTATGCAAAACTTGCTTACAAGAACTCCAGTCAGATCCATGCGACATTCCAGATAAGCCCTGGCAAAGTAAATAGGTCTCATCTTTTGGATCGATTGCCTTTGCCAATTGTGGTTCATGAGGGAAGCACACAAAGGCAAGTGCAACACAAAGCGCAGTGGAGGGCAAGTACATAGAGAAACAGGTATCACATGTAGGTGGGGAAACACGTGTGAGGGGAACACAAATGTGGGTGGAAGAAAACAAGGGAGTAAACAACAGTGTTAAGGTGGTGTTTGGGCAAGCACATGAACACCGGCATTGTGTGGGGTGTTTTGCAGGTGGAAGCAAAAGAAGAAACAATACGGAGCAGGGGAACACAAGGGTTAGCAATACTGAGAACAAGGGGGCATGGCGAGTTTCAAGAGTTCCTAAGCACATGACAGGAAGAGCAACAATAAAGGGACGGGGGTCTGGTCTGTATGAGGAAGAAATGAGAGCAACAGAGAAAGAGGGTAGCAATATTTTGCAGAGAAGTACACAATAGGAGACAACATGAAGCGTCTGGGTAAGAAGCACATGACAGCAACACGGGGGTGGGGTGTTTTGCAGGGGACGCACGAGGGACATCAGAACAGTACTGAATAGGGGATATGGTGGGGAAAGCACACAAGAAGGAATTTTACAACATGCACTCATGTAAGGGTATCACATAAGGAAGAAAAACAATGAGGAGTGATAGCTAATGAATAGAGCAACATGGATCACATGGGTAGAGGCTTGCAAGGGAAGCACATGAGTGATAGCAACACAACAAGGAGGCAGAGTAATTTTCAGGAAAAAAGCCAGAGCAAAGTGAGCGGCCTGGGGTTTGCAGGAGACAAATGCAGCAAAGGGAAAGGAATGTTTTACAGAAGAGAACGATCCAAGCAGAATGCAACACGCACAGGGGCAAGAAAAACCACACAAATGAGCAACAAGGACCAAAGTGTGTTAAGCACACATGCAACACAGAGCAAGGGGTGTTGACACAAACAATTTACAGGGGGCGCACACAATGAGGAGAAACAAATATGAGCGAGAGCAACACGGAGCTGTGTGTTTTGGGGAGAAGCACACAAGGGAGATATGGAGAGGGTAAGCAAACCAGGGAGATGGAAAGCACATGTAGTGAGTGCTTAGCTGGAAAAAAGCACTGGCAAAGGACCTGTAGGCTTTGACAATTCATTTTGGTGATCTCCTACAGTATTAGCAAGGTGCTGTGCAGAATGCCTATAGGCTAAATAAAATCAAGCGTCTAATGACAATATGTCTGGCTTAAAAGGAATGTTTTATAGTAATGGAGCATTACCAGTAAATAGTATGGAAATGGATGAGTAGAAGCTAATAACTTTAGAATACTGATTTAACTTAAAATGTGGGTGACATTTGCACTGTCGAACAACTTACTTACCTTCGGTAACAATATGTCTATAAGAGACAGATCAGTTATTGATTCCCCACCTTAGAATTACTGCCACGCGTCAGACTGGAGCCGGAGATTTTTTTCCTCAGTAGTACCCCTGCGCATAGATAGGTGGCTTCGGGTGACTGCGTTAGTCATTGGCATCGTGGTTGCCCGAATGACGTCACGTTATCTACTCAGATGCCGCCCTTGCGCGCTGAAGTTCTTTACACGACATTCCACGCCAGAAGTGCAGAGCCATGCAAGACACTGACAACTGGTGCACAAACACTAGGGCCCTGAAAGGGAAGTAGCTTACCCTAGAAGTCAGTTCGCAGAACGGGGAGGATGGGTGGTGTGGTGAGGAATCCATAACTAATCTATGACTTACAGATATATCATTAATACTTTAAACAGAGCACAACACCAAAGTACAATTTCAACTGACTTATCTCCCCAAATGCACAAGTTGTCACACAAGCATGGCACTCCTGCAGATTAAAGACTGGATTACTCGTTATAGTAGACTAGAAGAGGCAAAAAGTGAAACCTATGGAGACGGATGTATTTTTGTGACAGTCCGAATAGAAGCTGCTCCCTTTCGTTGAAGTTCAACGAAGGATAGCAGGGAGCATTTGGGAGATAAAACTGGTGCTCACTGGACAAACTTGAAACAGAGTGACATCCTTAAACTCTAGGACTAAAAAGAAAGAGGTGCCTGAATGAATTACTTTTTCTTACATGGATATTCTTACGATTTGAGCCTTGAGAAAGTTGTCTTACGACACGTGTCGGCTGTATGAATGTACACAACTATGTCAAAAAAACAAGAACGGGTCCATTTATGTTATACTTTTACGGAAGTAATTACACCATTTGTTCTATAGCTGCAATTTTTCTAATTAAATGTTACTGACAAAGTCAGTTGAAATTGTACTTTGGAGTTGTGCTCTGTTTAAAGTATTAATGAGTAAGGATTTGGAGAAATTGTTCTCCATTTACTGAGTAACACTGTGGGTGGCAGTGTTTACATTGAGCACGCCCTTACATTAAGTGAATTAATATTGGCAAACAGAACGGAGGTGCTAACTATTTTTCTACCACTGCCATCATTTGTTGTATGTGACATACAGATATATTATTAGCGAAGGTAAGTAACTTGTGCATTTGAAAGGGACAGTTATGGATTCGTCGCCTTTGAATAGATACCCCAGCAATACAGATACCGGTGGTGGGTCTGCAAACCAAGTTCACACCAGAAAGTCCTGGAGAACTGAACGGCCGAAGCAGTCTCTCCGGACTTGGCGGTCCGTTTGGTAAACATGTACAGTGAAGCCCACGTGTACAGTAAGCCCACGTAGCTGCCTGGCTGATGTCAAGGGGGACTTCATGTCCCGACGCATTAGTAGCTGCCGTCGCCCTGGTGGACTGGGTAGGCAACCCCACTGGAAGTTCTTTTTGCGCCAAGGAATAACAGATTTTAATGCAAAGAAAGACCCATCGGGCGATGGTTTGTTTTTGCACAGCCAGACCTTTCTTGGCGCCCACATAACCAACAAAGAGCTGGTCACCCACCTGGAATTGTTTTGTGTGATCCAGATAGAACGAAAGCACACGTTTTGGATCCACACTGTAGGGCCTCTTCTTTAGAAGGATATGCAATGAAGGTGGGCAAAGTGATGGTCTGTCCTATATGGAAAGAGGTAACCACTTTGGGAAGGAAAGGTGGCTTAGTGCGGAGGACAACTTTGTCCGGATGAACAGCCAAGAAAGGAGGCTTAGAAAAAAGGGCTTGTAGCTCATTCACCCTGCGAGCAGAGGTGATGACAACCAGAAAGGCAGTTTTAAGGGTCAGGTGTCTAAGAGGACAGTTGTGTAGCAGTTTGAAAGGAGCACACAAGATAAGAACCAGGTTATAGTCCCACTGGGGCACCACGTAAGGAGTTGGAGGAAACAAGTGAGTAATGCCTTTAAAGAAACGATTTACAATAGGGGACTTGAAGAGAAGGCTGGTCAGGCAGCCGAAGGAAGGCCGAAAGATAGCCTTTGTAAGTGGCCAGAGCAGTACCCTGCAGGGCCAAAAAGAATGGAGGAGAGAACTTCTGAAAAGGGGGGCAGAAAGGGGATCCACAGCCTTTGCTGCACACCATGCCACAAACTTTTCCATCTACAGGCTTATACAGTTTTGGGTGGAAGAACGCCTTGCTGCCAAGATGACATTACAGACTTCGGGAGGAAGGTTGAAAGCTGTCAACGGACGCTGCTCAATCTCCATGCAAGGAGGTGGAGGCTGGACAGGTTCGGGTGGAGTACCGTCCTCTGCTGCTGTGACAAAAGATCCCCACAAAGAGGCAGACTGTTCGGCGGATCGATGGTCATAGCTTGGGATACCAGACTCTTCATGCCCAATCTGGGGCCCCAATAAGAACTTTGGCCTGGTCATGCTTGATCTACAGTACTCTGGGTAGAGGTGGTATAGGAGGAAAGGCATATAGAAGACTGCAACTCCACTCGCGACGAAAAGCGTCGCCTATTGAGGGCCGCCTTGGAAATTCCAATGCGCAGAACTGCTGACATTGTGCGTTCTCTTCTGTGGCGAATAGATCTAACCAAGACTCTACCCACTGCTGAAAGAGACCTTGCACTACCTCAGAGTGAAGACGCCATTAGAACTCTATCATGCACCTGCATCGGAGCTCGTCCGCCCTGGTGTTCAGAGAACCTGCAAGGTGTTTAACCACCTGAGATATGCCCAGATGTTCCAGCCATGTCCAAAGGCTGAGAGCCTCTTGACTTGGGGTCCACACCCCCATCCCGCCCTGTTTGTTGCAGTACCACATGGCGGAGGTGTTGCCTTTTCCCCTGGCAGAGGGAAGGAATGCCTTAGTGCAAGACGCATCGCCCGAAGCTCCAGGAGGTTGATATGGAATCTGGACTCCGCCGGAGACCAGAGGCCTCTGATCTCCACCTCTCCCATGTGGCCACTCCGCCCCAGCAGTGATGCATCTGTCACCGGTGAACTCTGGCTGAGGAAGGGAGATGGATCTGCCGTTTACCCAATCCCAGTTAGTTAGCCACCACTGCAAGTGACCTGCAGTGCCTTCCGAGATCTGGATGCAATCGGAAAGATTCCTCGGATGCTGTGCCCACTGGAACTTCAGGCTCCACAGCAGAGCCTGCATATGCCACCTGGCATAGTTCACCAACAGGATGCAGGAGGCCATGAGGCCCAGAAGACTCAAGGTCATTCTGACCGAAATCTGGGATAGAGGCTGAAAGATTGGAATCATAGCCCGAATATTCCAGACTCAATGCTCGGAAGGATATGCCCGAAACGGCCCTGTGTCCAGAACCGCTCCGATGAAAAGGAGCTTCTGAGAGGGAATAGGTTGTCACTTCAGCACATTGGTGAAACCCAGCAAATGCAAGAGGTCAGCCGCAGTCTGGAGGTGGGAGACAACTGCCTGGGGCGAGCCTGCCTTCAATAGCCAGTCGTCGAGATAGGCGAAGACTGGAACCCCTGATCAATGCAGATGACCACCACCGCCACCACTTTTGTGAACACCCAGCAAGATAAACAAAGTGCTTGTGGCCTACCATGAACCGTAGATAACGTCAATGGGCCAGCAGGACGGGGATGTGAAAATCAGCGTCCTACAAGTCCAACGCTACCACCCAGTCTCGAAGGCCGAGGGCAGACAGAACCTTAGCCAGGGTCAACATTTTGAATGTCTCCTTCCAACACTAGGTCTTTTAGTTGTCCTCGAGCTTGGTTCCATTGCCATGCTAGGCATTCTTGTAATGGGCGCATCTGGAGTCTGGCATGGGGGACAATGAATATGCAGGAGGCAATCATGCCTATGAGCTGCATAAAGATTCGAGCTGGCAGAGTGTTGTGGCAGGAATTTACGAATGAGTATCTGCATGCTGGCTGTCCTTGCTGAGTTTGGATATGCTTTTGCCACTGAGGTATTTATAGTGGCTCCCAGGTACTGCTGTGCGTGGGATGGTTGCAGATGCGATTCTGGGTAGTTGATGGAAAACCCTAGACTGTAGCAACTGAAGTGTTTGAGATGTGTGTGCTGCGCACTGTTGGTACGATTTCGCTTGTATTAGTCAATCATCCAGATAGGGGTACACATGGATGTGTTGCGTTCTGAGATGTGCTACCACCGTCGCTAAGCATTTTGTAAACACTCTTGGAGCCGTGGTAACCCCGAAGGGCAAAACCTTGAATTGGTAGTGTTGACCTATTGTGAACCGGAGGTATTTTCTGTGGGCTGGATGGATGGGTATGTGAAAATACGCATCCTTGAGGTCCAGTGTTGCTAGGAAATCTCCTTGTTGGAGCAACGGGAGCACTTGCTGTAGTGTGATCATATGGAAGTGTTTCGATAGTTATCTTTGATTTAGGGGTCCGAGGTCCAATATTGGACTGAGGGAGCCGTCCTTCTTGGGCATAAGGGAAGTATAGGGAGTATACTCCTGTTCCTTGCTGGTGGAAAGGGACTAGCTCTATGGCCCCCTTTTCCGGCATGCATTTCACCTCTTGTAGGAGCAGGGTGATGTGTTCTGTGGACATAGGACGATGTCTGGGTGGTATGCTTGGTGGTGTAGAAGTCAGTTCTAGGCAATAACCAAACTGGATAACTTCTCTCACCCACCTGTCCGTGGTAATTGCGTGCCAGACAGGTAGGAACTGTTGGAGTCTGCCTCCGACCGGTGTTATGTGGTCTGGAGGCAGCGTAATGAAGTCACTGTTTTGTGGCAGTGGAGGCTCTGGTGTTATTGCCTCCACGTCCTCTTCCCTTATTACTGTTGCCCCTATAACCGCCTCTGTTTGTGTTCTTGTTGAAGGAACCTTGTGTGTTACTTTTGTATGAGGCAGATGTTTGCGAGGTATTTCCTCGTGTAGTTGCCCTGTATGAGGAGCGCCGAAAGGAGCCTCTGTGTTGCTGAAATTGCAATGCCCCCATTGATTTTGCGGTTTGTGTCTTTTTTCATTTTATCCAAAATGGTGTCGACAGCAGGGCCAAATAGAAAATCTTGATTGACAGGTTGGTTAAGAATGGTGGGACTGCACCTCATTCTTAAAACCGGAAATACGCAGCCATACATGGCTGCGTAATAAGGCGCTAGTGTTAATTGACCTAGCTGCGGTGTCTGCTGCGTCAAGCGCGCATTTGATGGAAGCATTTGTTATACATTTTCCCTCTTGTATGAGGTCATCAGCTTGTGCTTTAAAGGGCTCAGGCAGGTGTTGCATTAGGCTTTCGAGTTGATCATAATGCGCCCTGTCGTAACAAGCCAGTAGGGCTTGTGTATTAGCAATCCTCCATGAGTTGGAGGCTTGTGCTGCTAGCCTTTTGCCTGATGCCTCCAGTATTTTTGACTCTTTATCGGGGGGAGGTGCTTCCCCTGTTTGGGAGTCGGCCCGTTTACGTGCATTAGCCACTACCAGTGAGTCTAGTGGTAACTGTCCCCTGATGCAAGTAGGGTCTGTAGGAGCTGCACTATACTTCTTTTCTATTCTGGGGTTGATAACCCGTGCCCTGGCTGTATCCTTAAATATGTCAGGTGCATGTTTCAGAACTCCTTTAAAATGGGAAGTGTTCTAACACTTTTTTCTGAAGTGGGGAAGGTGTCAAATAAGAAGACTTCCTTAACAGGGTCATTATGCATATCTACATTGTGGAATTGTGCTGCCCTGTCTATGAGTTGATTGAAGACTATGGTGTCATCTGTAGGTGACGGCTTAGTAGGATAAGAGGGTACATCAGGGATGGGGTGGGTGTTGTAAGGGTCTGTTGGCTCCTCCCATGGTTCCTCTTGTGGTTGAGGATCTTGTGGGAAATCATATTGAGGTTGTGGCTCATCCCCCATGTTTCCCTCATTGTCCCCGTGGTGAGAAGGAGAGTAAGGAATGTAAGGATTAAAGGGTGTAGTAGGCATGATAGGCTGAAAAGGAATGAAGGGTCTAGAGGGAGAAGTCCCAAAGTCCTTTTTCTTTAATGGAATAGGGGAATGTGAGCCAGAGTCCAAAGGCCTCTTCTTTCTGTGCAGGATGGTAACTTTACCAGTGTCTGGATTGATGTATATTTTAGCTTGGTCGTCTGATGGATCTGGGTGGAAGAGTTCTTCCTCTACAGTCCTGGGTTGAGTGTTAGACTTCTTTGGGTCGGTAATACTTTCCTTTGACAACTTTTGGTGTTTTTTGCTTTTTTTCGGCTCGGGTCCTTGTTCGGGGTAGACGAGAGCTTTCGGGTCGATACGTTTTTTGTGCTCCGTAGCCTTTTTGTGATGAGTGTTCTTTTCAGAGTCGACGTTCTTCTTCAGATCGACTGGTGTCTTTGGAGCACTTAACTTTGGGTTGACAGGTTTTTCCGGCCGTGCTACGGGCTTCGGTACGGCCCCCTTTTTGTCGGCGACCTTTGACGGGTCGATGGATTTTGGACCGTTAGGCTTATTTGGGTCGGCGACCTTCTTCGGTACGGCGCCCTTAGGCTGCGTGCCCCTGTTCGGTTCGACTACCTCTTTGGGGTCGACGTTTTTTGGCTGAGCGGCATTCTTGTGGTAGACAGTCTTTGTGCTCGACGCTTTTTGGCTGTACGGCCTTTTTTGGTTCGACGCCCTTCGGGTCGACGACCTTTTTTGGCTCAGGAACCTTCTTTGGGACGATGTTACTGGGCCCTGGGGTCTCTGAAGGTTTCTGTTTCGATTTCGGAGCCAAGCCAGATGGCCGGGCTGGCAAAACTTTATGATCTTGGCTAAGGCCTTTTGGCGATGCCTTGACCGGAGCCTTCGGTAACGGTCTTATTGGTGTCGGGGGCTGTGTACTCACGATTTGCCCCGGTGGGATCTCGTCATCGGAGTCAGAGTAGTCCTCGACGGTGACGATCTCTAGGTCAGAGTCTTGAGTGTCCGGTAGTTCCTGGTCATCGAAGATGTTGTCCGGTTCAGGTGCCTGTCGCTGCATTTCTTGCCTAAAGGCCCGTCGGATCCGTATGATTTTCTTCGACCGAAACTGGGCGCAGGCCGGGCAGGTTTCTTCCCTATGGTCTGGGGAAAGGCACTTGTTCCATACTGAGTGTTTGTCAGTATGTGGGAACTTGGAGTGGCATTGTGGGCACCTTTTAAAAGGGCTTCTTTCCATCGACGGTCGGCTCACGTGGCGTCGAAAAGGCCCAACGGCCCACGTCGACGACCAATGGGAGATGGAAAGCTGGATCGAGTAGAGAGGTACCGAACGAGAACAATACCGTCGAAGTCGAGGGCCTTTTGGCCTTTAGAAAGTTTTTTTTTTTCGATTCCGAAGTTAGTTTTGGAGTTAGCATCCGAACCCAATGGTGGAAAAAAACAATCTGAGGATGGAGAAGATTCCCATGCGCACTGTAGTCTAGGGGAGGAGTCACCTATCTCGTGATACTTCAAAGACTTCCAAGACAACAAAGTGCAATGATCCGGACCCAACACTAGGCGGCGATCTATGCACAGATATGAATTCAGCAGCCCACATGCCTTGAACAACATCTTCCCAAGATGGTCCAGGTTCTTGGATTCTCGATCAGGTGGTGCGTTAGGTAATGCACCCTTGGAAGTTGAGGCTTGGACTACCAAGCTCTCAGGGTGGGGTGGTGGGAGGAAAATGGGGTAGGTCGGGCAGTGGCTTCTGGCAATCATCCTATCCACAGGAGCCCCTGTGTTGGGCTTGAACCAAGGGCCCAAAAGGATGTCCATGAGGGCATCATTGATGTCCATGAGGGCATCATTGAACGGCAGCAGGGGCTCCGAGGAGGCCACTGCCGGCTGAAGCAAATCAGTCAGAAGGTTAGTCCGAACTGCCACCGTAGGAAGCTAGAGGTTTAAGTCCTCGGCTTCCCTACGCAACACCACTGCATAAGATGCACCCTCCTCCGTAGCCACAGTAGGGGGAGAAAGCATGCGAAGGTCTGGGGAGGTGTCCAGACCCCTGGCATCACCCAACTCTCCTCTCCAGTCCGGTTCCCCTAACTGGTCTGCAAGAGGGTCCACAGACCCCTCCCAGTCCTCATCAGCCTCTCCTGGTAGCCACTCAGGGTGGTAGGTAACATCAGGGGAGAACTGGGGTACAAAAGTACCGATTGGCGCCAGTCCAGACATCGTCCTGCTCAGTGTCCTCATCGAGGGGGAGGCCAGGCCGATGCCGGCTGGGAACACAACTGGGGCGGAGGTGTCGTCACTGGATTTGGCGCTCGAGGAAGTGTCATGAGGTCGACCAGCGCCAATCTGGATCCAGACCTGGATCCTTTGGGGCTCTGCGGCGCCAGAGCAGAAGACGCCGGCATCAAAGGCCTAGAGCTCACAATTGAGTCTGCGGGACCAGAGGGCACGCCGGGCAGCCCCAAGATGAAATGCAAGGCTTTGTAAAAGTTACGAAGCTGGGGAGGGGGCATCCCATAAGATGAAATGCAAGGCTTTGTAAAAGTTACGAAGCTGGGGGATCGCACTGGCTCCAAGAAAGGCTCCACGGGCAGAGGCGGAAGAACACCTTCCACTTCCCGTGCCGGCCGACAGACAGAATGCGAAGAGCGACGATTCGTCACCTACTTGTGCTTAGACTTACCGAAGACTTTGATGACGAGTGGTGGTGATGGTGGCTCCGTGACTGGTCCCGCGACCTCACTCTTGACCGAAGCCTCGAACGGCGGGGAGCAGAGTGCCAGGCCTCGAGAAGCTTTCAGGTCCGCTCCCTCCAAGACTTCGGGTTCACGGCCCAGGACTTGGAGCAAGAATTCAGGTCGTGGTCACACTAAGCACCAAAGGCCCACGAGGTGCGGGTCCGTGACAGACATCAATTTGTGACAGGAATCGCAAGTCTTGAAGCCGGTCTGAAGAGACATCCCTCCGTGCACCAGGGGTCTAACACTTCAAACAAAGAGGTCGACACGTCACAAAAACGGAGTACAAAAAGTGACTCGAGGTACCGCTCTCTCCAGATCTGCACTGGCTGGCGCGGAAAGAGAAAGAACCGACATCACCGCAAAAGGGCGGCATTTAAGTAGATACTGCAACGTCATTCCGGCAACCACGACGCCGACAACTAACGTGGAGTCAACCAACGCCACCTATTGACGCGCAGGGGTACTGAGGAGGAAAAATTCTCTGGATCCAGACTGACGCCTGGGAGTAATTCTAAGGTGAGGAATCCATAACCAATTGTCTCAGATAAGCCAGACCTAAACATTCATGTAGGTTAATGACTGCCCTACTTTCAACTGTGTTGCTGCCAGAGAAAAACACCATAAAATATTTAGCTATCCAAGACATTTTAATAGCATTAAAATGTCATGTGTGCACCCCCAATAGTTCATGCTTAGGCAGCTCGATAAACCAAATGATCAGCTATGTGGCAGGCAAGCACTTTCTTGTGGAAGGATGAAACTACAGCTGAACGAAACATGTACTACTGAATCCCAACGTGGGTGGGTCCAAAGCCCCTCTCTAATGATACTCATTTAATTGTGTGGCGACAGCTGTGCTGCTAGGCCAGACCATAAAAAGCAAACCAGCATTTGCAACCGAATAGGTCCCGCCTTTATAAGAGTTTGAGCTATTGGCATTTTAAATGAAAATACCTTAACTTTTCGCAAATGAGAGACCTATCACATTGCAATTTTTTTTTGTTTATATGCGGCCCTTGCCGCACTCATGTTAGAGGCCGCGCATCTTTTAGAAAAGCCATGTCTAAAGACAGGGGTGCGGTCGCCATTAAAGAGAAAGCTCAGTATGGGGCGCATTTACTAGAAAAAAAAAAAAAGCACTTGGTCAAGTTGGCAATTTTTTTTTGTAAAAGCGCCCCATGCCTCAGTTTCACTTTAATAGCAGCAGCGGACCTTTCTTTAGAAGCAGTTAGACTAAAGAAAGGGGTGTGGACTCCAAAGTAAAAGTGCGGTATGGAGGCTTGCAAACAAAACAATGAATAGCAGAACACAAAAGCATGCGGCTGGGTTAGGCGCTGCAATTGAACTAAAGGCGTGGTCTCCAGTGGGAGTGCTGTGCTATAAAAAAAAGCATTAGGAGAGAACATGTCATTCCAGCAATACCAGGCAGGTGGAAACATTTAAGGAAATCGTGCTTGGAGGCTGTAATTAAAGCCTACCAAGTAACACGTAGGAGGGCCAGTCCTTATGGGAGGTTACAAAATGAGAAAACTTTGCTAAGGAGGGAAAATTGAACAATGAAAAGCTATAGTCTACAAAGGACTGACAACCCAATGAAAACTATGGGCAGCGTTCAAAGAGCAGCACATGCACTGCCCAGGCTAGACCAAAAAAGTAATGTGACATGCCCATGGCACACGCATTACGCATGCCTAGAAAGCAATGCAACACTTTATTTAGCAATTCATGATGAATTTGTAAATAATTTAAAAATGTTGTGCAAATTTTTTTTTTTTTTTTTAGGCAGATGGGCCATACCAATTTGCTAACTGCCCAGATTTTTAAAAAAGTGGGCATGGGGCCAACAAAGAAGCAGCGAGGGAGAAACAATGGGGAGTGGGCCAAAGAAGAGTTTGCAACACCACTAAGGAAACTGCAACACTGAGCACAACAGAAAATGAATATGCTACTTACCAGTATGCATCTGTTCTTGGCATGTAGGGCTGCTGACATTCATATCTATAGCATAGATCGCCGCCTAGTGTTAGGTCCGGATGATTGCACATTGTTGTCCTGGAAGAGTCTTCGAAGTATCACGAGATAGGTGGCTCCTCCCCTGGACTACAGTGCGCATGGGCATCGACTCCATCCTCAGATTGTTTTTAGCCATTGTGGCAAAGATGGAGTGTAACAGTGTAAGCGATGGCCATGCTAAGAGTAAGTGTAAAAAAGTCTGCAGCCGCTACAGGCGCCGGGGAGGAGGGCGGGCGATATGAATGTCAGCAGCCCTACATGCCAAGAACAGATGCATACTGGTAAGTAGCATATTCAGTTCGAGGCATGTGGGCTGCTGAATTCATATCTATAGCATAGAATACATAGCAGTCCCTCCATTAACGGCGGCCGTCTGTGCCAGCTGCAGAAGTCTGAAAAAGTGTTTTAAGAACAGCCTGCCCTACAGCTGCCTGCTGCTTGGAGTGCACATCTGCACAGTAATGTTTAGTAAATGTGTGTGGTGTAGACCATGTGGCTGCTCTACAAATATCTTCCAAAGGGATATTACCAAGGAAAGCCATAGAGGCCCCCAACTTGCGAGTGGAGTGGGCTCTGGGAGGGACCGTCAAAGTGCGCTTAGCCTTGTGATAACAAATCTGAATGCACTTAATCCACCTGGCTATACCTGCTTTGGAAATGGGGTTGCCTTTGTGCTGGGCTGAAAAGGCAACAAAGAGTTGTTGTGTTTTCCTAAAGTCTTTGGTCCTATCGATGTAGTACATACAGCTCGTTTGACATCAAGAGTGTGGAGCATTCTTTCGGCCACTGTCTCTGGGTTTTGAAAGAACGCGGGCAGTTCAATGGTCTGATTGACATGGAACCGCGAAACCACTTTAGGAAGAAATTTAGGGTTAGTGCGCAGCACCACCCTGTTTGAGTGAATCTGTATGAATGGCTCTTGTACAGTGAGCGCCTGCAGCTCACTAACACGTCGTAGAGACGTAATAGCAATGAGAAAAGCCACTTTCCACGTTAAGAACCGAATCTCACATGAATGTAGAGGCTCAAAAGGTGGGCCCATCAACCTGGTGAGGACCACATTGAGGTTCCATACAGGAGCTGGCGGGGTCCTGGGAGAGATGACCCGCTTCAGCCCTTCTAGGAAGGCTTTAATGGCAGGCACCCTGAAAACGGAGAGATGCTGCCTGTTTTGGAGATAAGCCGCTATGGCGGATAAGTGTATCCGAATGGAAGCATATGCAAGATTGCATTTGTAAAGATGCAACAAACATATGATGTTGGGAATGGACGCATCAAGCGGGTTGATGTGGCGTTCAGTACAGTAAATGACAAACCGCTTCCATTTTGCTGCATAGCAGGCTCTAGTGGTGGGCTTTCTTGCCTCCCGAATGATATCCATGCATTCAGGAGGCAAGTCAAGGTAGCCAAACTTTAAGACCTCAGGAGCCAGATCGCCAGATTGAGCTGTTGCGGATCTGGATGCTGAATGTTGCCATGGTTCTGCGTCAAAAGCCTGGGTGTGAGGTGCAGCCGTTGATGCGGTACCACGGAGAGTTCTAGAAACGTGGTGTACCATGGCTGGCGTGCCCACGTTGGAGCAACCAGGATGAGTGTCATCGAGTGTTGCATCAGCTTTCTTGCCACCAGCAGTATGAGAGTTGCTGGGGGAAAAGCATACGCAAATCTGCCTGACCAGTTCATCCATATCGCATTGCCCTGCGACTGTGGGTGAGGGAACCTGGCGGCAAAGCTTTGGCAATTTGCGTTTTCCCTCGTTGCGAATAGGTCTATCTCTGGATGACCCCACTGCTGGAAGTACGGGTGGAGTACTGATGGATGTATCTCCCACTCATGCATTTGGTGGCTATACTTGCTGAGCAGGCCCGCCATCTGATTGTTCGTGCCCGGGAGGTGTTCCGCCATGAGGAAGACGTTCCTCTGAATTGCCCACTTCCACATGCTCTGAGCCAGATGAGACAACTGTGGAGTGTGTGTACCTCCCTGCTTTTGGATGTAGTACATGGCAGTCATGTTGGCCGTCATGTTGTCCGTCATGTTGTCCGTCCGGATCAACACGACCTTGTTGCACAGATGTACTTTGAATGCCTTCAGCGCCATGAAGATTGCCATCAGTTCTAAGTAGTTGATGTGCATCTTCCGTTGCTGCGTTGTCCATAGTCCCTGCACCGTGTAGTGGAGTACATGAGCTCCCCATCCCTGGAGAGATGCGTCCGTCGTCAGGATAATCTGTGGCACAGGCTCCTGGAACGGTCGGCCCTTGCAAAGGTAGTGTGGATTCCACCAATGCAGAGAGTTGTATGCCCGACCGGCCACCAACACTAGGTCGTTCAACTGTCCCTGAGCCCGAGTCCACTGATGCGCCAAGCATTCTTGGAGCGGACGCATATGTAACCTCGCGTACGGGACTATGAAGATGCAGGAGGCCATCATGCCTATCAACTGCATGAACACTCTCGCAGGAAGCGAGTGTTGCAGTCTGAACTTTTGGATTAGCGACTGGATGTTGTTGATCCTCACTGAAGTTGGCTGAGCCGTGGCCGCCAGGGTATCTATCGTCGCGCCGAGATACTGCCGCACATGGGCCGGCTGAAGGTGCGACTTTGGATAGTTTAGTGAGAAGCCCAGGCCGTGAAGAAGGTGAATGGTGTGGAACATGTCGGCGGCGCACTGCTGGGCTGACTTTGCCTGAACCAGCCAGTCGTCCAGATAAGGGTAGACATGTACGTTCTGTCTCCTGAGGTGCGCCGCCACTGTCGCCAGACATTTGGTGAACACTCTGGGGGCCGTGGTCACTCCGAAAGGAAGGACCATGAATTGATAATGCCGATGCTGAATGGTGAATCTGAGGTATTTTTTGTGTGATGGATGGAGTGGAATGTGGAAGTAAGCATCCTTGAGGTCCAGGGTTGCCAGGAAGTCTCCCTGATTGAGTAACGGAAGAACTTGCTGCAGCGTTAGCATGTGGAAGTGTTCTGAGAGAATGTACTGGTTTAGGGGCCTGCGGTCCAGAATAGGCCTGAGGGACCCGTCCTTCGGGATTAAGAAGTACAGGGAGTACACTCCTGTGCCTTCTTCCTCCACTGGCACGAGCTCTATAGCGCCTTTTTGCAGCATGACAAGAACCTCCTGCTGCAATAAGTGCAAATGCTCTGTGGACATAGGACGGTGTTTTGGTGGTATGTTGGGTGGAGTGGATGTGAGCTCCAAACAATAACCGAACTGGATAAGTTTCCTGACCCACCTGTCTGTGGTGATGGATTTCCAGACTGGCAGGAACTGCTGGAGTCTCCCCCCGACAGGTGTGGAATGGTCAAGGGCAGTGACGGGGCGGTGTTTTGGTGGTATGTTGGGTGGAGTGGATGTGAGCTCCAAACAATAACCGAACTGGATAAGTTTCCCGACCCACCTGTCTGTGGTGATGGATTTCCAGACTGGCAGGAACTGCTGGAGTCTCCCCCCGACAGGTGTGGAATGGTCGGGGGCAGTGACAGGGCGGTGTTTTGGTGGTTGGTTGGAGTGGATGTGAGCTCCAAACAATAACCGAACTGGATAAGTTTCCTGACCCACCTGTCTGTGGTGATGGATTTCCAGACTGGCAGGAACTGCTGGAGTCTCCCCCAGACAGGTGTGGAATGGTCGGGGGACAGTGACAGGGCGTCACTGTTTGTTGGAGGCGGAGGAACGGGAGTTGTTGCCCCTGCCTCTGCCCTTGGCGCTGTTTCCCCGATAACCTCCTCTACTTTGCTTGGGGTAAGATTGCGCCCCACCTTTATTGAATTGTGTTTGCTGGGACATCTGGCCTCTGGAAACACCTCTATTGCCTGAGCGACGAAAAGTGCTCCCCCTAAACTGTTGGGACTGGAGTGCTCCCATGGACTTAGCAGTCTCGGTATCTTCTTTATTTTTTCCAAGGTGGTATCCACCTCAGGACCAAATAATCTGTCCGGGTTTACCGGCTGGTTGAGGATGGTAGTTTGGATCTCAGGCTTAAACCCGGAGATTCTGAGCCATGCCTGACGTCTCAACATCACACTGGTGTTAGTAGCCCTGGCTGCAGTGTCCGCAACGTCTAGTGCACACTTAATTGAAGCGTTGGAGATGAGCTTCCCTTCCTGGATAAGCATCTCCGCTGCCTCTTTATATTGGTCTGGGAGATGTTGCAACAGGGTCTCTAGCGTATCGTAGTGTGCCCTGTCGTACCGAGCCAAGAGTGCCTGCGTTTTAGAGATACGCCAGATATTGGCCGCCTGAGCTGCTACTCTTTCCTGATGCCTCCAGCACTTTGGATTCTTTGTCCGGGGGAGGAGCTTCACCAGTGGTCTGCGAATTCGCCCTTTTGCGGGCATTAGAATCGACCAGGGAGTCCAATGGCAACTGGCCCTTGATGTAGGTTGGATCGCCAGGTGCCGGTCGGTATTTTTTTTCAATTCTAGGGTTGGCCACCCTTGATCGCGTGGGTTCCTTAAAGATGTCCGCAGCATGTTTCAGGACCCCCTTTAGCATCGGGAGAGTCTTCACAGTCTTTTCAGCTGTTGAAAAAGTGTCAAAGAGGAAGTCCACCTCCACAGGGTCAGCATGCAGCTCAACGTCGTGGTTCTTTGCCGCCCTCTCGATCAAGGCATTGAATGCCGCAGAATCCTCAGTGGGAGAGGTCTTGACGTTGTAGACCTGAGGATCAAGGGCGGGTTGCTGATCCCCTTGGACTCCTGCCTCCACCCATGAGTCCTGTTCATCAGGATCTGTGTTGGCAGGAAAGTTGTATTCCTCGTCCACATCCCCAGCATCCTCAACATCCGAATAAGTTGGTGAGGATGTGGCAACTCTCGGAGTCCGAGGAGCCAGTGGTTCGACCAAGACCGGTGAATCCGAAGCAGGCTTTTTGCGCTTTAGAGGAATTGTGTATGACTCCAAAGGCTTCGTCGCCGTAATCTTCCGTTTGTAAAGCGTAAGCTTCCCGATGTCTGCATCGATGAAACGCTCCGACTGCTCCTCTACCAATGGTGGTCGATGCTTCAAGCCCCCAGCCGGGTGAGTAGGCTTCGAACCCGCAGAACCCTGAAAGTTCGCTTCGGGCACAGACCGTGGTGCGAAGGCCTTCGGTGCCACCTTCGGCGGCAACGTGAAGAGGATCGGCGTCGATGACTTCGACGTGGGGACTGACTGCTTCGGGGCGGAAGGTGTCTTGGGGTCTTCCGCCGAAGCCTTGTCCCTAATACGTTTCAGGGAGTCCGAGACCTGCTTCGTAAAGGAAGCGGATGGCTTCGTCGACACGACAGATGATCTCGGTCCACCAACGTGTGAAGACTCGAGTGATGACTTGGTCTGTTCCGGCCGAGGCTTTATCGGGTCGGCGGCCTGGGTAACCGTTTTTGGGGCCCCAGTCTTCGGCTCGACGCCCTTGCTGGTCTTCGGCTCGACGCTATTCTTGGACTTCGGCTCAACGCCTTTGCTTGGCTCTGGCTCGACGCCCGTCTTGGACTTCGGCTCGACGCCTTTGCTTGGCTCTGGCTCGACGCCCGTCTTGGACTCTGGCTCGACGCCCTTTCTTGACTCCGGCTCGACGCCCTTCTTGGACTTCTGCTCGACGCCTTTGGTCAATTTTGGCTGGACGCTCTTGCCAGACTTCACCGGGTCGACAGCTTTCTTCGGCCTGGGTTGTCCCGACACCTCGGAAGACGAGGGTGTCGACAGGGGATCAGACGTCTTCGGTTTCAATGGCTTTTCAGCCACTTTCGGTTGTGTTGACACCGAAGGTTTCACTTTCGGTTTCGACAATGGCAGCTCCGCCGAAGTGTCCGTAGCCGGACCTGGAGGCGGGGCCGTGGATCCTGGTGGAAGGTCTTGGGTAAGGCCGAGAGGCGATCCCTCGACCTGAGCCTTTGTAATTGTTCGAACGGGGCATAGCTCTTCCTCTGAGCTATCTTCCATGGCCCCATAGGCCTCATTGTCGTCTCCTACCTCGTCGACGACTTCTTCTACGTCTAGGCCTTCGACATCCACCTTATAGTCGTAGTCGATTTCCTCCGCTGGAGGTGAAATCTGCAGCTGAACTTAGTGTTCGTCTGCTTCCTCGCTGTCGAAGATGACCACCGGTGCCGGGGCCGACTGCCGGGCCTCCATGCGCGCCACGTGCCGAAGCCGAATCGTCTTCTTCGAACGAAACCGTGAACAAGCCATACAGTTGGCTTCATCGTGGTCCGGCGACAGGCACTTGTTGCACACCGGGTGGACGTCAATGTGTGGGTACTTCGATCCGCACATGGGACACTTCTTGAACGGGCTCCGTTCCATGTTGCGTCGTCGAAGGTCTTGCTGCGTTGACTGGGCCTTGATCACCGAAGTCACGCGACTCCCTGGATGTCCAACTCGAGAAGCGAGTGAACAGAACTGGGCACCGAATGCAAACAATACCGACGGTACGAAAAAGGCCTTTTGGCCTCGAAAAAGTTTGTTGATTCCGAACTGGAGATAACGAAATTACATCCGAACCCAATGGCGGAAAAAAACAATCTGAGGATGGAGTTGATGCCCATGCGCACTGTAGTCCAGGGGAGGAGCCACCTATCTCATGATACTTCGAAGAATCTTCCAGGACAACAATGTGCAATCATCCGGACCCAACACTAGGCGGCGATCTATGCTATAGATATGAATTCAGCAGCCCACATGCCTCGAACGTAAACACAGGAGAGCTGGAAAACACAGTACGTGGTTAAGCAAGATGGTAAGCAGTTCCCTAGAAGGGATCAGTGGAAGGATAAACGCAAGCCAATCAGATGATAAAGAGGCTATGCTACAGGGAATGCCAAATATAAGATGGACAAGGATAGTTGCTGTAAAACAAGCCAGCCGATAAGTGAAAGCTGGCCAATACTGAGCAATGGGTAGACTAAGTCGCCGCAAGTTCTTCACAATAGGTATTTCGCAAACAAGACAGTTTGTGCTGTGTGGTATGCTTGGCCTAAAAAAGTTCACTAAAAGTGAATAGTGAAAGAATAAAAGACATCCAAGTAAAAGGACTGAAAAAACGATTGGAATAGCCAATACATTTTGCTTTTGGTACCTTACACGTGCTTAGCCATGCAGCAAATTATCCTGGGAGCTATCCCGCCAGGGATTGAAGAGGCTCCATATAATTGCTACACACTAGGTTATGCAGTCTGATTTTGAAAAATATGCTTGCCTTAGTTAACATTATGGACGCATTCTACGGCTTTAACGCACAGACCGAAAGATAAGTGCATCAATGCAATTAAACAGTACTATTAACATTGTGTGTGGCCATGTTTAAGCAGTTTAAAAAAAGTTTGTTTTAAAAACAGCCATTATAACCTAATTGGGTAACCTAAACGTAGTCCGCGGACCTGTGTATCTAGTGTTATAGAAAAGAGTTGGTCCTAGACTTATTTATCACGCACTAGAGTTGTAGTGATGTTTAGGACTAAAAGTACAAATTAGGCATACATATGATCAGCAAGAGGTAACAAATTCATACAAAGTTCTCAAATGTGCACCTTCACATAAAAATAAACTAGCATTGGCATAGCCAATAGGTCTCACATTTGGGACCTTATAAGTCAGTTAGGTTTTGTTGCACCAAGGCTAGTCTGCTGCATAACTACATACTTATAGGGCCCAAAAAGCGAGACCTATTGGCTAAGCCAATGCTTGATTGTTTTGTTTAAGTTGCCAGATCTACAATAGCTGAACATGGTTTTTGTTAACAGTTCTTTGCATCAAATGAATTGGTTTTCAGTGCTCTGAATGTTGTTTCCATTCTGGTTGTAGGAAGCAGTCATTCCCGGGGGCGTGGGGGCTGCCTAGCTGTGCACATGCGTAGAACTTTGCAAATGAGATAAAGCCTCGTACAGGCGCAATTGGAGTGAGTGAGCCCCAGGCAGCATGACTCACTCACACAGGAGTTCATGCACTGCACCTGCATACTCCGCATGGAGCAAGGAAACTCAACCCACTACTGACTGCTGGTGGTGGTGTGTGTGCCCGGAGGAAGCGTGCACCGACGGCTGGTGGTGTCTGTGCATGGTGGAAGCATGCACTGACAGCTGGTGGTGTGTGTGCATGGTGAAAGCGTGCACTGACGGCTAGTGGGGTGTGCATGCATGGTGAAAGCGTGCACTGAGAGCTCGTGGGGTGTGCATGCATGGTGAAAGCGTGCACTGACGGCTGGTGGGGTGTGCATGTATGGTGAAAGCGTGCACTGACGGCTGGTGGGGTGTGCATGCATGGTGAAAGCGTGCACTGACGGCTGGTGGGGTGTGCATGCATGGTGAAAGCGTGCACTGACGGCTGGTGGTGTGCGTGCATGGTGAAAGCGTGCACTGACGGCTGGTGGTGTGCGTGCATGGTGAAAGCGTGCACTGACGGCTGGTGGTGTGTGTGCATGGTGAAAGCGTGCACTGACGGCTGGTGGTGTGTGTGCATGGTGAAAGCGTGCACTGACGGCTGGTGGTGTGTGTGCATGGTGAAAGCGTGCACTGACGGCTGGTGGTGTGTGCGCATGGTGAAAGCGTGCACTGACGGCTGGTGGTGTGTGCCTGGTGAAAGCGTGCACGGATGACAATGTGTGTGTGCCTGGTGGAAGCAGGAGCATTCACAGTGATCGAAGACAAACAAAACTGACGGAAGGGGAGGAGGAGAATGGAGGGGGTGGGGTGAAGAGTGCGAGCAGAGGAGCAGGATTCACAGCTAGAAGACCCATATGAAGCTGACCAGGAGGGAGGGGGAAAAGGGAGGGAGAAGTGCAAGCAGAGGAGCCAGATTAGAGCAATAAAAACACACATGGCAGCTGTGCACGAGCTCGTGAACGCAAGCTGTAGGCCAGCAAAAGCCTCTGGTGGCACTTTTAAAAGCCACTTACTAAATGTCTAAGAGACAGCACACATGCCATACCACACTCATACATGACACATTACCATACTCCAAGATAGGAGGTTGCTCCAAAAGGCGGTGAAAAGAATTGTGCTTATTTGTAGAATAGTTAAAGTGGAAAAAGAGGGTTTTCAGAGTGAAGATTGGTTCAAAATAAAGAATGATTACATTTATTACACACAGACCTGGTTATAAGTAGCATCAAGATCAGTTAATCAAGACCTGTCCCTCATGAAACTTTTCTATTGTCGTTCGATCATTTAAGAAAACAGAAATATCATCTGTAGGCTGGACAGGGCAGAGGAGGCATAGGGTACTTTTTATACAAAGGGCAGGGGAAACAAAAAATGCTTATCCAGTAATTAAAGGCCACAGTATCATGCCGCAAGTAGACCCAGTCCAGGTGGGCGGGGCCAAAAGTGGACAAGGCGGCAACAGGGAGGGACTAAAAAGCCTCCTTAACAATAGAATTCCAGCGTTTTGCCTAAGCAATGACAAGCCAATGGGAAGAAGGGGAGGGGCCAGGGACATCTTAAGGATTTTGGGGGCCCCTGTTCAGAGCATCTTTCAATTTCTGATCCAATTTGAACCCTTTCCCATGAAGTTTCTGCTTCCTCAGCTGCGCTAGCAATCCATTTTGCATAAGCATTAGCCTATATATTCCCGATGAAATTGGTTTTTAATGCTTTTTAAATGTTATATGTTTGGCTCAATTACTCTGCTTTTTAACATCTTCTCCTACCTATGCACACTTGCACTTTACTTGATTCTCCTTGCCTACACCTCCTTGGCTGCTTCGATTCGCATCTCGCTTTTCCTCCAGTCCTGGTCTGCCGCGGCTGATACGGCAGAGGACTGGGGCTACTATAGGGCTCCTCACTTCCGCCCAGTTTCTGCTTCCTCAGCTGCGTTAGCGACTTAGTTTGCATCATAGGCATTAGCCTATATATTCCTGATGCAAACTGATGCGGGCATGCTGCTGGTATGCCAAAGACAAGCCTGTCTGCGCCCGGAGGCATGCGGCACCGACCATGCTGCAGAGTTCCCCTCCGGTGAGTTTCTTTCACTATAGTACAATAGGAAAAAACTGCTTAGCTAAGTCAGTGTACAGCGGCTGATCTGATCTTGGAGGTAGACTTTCGATGCAATAAGTGCAACTGGTCTCTCCTCCAGCCCAGGAAACTCACACCCAAGACCCTCCAACGCAACAATGTGTAAAAACAAGGAAACAGAGGACTTAAAAGGTCACCCTTTTAAATTGTCACTCTATGCAAAAGCATGAACCACACATTTATGGCCTACTTTTAGACGAACCGCTGGACCTTTATTTCTCTGAGACCTGGCTGTCTGAAGCCTCTAAACCTACTATCACCTCGGCCATCCCTATGGGTTAAAAAATCCATAGGAGGGACCGACCGAGTGGGAAGGGTGGAGGTGTTGCCATAATTTACAATCAAAAACTAGACTGCCCTCCCATCCTGATGGAAAACATAAAGGGTGCAGAGTCCTTAGGCTTCCACTGTACCTTATCCCCCATCATAACATAGCTGTTTTTCTGATTTACAGACTTCCCCATGCAATTGGAAATTTTACTACGCTTAATACAGCCACCACCTCCCTGGCCTTAAAATACAACAACTGCCTTATTCTGGAAGATTTCAATATACATATGGACAATGGAAAAGACCCTCAAACAATTTCCTTGTTGGAGACGCTGCAGGCCTGCAACATGTTACCATCTATTTCTTCGGCCACCCATGAGAAGAGCCATACCCAAGACCAAATCTTTCACAGCTTTGACATATCAGTAAGCCTACCTCTTCCCAATATCTGGTCTGACCACCTCCTATTAAATTTCGCCATTCCCAACTCTGCCACAGCCCCTCTAACGCAGGGCGGAGGGTAATTACAGAACGTTCCATAAAATATCCATCCCGATGTAAGCAGACGCCCTTGGTCGTTCCTCACTGGAGCTGTCTGGCTGCCCTGACTCAGACACCCTCTAAATAGATTCATTGTTCGGAACCAACATTGGTGCAGCGGTACCGGTTGTCTCCCGCTTCTCAGAGTTCAGCCCCACCAGCTCCATAGTTTAACGACGCCCTCAGATCTAGCAAAAGAAATTGTAGAAAAATGGAACGGAAATGGCGTAAATCCTATCTACCGGAGACAGGAAGGTGTATAAAAAAACAACTAAAAAGCTCATTACACTCTCGGGAAGGCAGACAAGAAAAACTGGTTTCAAACCAAGATAGAAAATGCCCAAAATAAGAGTAAGGAATTCTTTAGCATAGTTAAATCTTTACCGCCCCGGCACAAAGGAAGGGCCATGCACAGATGAATGGTCCAAGCAAATCGCTCAATTCTTCCACAAAAAGATCTGTGATGCAACAAGCCTTCACTAACATCTGAGGAAGAACGGACCTTCTACCTTGGTTCTAATAGCAAATTTCACCTCTTGGATCCTCCATCTTTACTAGCATTCCCGGAGTGTCAGCTTTTAGAGTCACTGGCCCTGTCGTGTATTTCTATAGGTTCTGAATCGATCCCCCTATTCCTGACCCTATTCTGGTTAAACTACCTAGCTAGTCAACTAACAGTCAGCCCATGAGGCAAGAAATCCCCCATGATGCAGATACCGTTATCTGACGCAGTCACACTACGGCACAGGAACGTGTTATCTGATTAGGTCATAACGCTTGAGATCTAATTAGACAAGCGACATTCCTCCAGCCCCTGATAAGGCATACGACGTTCTCATAACAAATCAAACCTATGACAACCTGGATAATCCGTGCGGCCATTGTTTTGATTTCACAGAGAACTTTAGTAAAGAATGTGCTAACGAGCAAGTCGTATGACATCTTTATTGACGTACCTATGTCCATCCTTACGTCAATCCCGGCACCTTTAAGGTATAAATATTGCCGACCTTGCCCTATGCAAAGACACGCGTGGTGACAAGACGGAGCAGCCATACTTGCCGAAGCCGAGAGCAGAAGCAGACCCCGCAGGCAGCAGCCCCGCCTTCCTGACGCGCTGAGAGACGCGCTGCTATCTCAAGCCGAGAGACCCAGCACCGGCGCTTCCGGGTAGCCCTCGCAGGCAGCCTGGAATATCGAGAGCAGAGAAAGAGATACCATTCCTCATTCATCCTAACTTCCAGGTACAGAACTGAATCACCCCTCCTAGAGAATTCTTTAGTTATTCACTTGGCAAAAACAAACTTAACTTAAACTGTAACTTTCTATTCCCGCCCACGCATTAGACTTAGGTCAGGTACACGGGGTAGGCGTATTTAGAAACACCAGTTGAGTGCGTTTAGTCAAATGTATATGTGTATGTAAATATATTTTAATCATTTTAAACATCATATGGCTCAGAAACCATATCAATGTTTTTACAGTATTATTTTATACTATTGCTTCTAATGTATGCACTTTACTTAACTATAAGTATCGCAATAATATCGATCCATTTCTCTTGTACGAGAAAAGAGACTGATCAATAAATAACATCTTTTATTGAACACGCCCGTCTCTTCCTTTTCTCTACATTCTGATGAGACTAAGAATGCACGTACTGACTGAGTAAAATAATTGCCTTGTGCTCACACGACTCTTGAGATTGACTCTTGATTAGGGGAGAGCAAAGTTGTCATGTTCTATGGTTGTCAGAAACTAAATCCCTTCTTGTCTAATCAGGGGAGTTAATTCCTTCCTTGAACATTCGAGAAAGTTTCTAGCGAACTCTGAGCTTAGCTGGCAAACCCAAAAATTAAGTCTAGTATCGACAGTAGTAGACCTAGTTAACGTCTGGCCTAGGCCTTTACTGCTGTAGGTACTATTCCAATGCGCAGAGCCTATTGGGAAAATAGGAGCTACACTACATGGCGCCCAACGCGTTTGGAAAGGGCGATAAAACTAACGTAAGACATTTAGAGTAACTCAGTCGTGCTTTCTCACTCAGACCCCTTTTCCCAAATACTCCAAAGACGTCTGGAGTGGGTGAAAGGTTATAATATCCTCCAAAACCTCGCAGGAGGGAACTCCTATGTATGGTTCTTGGTCTAGTCAACGTTGAAGGATAAAACAGTTCCAAAATATTGTGCATCTAATCTCTGTTTCCATAAAGAAACCTGATCTGCAAATAAACATAATACCATCCTGTCAGCAAAATGGACAGCGATGAAGAACGAGAGGTTACTAGATTAGCTACTGAAATAGCAGATGCTGATGCTACCATGCAAGCAGCAGACGCGGATATAATACTCATTCCGGTCGCCAAAAGAAGATCTATAACCTTAAAACTTATAGAAAATGGACTGACACCTAGAGGTGGCACAGTCATATTCGTAATCGAGGCACACGAATATCGGCAGACAGAGGTATACTATACATGGATACATTTTCCAGCAGCTAATACTATAACAAAGTACTTCCACTATTACAAAGTAGAGGAACCTCCTAATGAGTACACTCCTTTCGAGGAAGTGGAAGTACCACTCAAATTCCAAGAGCATTTGCTCTTATTTGATGGCGCCCTAAAACATAATCATCACATTACAAGGCTCGGTCCTTTAGGAAGACCAGGAGCAACGTGGCCGGTCCTAGCCGGATACACACCATATCCAGACATCGAAAGAATGCCTGCAGCAGAGCTGTTAATACAGCTAAAACAACTACTAAAAATTCACAGACAATTAGTTGAGTATGTAATGCGGACTTCAACAATTCAGCCAGCGATTAAACTCCCACAGCTGACCCCTCACCAGGGGAACACAAATAAAATTACACCACAGAACATCCAATCCTGCCTAGGTAAAGTTCCAGCTAAACGGGAACAGATACCATTCTGGTTGGCACAGAAAATTACCCAAATAGAGGCGGTGTTTCCTGACACCACCCCATTAGAAAAACACAGAATTCTGACTATATGTCTCCCAATGGGAATCGCACCACACATTGAGGACTGTGACACTTGGGGTACAGTCTTTGCTTCCATCTACACAAAAACGCACGGTGTTCCATCCATTTCGGTAATACCAGATGTGCTAAAACAAATTCAAGATGAATACGGTCCAGAACCTGCTTTAACTCTTGGTATGAAATTACTAAAAGACTTCAAGCAGGTCTCGGCTATATTACTAGCCAACATAAAGGGTGAAGCAGCAAACGTGGCGATCCGCCAGAGGTTAAAAGAGACAGATATAGCAGACCAACCAGCTGAAATTGCCAGAATCATAGAAAAATCCTATGAAGAACTAGGCAGAGATAGTCTAGGTGGAATACCAGTAAAACCGCAACTGACTACAAGTCCAGAAAAAATATTTTTTAATAATAATAATTCACCAAAAAAGAACTGGGATGGAAACAAACAATCCAATCCTAAAGAAAAGAAATTCCAGTCCAGAGGAAGGTCTCCTAGGCGAAGAGAGAAATCTCCAAACCCGAGACAAAGGTCACCTCAGAGTGAACCCTCTGGGAATAGATATAACCTTAGAAATAGGGATAATATTAAAAAACCTGATAGATATCAAGACATTGATACACGTCCTTCTCAATCTTTTCAGACTTCCTCGCAGAAATCGGAAAGAAGAGGACGATCAGAAGAGCACGCCAAGTCCAAAGACAAGGAACCTGCTCAACTGAAAAAGAAATTACAATTTCCCAAAAAGAAGGTAGCCAGTATCAAGGTAGTTAACAATGCCGAGAATACTGAGGACACAACTGAAAAACGGAGAATGGGCTCAGACAATGCTAGACAGCGCAGCAGAGGTGAGCATAGCTCGCAAAGTCCTGATGGATCATCTGGAGACAGTGGACACAAATGAATACCTTCAAGTGGAAACTGCAGATACCAGAGTTAGCAAGCCCCACAAAATATACGAGATAACATTACGTATAGAGGGAGATAAGACTAGGAAAATAAGGGGACTATTTTGGGATAACCTATCCAAAGGCTATGACATCCTTCTAGCTGAAAAAGACTGGCCACCAGAGTTTGTCAGGGAGTGCCCTCATGGCGAAGAAGTAATTATGCCTGCCTTCTCGAATCAAATACCGATTCATAAAAAATATACACTTGCTAGAAAGTGGGCAGTGGCCTTAGCACCTGCTTTATATAAAAATCATGTAGGATGGGGTGAGGATTCTCCTCCTCACAAAATCCAGTTAAAATCACAACCTACTGCACAAAGGCAGTACCCAATTAAGCAAGAAGCTAAAAAACAAGTAAATGAAATACTAGATCAGCTAGAATACCAGGGGGTGATTGAAACTTGCACCTCACAAATGAACAATCCTTTGTTTCCGGTCTCCAAACCAGACAATTCGTACCGTCTAGTTTTGGATTACCGACACCTTAACACATGTTGCAAAACTTTTGCAGTGCAAAACTCACACAGTGCTGCACTAATGAATAACATAGTGCGCAAAAAATACAAAACAACCTTGGACATCTCCAACGGATTCTTTTGTCAAAACATAGCACCAGAAAGCAGATATTTAACTGCATTCTCAGTAAATGGCACTCAAAAACAATTCTGTCGGTTAGCCCAGGGGTACAAGAACAGCCCGGGGGTATTCTCAGCAAGAGTAACAGAATTACTACAACTATATGATGATGAAGCATTATCTTATGTCGATGACATTTACTTAACAGATGATGACTTGGAAACTCACTTGAAAAGAGTGAACACCATAATACTTGGTTTCGCTGCAGAGGGTTACAAATTCAACTTCAAAAAATCCAGAATTGCCCATCTGAAAATCCAGTACGGAGGATATGAATTATCAAGTATTGCCTGGTTGACAGTCTTTTAAGAACTAGAAGAATTGAAAAATCTAAAATATGAAAAGACGTATCCTCTGCCAATCGACATTCTGCCTCTACGACATTACGCCTGTGTAATATATACAGACGGACATGCTCAACCCTCAGTTTGGGGAGAACATGCATACAATCCCACATGTGAGATTACAAAAGAAGTGTGGCACGGAGGTAAACTAAGACCTCTATTAACAAAATCACACTCAGTAGAAACTAATTCAGAACTACAAACTGAAATATTAGCTTTGAAAATGGCGCTAGATAATGCGGATCGCGAATTCCCGACACTTATAGTGTCAGATTCATATTTCTGCGTCAAAGCATATAACAAGGATTTGCAGACCTGGATTCAGAACGGTTACAAAGATGACACGGATGCACCAATAAAGCAGAGACTGCTCTGGGAACAGGTAGCTCTTTTGAAAAAAGAACTACCAAAGACTCACGTGACACACTCACTGAGTCACCAGCGTGATGGCGTTCACGTTGTAGGGAATTCATTGGCTGAAACAGCCGCAGCGGCAGCCAGTAAACCGGCTCCCGTAGATCGAAAAAAGCGTACATTAAAATACATTGACGGCGAAACATTGCTGGCGGTGAAAACGTCATCAAAAGGCGACTGCTCAGCGTTACCGATCAACTATCCACTCAATTACACATACATCATAGATGCAAACTCCATTCCTTTTGCTCGAATCCCTGGAGTGGGGGATAGAGTGATTCCAAACATGGACAGGAGAAACTTGTTAATCGCAGACGCACACATGGGCGAGGGTCTCAGACACCATAAATTAAAAGATTCTCTGGAAGAATTACAATCACGGTACTGGTGGCCAGGCATGAGCCTGCACTACACCATGTTTGTAAAAAACTGCCCAAACTGCAACAGAGATCGCAGTGGGGAGAGAAGCAGTTTAATACCTTGTCGTAGCAAGGCGGATAATATTACCAACAAAAAGAATGGCTTGCGATTAACATATACAGGCTAGTTTCCACTTATAGTGTAGATCAACAGCACTCGGCTGACGTCCGGACTGTTATACAAGATTTGCGAGTCTAAATGGCATATACGCTAAGAGCATGCTACGTTCGACCATTTTTTTTCTTTTTCTCAGGCAATCCAGCCTGGGGGGGGGAAAGAATGGCCAAATGAGCACAGCCCAGCGGGAATCTTTTCACTTCCTTCCTGAGGGTATGGGATGGTGTAAAGAAAAAACCAAGACAGAAAGCAATCTATAATAGAAAGGATATTAGGTTCGGGAGCTGGGTGGGTCAAACATCTAATAAGTGTCCAACGTAGTCTAAATAACTTGCCAAGAAATTCTCTGAAGGGATTCAGTCCGTACGAATTATTATTCGGAACTAGGATGTTGATCTCTGACCTTGATAGTCAGACTTCAGTGGTAACAGAAAAAAGCTTTGATGTCAAAGACCGTTTGGCTATTTTACAGGACTTAAACAAAACAAGAAAAGACCTGAGCAACATACAGTTGAAACAACAGCCAACGACCACTGAAGATTCACCACCTGTCCCAGCAAGACCTGTCTGGATTCCAAAAGTCGGGGATCTAGTCAGGGAGAAGATCGCGGTAAAGAAGGAATTTGGGCCTTCTTACAGAAAAGCAGTTCCTGTATTGTCTGTCAACGGGACAAGATCAGTTGTACTACCGCCACTTGCTGGAAAAAAGGAGAACCGAGTTGTATCCATCGACCTGGTAAAACCACAACATGTGGCCGATAACCAACGGTAGGCCAAGTGGACTCCCAATAAGTAGCAGAACACCAAGGTTTGCTACCAGTACAGAGGTCCTATCAAAGAGGCTCATCACATTCGAAACGCCTACAGAAGAACAACAAGGACTATGCAACAATGCAATAGAACTAAGACCTCTGAAAACCCAAATAAAGACATTTAGCAGAGACACACCAATCTATACAGAAGTACCAAGTGAAAATGCAAGAAACAAAAATCCTGAACCAATTGGAACAATTGATAGAACTGCATCTGGTTACTTCATCAACTTCGATGATTCCTCTGACGGCTTCAGTGAACAAAAGACACAGCCATCACCAAAATCCTTTAAAGACAAAGCAAAGGAACTTTTGAAACAACTAAAAGAAACATATCTGATTTCTCCATGGATTGAATTTTGGGTGGGTTTTGGTGCATTTATCCTCATACTTTGGCTCATCATGGTATTTACCTTGGGACGCTTCATTGAGGGAAAATATGCTAAAATGGACACAGCAAGTCAGAACATCAACTTGGTCCTCAAACCACACACATCTTCACACGTCGAGAAACGAGAACTTTCTTCAGAACTTTCTTCAGCCAACTTCACAGCAATTCCAATACCTGGTGGGGTAGCCTGGGACAACACTGACTATGAAATTTATGGTCCGGTCGAGATCCTGAAATATCCACACCAAATCAAGATCTCCTTGAGTGACTTTGCAAAACCAAACTCATTTGCTGATGATTGGGACTTTGAAAGTATTAACAATATGATGTCTGACTTAGTAATGTCTGCTAAATTTACAAAACATGATTATTTGCAGGGTTCTACAAATTATGACAGCATGTACTGCTATAACCATTATGGTAACCATTTCTTGCATAAATCTGCACAACCTAGAAATGTTTTAAATTTTAATCAATGGGAACATTGTGCTACACCTCCAAAAGGGAGCTCAAGAACCGTGTATGGCAAATATTCATATTTTTCAGGTTTTAACACAAGTAATGCGGAAACATTTTATTTTAAATTGTCAAACAAGACAGGGACCAAAACCATGATAACCAACACAAAATTGATTTATTCTGACTTATTCTTTGAACAAATGAATACTTTTGGATTTAATTATTGGGACAAAAATGTTGATTTGAAAAGTGTTTGGGGTACATAAGAATGGCAAGTACAGGGTATAGAAGCTTTGTTTAGAGCCTGCATGATCCCAGAACAAATGATATTTTTAAATGACACTGTTCAACAAACCACCTGTCTTGGCTTAGCCAAAATCAAAGATTTAAATAACCTGTCTATTCCAAAGCCAACAATGTTTAGCAATAACTCTGATACAGATGAAGAAATAGACATAAACCATATACTTAACCAAAACAGAACACATCCTGATTGGAAACAATGGTTGATCTGGCCCACAGATACAAATAACTGTCAAGATAGATTCCTGAATAAAACACAGGGTTTCAAAATGACCAGGCCAGACCCTAGATATCCCCAAAGACATCACCCAGGGATAATAACAACCTACAGTGTGGGCAAATTATGCCTTCAATGGCTACAAACTTCCACACTGCCTGAAATTAAGCAACACCTAACTTTACTTACTGATGGTGCTGACTTGCGTGATTTCATACTGGGACCACGCAAACAGCGTCAAAAGCGTTTCATAGCAGCCTCTGTATATGCAGCATACAATGAGGCCTGGAAGGTTACTCAAATTGAGACAGCAGAAAGAATACGGGAAATTGACCGTATTAATTTGGAAAAATCACTTTCTGTAGTGGACAATGGGTTAATGACTCTGTCCTCCAGAATTTTTTCATTGGACAGCATTGTGTCTTCAGCAATCGATATATTATCGCAAGACTTACTGTTATTACAACATGGTCAGTCACAATTGCGTTCTATTGTACAGCTTGGCTGGACGTTACAAAATCTGCGTTCAGGCTACGTGCCTTGGCGTTTAATCAACACAACGTCACTATTCCAAATCTTTAACCTTACTGATAGACAAATCGGTATGGCGCAGAAGGGTGCTGATTATACAATCTTGAGCATTGAAAAACTAGAAAGATTACCAATGACAATGTCAGAACGACCTGTCAGTGAATGGATAATCCGCGGAATCATAAATATTCCAATCTCAACCTTCAGGTTTCAATACTGCCAAAAATATATACAGGCTGGCATGTACGAGAAATTGGGAAAGGGGTACCTTAAAACAACATGGAACCTGCCCTATTCACATGCATGTGTCAGTAATAAAGGACAGAAAGTGTTTCTTAGTGGCAACAATTGTGCTATGTCACTAAGCGGCACGCTTCTATGTAACGGTATTAGTTTGCACGGAGCCTGTGAAGGGAATTCATAGAACCTTTCATGTCACCAGCAAGGCGCACCTGCAACTGAAATAGAACCATTCTTTCAAAGACTCTATAATGGGAGTTACATTCTTATTGTAGACCGCAGATGTTGCAGTCTTATGCCCGGGACTCCTTATCTAGTAACTACAACAGCGAAGGTCAAGTGCTGTGGACGTTCTTTGTTCCCCAGCTCCTTTCCAGACAGGGAGGCGAGGGCATGGCCCAGTTTGAAAATTACTTCTATTCGAATAGACACTTTAAGCAGAATGAAAACAGTGCTTCTTCAGACGCCTACAAGGCTCACGTCATCAAAAGAAACGTATGATCTACAAGTCGCAAGGACGACTGCAGAGATACATACATTATTATCAACCAATTCCCCCGTACATTTCGCGGAAATCCTGAGCGAAATCTTAAATATTTCTGATACCACTGGGGTCTCAAAAGTATTTAAGACAGTATTTTCGATGGCATTAACACCATTCAAAGCCATACTGGGTATTTTTCCAGATTTCGTCCATTCGATTTTTGGCGGACTTCCCCTGATCCTGGGACTAATTGCAGGAATCCTATTCCTAGTCCTTATTTTTCGTTATGGCAACCCATGTCACAGACCAAACTCTGACGACAATGGAAGAAACGATCCTAGCCATTGGATACCGGGACCGGATATCAAAAATCCTGGGACTCTCCCGGCTTAGAGACCTGAACATGACTTGGTTTCTATCATTTCGACCAATGTGGCAAAGGTGTGTTTTACCTGTACTAAGGTGTCTGCTATGCGGAGAAGAATGCGTGTTAGACACCTGTCTGACGCTACAATCGGATGCGCCGGTGGATGCAGATACACTGCTGGTTCCTACCAAGGTTCACGCACTGTGCTGCCCTCAAAGGCTGCCAATTCTGATGACGGCATTCCTGGAATCTTCACCACTGCGATTGAAGAGTAGTGAAGTTCAAGATGAAAGCAGCATCGAACAGGTACGACCTTCTGTCAGCGATGCAAATCAGAATGTCAATGGAGACAATCATGCGCACGAATGCATGGTTACCCCTATTTCCGACTTAGTGGAACTTTCCCATGAAGCTGTAGACAGTTTTTTCGAAAGCCTGAATGATATGATGTTCTCCCTGGAACAGAAATAGAGACTTTTGAGTAAACTCGCACACGGCGTTCCCTGAATTCGGCCTTCAACTTTAACAATAAAGTCACATGAACAATTACAATCCAGTTCACGGACAGCAACTTTTTTCAGCAAGCCCCTAAAATATTTTTCTATATATTTTTTCCCGGGACACTGATCTTCTGCTTAGAGTAAGAAACTATTCCTAGAGAACTAAGATTTCTATTTTTTTAGATACTTTATAGACTTTATATAGACTTTAGCTGCCCGCTGGTATGTTCACAATATATTTTATGTGATGGAATGGTTTCGACTTTTTTTCTGTATAGCCATATTAAGAGCCATTTCATGTGTATTTCTCATATACCAACAAGCAATAATGCATAAAATGCGTGTTTACTTTTGCATTTAATTCATAGCTTAAGTGCATACAATATATATGACTGCAATTTTTCAGTATATTTGAAAATTTCGAAATGCATTTATGTATTTTGGGGTGGTAAGGTATACACTATACTCTATAGTATGTTGTACTATGTTATACTATGCATAGATTAGTAGATATGACCATAGTTAGCGTGGAGTGGGTGTCGTGTATTTCTATAGGTTCTGAATCGATCCCCTATTCCTGACCCTATTCTGGTTAAACTACCTAGCTAGTCAACTAACAGTCAGCCCATGAGGCAAGAAATCCCCCATGATGCAGATACCGTTATCTGACGCAGTCACACTACGGCACAGGAACGTGTTATCTGATTAGGTCATAACGCTTGAGATCTAATTAGACAAGCGACATTCCTCCAGCCCCTGATAAGGCATACGACGTTCTCATAACAAATCAAACCTATGACAACCTGCATAATCCGTGCGGCCATTGTTTTGATTTCACAGAGAACTTTAGTAAAGAATGTGCTAACGAGCAAGTCGTATGACATCTTTATTGACGTACCTATGTCCATCCTTACGTCAATCCCGGCACCTTTAAGGTATAAATATTGCCGACCTTGCCCTATGCAAAGACACGCGTGGTGACAAGACGGAGCAGCCATACTTGCCGAAGCCGAGAGCAGAAGCAGACCCCGCAGGCAGCAGCCCCGCCTTCCTGACGCGCTGAGAGACGCGCTGCTATCTCAAGCCGAGAGACCCAGCACCGGCGCTTCCGGGTAGCCCTCGCAGGCAGCCTGGAATATCGAGAGCAGAGAAAGATACCATTCCTCATTCATCCTAACTTCCAGGTACAGAACTGAATCACCCCTCCTAGAGAATTCTTTAGTTATTCACTTGGCAAAAACAAACTTAACTTAAACTGTAACTTTCTATTCCCGCCCACGCATTAGACTCAGGTCAGGTACACGGGGTAGGCGTATTTAGAAACACCAGTTGAGTGCGTTTAGTCAAATGTATATGTGTATGTAAATATATTTTAATCATTTTAAACATCATATGGCTCAGAAACCATATCAATGTTTTTACAGTATTATTTTATACTATTGCTTCTAATGTATGCACTTTACTTAACTATAAGTATCGCAATAATATCGATCCATTTCTCTTGTACGAGAAAAGAGACTGATCAATAAATAACATCTTTTATTGAACACGCCCGTCTCTTCCTTTTCTCTACATTCTGATGAGACTAAGAATGCACGTACTGACTGAGTAAAATAATTGCCTTGTGCTCACACGACTCTTGAGATTGACTCTTGATTAGGGGAGAGCAAAGTTGTCATGTTCTATGGTTGTCAGAAACTAAATCCCTTCTTGTCTAATCAGGGGAGTTAATTCCTTCCTTGAACATTCGAGAAAGTTTCTAGCGAACTCTGAGCTTAGCTGGCAAACCCAAAAATTAAGTCTAGTATCGACAGTAGTAGACCTAGTTAACGTCTGGCCTAGGCCTTTACTGCTGTAGGTACTATTCCAATGCGCAGAGCCTATTGGGAAAATAGGAGCTACACTACAGCCCTTCTCCAAAGCATTAAGTCTGAATCTCCTACAGACCCATGTCCAGTGAATTGAATATGCTACTTACCAGTATGCATCTGTTCTTGGCATGTAGGGCTGCTAACATTCATATCTTAGCATTAGATCGCCGCCTAGTGTTGGGTCCGGATGATCGCACATTGTTGTCCTGGAAGAGTCTTCGAAGTATCCTGAGATAGGTGGCTCCTCCCCTGGACTACAGTGCGCATGGGCATCGGCTCCATCCCCAGATTGTTTTTCGCCATTGTGGCAGAAGATGGAGTGAAAAGTGTAAAGGATGTCCATGCTAATAAGTGAATACAATAGTATATCTGCAGCTGCGACAGGCACCGGGGAGGAGGGTGGGCGATATGAATGTTAGCAGCCCTACATGCCAAGAACAGATGCATACTGGTAAGTAGCATATTCAGTTCGAGGCATGTGGGCTGCTAAATTCATATCTTAGCATAGAATACATAGCAGTCCCTCCATTAGCGGCGGTTGCCCGTGCCAGCTGCAGAAACCTGAAAGAGTGTCTTGAGAACAGCCTGTCCTACAGCAGCTTGCTGCTTGGAATGTACGTCAACACAGTAGTGTTTTGTAAAGGTATGTGGTGTAACCCACGTGGCTGCTCTGCAAATATCCTCTAAAGGAATGTTCCCTAGGAAAGCCATGGATGCCCCCAGTTTGCATGTGGAGTGCGCCCTTGGGGGTATCGTTAAAGTGCGCTTGGCCTTTTGATAACATATTTGGATGCACTTAACAATCCACCTGGCTATTCCTGCTTTGGAAATAGGGTTGCCTTTGTGTTGTGGTGCGAAGGCAACAAAAAGTTGTTTTGTCTTTCTAAAGGGTTGTGTCCTGTCCATGTAGTACATCAACGCCCTCCGTACGTCTAACGTATGGAGCATTCTTTCCGCCACCGTTTGTGGGTTTTGGAAGAATGCCGGTAAGTCAATAGTTTGGTTGAGATGAAACTGTGACACCACCTTCGGAAGGAATTTGGGGTTAGTACGTAGCACTACCCTATTTGGATGAATCTGAATGAATGGCTCTTGGATTGTGAGCGCTTGCAGCTCACTAACACGCCGTAGCGACGTGATAGCGATTAGGAAAGCTACTTTCCACGTTAGGAACTGGAGTTCACACGAGTGCAGTGGCTCAAAAGGTGGTCCCATTAGTCTGGTGAGGACCACATTGAGGTGCCACACCGGAGCTGGTGGTGTTCTTGGGGGAATGACTCGCTTCAGACCTTCAAGGAAAGCCTTAATGGCAGGCACTCTGAAGACAGAGAGAAGCTGCCTGTTCTGAAGATAAGCCGCTATGGCGGATAGATGTATCCGAATGGAAGTGTACGCTAGATTGCACTTGTAAAGATGCAACAGATAGCAAATGATGTTAGGGATAGATGCATCTAGCGGGTTGATGTCATTGGCTGTACAGTAAATGACAAAACGCTTCCATTTCGCAGCATAGCATGCTCTGGTAGAAGGCTTCCTAGCCTCCTTGATGATGTCCATGCATTCCGGAGGTAGGTTAAGGTAGCCAAACTCTAGGACTTCAGGAGCCAGATTGCCAGGTTGAGCTGTTGCGGATCTGGATGCTGAATTTCTCCATGGTTCTGCGTCAAAAGACTGGGCGTGAGGCGCAGTCTTTGATGCGGCATCACAGAGTTCGAGGAACGTGGTGTACCATGCTTGGCGCGCCCACGTTGGAGCAACTAGGATGAGAGTCATCGCGTGCTGCCTTAGCTTTCTCGCGACCAGCGGCATCAGAGGGGCTGGTGGAAAAGCGTACGCAAATTTGCCTGACCAGTTCATCCATATCGCATTGCCCTGCGACTGTGGGTGAGGGAACCTGGCGGCAAAGTGTTGGCATTTTGCGTTTTCTTTTGTGGCAAACAGGTCTATCCCCGGATGACCCCACTGCTGGAAGTACGGGTGGAGTACAGATGGGTGTAACTCCCACTCGTGCATTTGATGGCTGTATCTGCTGAGCAGATCCGCCATCTGATTGTCCTTGCCCGGGAGGTGTTCCGCCATGAGGAAAATGTTCCTCTGAATGGCCCACTTCCACATGCCCTGAGCCAGATGAGACAGCTGTGGCGAGTGGGTGCCCCCCTGTTTTTGAATGTAGTACATCGCGGTCATGTTGTCCGTCCGGACTAACACTACCTTGTTGCACAGATGTACAATGAAGGACTTGAGCGCCATGAAGATTGCCATCAGTTCCAGATAGTTGATGTGCATCTTCTGTTGCTGCGTCGTCCATAGTCCCTGCACTGTGTAAGTGAGCAGATGAGCTCCCCATCCCTGGAGAGATGCGTCCGTTGTCAGGACAATTTGTGGCACTGGCTCCTGGAACAGTCGGCCCTTGCAAAGGTTGTGTGGAGTCCACCAATGCAGAGAGTCGTATGCCCGACTGGTAACCAACACTAGGTCTGTCAATTGTCCCTGAGCCTGTGTCCACTGATTTGCTAAGCATTCCTGGAGCGGACACACATGCAACCGTGCGTGAGGGACTATGAAGATGCAGGAGGCCATCATGCCAATCAACTGCATGAACACTCTCGCTGGAAGTGAGTGTTGTGGTCTGAACCTTTGGATTAGAGACTGCATGCTGTCTATCCTGACTTGGTTTGGCTGAGCCATGGCCGTCAGGGTATTGATCGTCGCACCTAGAAACTGCCGGACATGTGCCGGCTGAAGATGCGACTTTGGGTAGTTCAACGAGAAGGCCAGATCGTGAAGGAGGTGAATGGTAGTTGACATGTCCGCGGCGCACTGTTGTTCCGACTTGGCCTGAACGAGCCAGTCGTCTAGGTAGGGGTAGACATGAATGTTCTGCCTCCTGAGGTGCGCTGCTACTGTCGCCAGACACTTGGTAAACACTCTTGGGGCTGTGGTCACTCCGAAGGGTAGGACCTTGAACTGATAATGCTTGCCTTGGATAGTGAATCTGAGGTATTTCCTGTGGGACGGGTGTAGTGGAATGTGGAAATAAGCATCCTTGAGATCTAAGGTTGCTAAGAAGTCCCCTTGGTTTAACAAGGGAAGTATTTGTTGCAGTGTAAGCATATGGAAGTGTTCTGATAGTATGTACAGGTTGAGGGGACGTAGATCTAGAATGGGTCTGAGAGATCCGTCCTTCTTTGGAATAAGGAAGTACAGGGAATACACCCCTGTGCCTTCCTCTCCCACCGGCACGAGCTCGATTGCGCCTTTTTGCAGCATCACCACTACTTCCTGCTGCAATAAGTGCAAGTGCTCTGCGGACATAGGCCTTTGCCTTGGCGGGATGTTGGGTGGAGTGGATTTCAACTCTAGGCAATAACCATACTGGACTAGTTGTCGCACCCACCTGTCTGTGGTGATGTTTCTCCAGACGGGCAGGAATTGCTGCAGTCTCCCCCCGACAGGTGTTAAGTGGTCGGGGGGCAGCGACAGAGAGTCACTGTTTGCTTGGGGTAGAGGAGCGGGAGCTGTTGTTTCCTCTGCCGCGACCTCTGTTGCTGTTATTCCTGTAACCTCCCTTGTTCTGTTTTGTGAACGAGGATTGTGCTCCACCTTTTGAGAACTGAGATTGTTGACCCATTTGTCCTCTGGTGACTCCACGTACACCTGAGCGACGAAAATTGCTGCCACGAAACTGTTGTGACTGTAGGGCCCCCATGGACTTAGCAGTTTCTGTGTCTTTTTTTATTTTTTCTAGGGTGGTGTCAACATCTGGACCAAACAGACTATCAGGATTGACTGGCTGATTAAGAATGGTTGTCTGAATATCTGGTTTAAACCCCGAGATGCGGAGCCACGCCTGTCGTCTCAGCATAACGCTAGTGTTGATAGCTCTAGCAGCTGTGTCTGCGGCGTCAAGTGCACACTTGATGGCTGCGTTTGAGATTAGCTTCCCTTCCTCAATAAGCAGTTTGGTGCCTTCTTGGAACTTTGGAGGCAGGTGTTGTATAACCTGTTCTAGGGTGTCGTAATGCGCCCTATCGTAACGTGCTAAGAGTGCTTGTGTATTGGCAATGCGCCAAAAGTTTGCGGCCTGTGCAGCTACTCTTTTGCCCCCTGCCTCTAGCTCTTTGGACTCCTTATCCGGGGGAGGAGCTTCACCCGTCGTCTGGGAGTTGGCACGTTTCCTGGCATTGGCGACCACAAGAGAGTCCAGTGGCAACTGTCCCCGAATGTATGCGGGGTCTGCAGGTGCAGGTCTGTACTTCTTTTCAATGCGTGGATTGACCACTCGTGCTCTGGTAGGCTCCTTAAATATATCCCCAGCATGCTTGAGGACTCCTTTAAGCATAGGCAGCGTCTTTACTGTCCTTTCAGAGACTGAAAATGTGTCGAAAAGGAAGTCTTCTTCTATCGGGTCAGCATGCATGTCCACATCATGATTGGCTGCTGCCCTCTCAATTAGCGCATGAAAACCTGCTGAATCCTCAGTTGGGGATGCACGTGCATTAAAAAGCTGCGGGTCCTGCCCCACACTTTGGGTGCCCTGGTCACCAGTGTCATCATATGAATCCGGTTGCGCATCTGGTTCATTGATAGGGAAATTGTATTGCTCGTCCTCATCATACCCCTCACCCGCAGAGTGTTCTGGTGAGGGAGTAGGGCTCCGTCTCGGAGGAGGCTGGATTGGTTCCATGACGCCTGAAGCGTCAAGGGGCACCCTTTTCTTTTTCAGTGGGATAACATATGAGTCCACTGACTCTGAAGTGATTTTTCTCTTATAGAGGGTCAATTTGCCTGTGTCAGCGTCGATGAAATGCTCTGAATCATCCTCTGATTCGAGTACCCGACGTGGAAGTGGGCCAGCCGTTGAAGAAACCGTCTTCTTCGGTGCCGATTTGGTGGAAAAGGCTTTCGGCGCCTCCTTTGGCGGCAAAATAAAGAGAAGTTTGCCAGAAGGCTTTGCTGGATTGTCCTTTTGCGCCTGCGGCGATGATATCGGAGCCGACGGAGCAGAGGCCTTCTCCCTGATTCTCTGTAGTGATTCGGCGATGAGGGACGTCTCACTCCCAGTGGGTTTTGGCGTCGACGAGGATGTTTTGACCTTTCCCTCGGATCCGACGTCTTTGTGGGCCTTGTGCGCTTTCGACGCGGATCCCGCTGTCACCGACCCCGAGTCCTGGGACCGGTGCGCAGACGTGCCAGTCTTCGATCCGTGCGCCTGCGTAGCCTCCGTGGAGCCGGCTTTGGCGTGCTTGGACGGCGGCGCCGCTGTTGACCTGTGCCGACCATCTTTCTTAGAGGACCCCTCCTCTGGCGTCGATTTTGATTGTGCAGCAGCGGAATCGACGGACTTCTTCGACTTCTGCGGACCGGAGGTCGACGGAGTCGATGGAGTAGCGGGTACAGTCGTTTTCGCCGGCACGGCAGCCATCTTAGGGACACTCGAGTCCTTAAGTTTCGGTTTCGTTTTCGGGTCGGCCATCTTAGATGTAGTCGATCCCGATGCTTTCGGTTTCGGTTTCGATACAGTCTGCTCAGCAAGTAAGTCCGTGGCCGGGCCAGAAGGCGGGGCTGTGGCTTGCGGCATTGGGTCTTGGGTAAGGCCTACAGGCGATCCCGTGACCCGGTCGGTATCCTCGAAACCTTCGGGGCAGAGCTCGTCCCCTGAGCTATCCGCCGCGGCCCCATAAATCTCTTCGTCGTCTCCTACCTCGTCGACGTATTCAAGGCCTTGACCCACGACTCCGTCGTCTACCGGATCCGCCTCGACCTCCGTCTCGGGTGGGGAGATTTGAAGATGATGACCCTGGTCCTCTTCATCTTGGTCGCCGAAGATGTTTTCCGGATCCGGGGCCGCTTGTCTAGCTTCCATGCGCACCGCGCGCCGAAGCTTGAGAGTCTTCTTAGACCGGAACTGTGCACAGGCTTTGCACTTGCCGTCGTCGTGGTCAGGCGAAAGACATTTGTTACAGACGGGGTGTAGATCGATGTGTGGGTACTTGGACCCACAGAGCGGGCAGTACTTAAACGGGCTCCGCTCCATGTTCAGAAAAGTTTTGCAGTCGTGTCGCGATGAGAAGGCCTCAAAGTCCGAAGAGCGAAAGAAAACTCCGCTTATTCCGGCTCCAAGAGACGGAAGACTCAAGACCGTGCGCAGACAATACCGACGCAAAAAAAAGCGAGGCCTTTTGGCCGCTAAAAGTTAGTTTTTCTCGGTTTCGACAGAAAGACGTCGAGACCACATCCGAACCCAATGGCGGAAAAAAACAATCTGGGGATGGAGCCGATGCCCATGCGCACTGTAGTCCAGGGGAGGAGCCACCTATCTCAGGATACTTCGAAGACTCTTCCAGGACAACAATGTGAGATCATCCGGACCCAACACTAGGCGGCGATCTAATGCTAAGATATGAATTTAGCAGCCCACATGCCTCGAACATCCTGTACCTATTAGCTCCCACCATAAACTCCACGATAAACCAGCTCTTTAATGCTACCCTCTCCTCTGGCAACATGTCGAAATTATGGAAGAATGTTAAGATTCTTCCACTGATAAAAATGGCTAACGCCAAACCGACGATCCCTCCCAACTACAGGCTAACCTCCCTTCTCCGGGGCACTCCAAAGTATTAGAGAAGCATGTACACAAGGCCCTCCAAAAACACATTGAAGATTGGAAGCTCCTTCGTGAGTACCAATCTGGTTTTAGGGTTAACTACAGTACGGAGTCCGCTCTGCTGGGAGGGACTAATTTCTCAAGGGTAAGCTGGACCAGAGAGGCAAGGCTGTTCGGATACTGCTTGCTCTGTCGGAGGCCTTTGATACTGTCCCACATGAAAGGCTCCTGGAGAAACTTGCTAACATTGGTCCGGGGGTGGGGGTAGGGGGACGACTGCCCTAACATGGATGTCATCCTTCTTGGCAAATCGATTTCAGGACATCTGGCTCCCCCCTTTCTCATCCCCAGTTCTGGCCATGAATGTAGGTGTCCCTCAGGGCTCCATTCTCAGTCCTACCCTTTTTAATATATATCTATTCCCCCTTACATTTCTGGTAGAGTAAGAGGGCGCCAAAATGGTTTCCTTTGCCGATGACTCGGCTGATTTTTACGTGTGAAAAAGGAACAGACTTTGACAAGGCAATGATTAGGTCTTGCCTCACAAAGTTTTTTAACTGGCTTAAGATTAATCAGGTTAAGTGCAATCCTGACAAAACTGAAGTGGTTTTCTTTGGTAATACAGAAACTCCTGACTGGAGCTCTTGGTGGCCAAAAAATCTGCCGCCCCCACTTGTGGAAAAGAAAAAAAATCGAAAACTTAGGAATGGTCATAGACCGGACAGGACACTCCATGAGATTTCAAATCCAAAATCTAACTGGCGCTTGCTTTGGCATACTCGGATGCTAAAAAATCCTGCCACTGTTACCGCTTGAGAGCAAAAAGATTGTGGTGCAGGCTCTGGGGACATCAAAGCTAGACTTTTGACTATTTCAACAACTTGTACCTCAGTCTTCCCAAATCCATTATCCAGCGCCTACAAGTGGTACAAAACACGGCAGCTAGAGCCATCTTGAGATCTAAACCCAGATCTAGTATGACCCCTATTCTTAAGTCTCGACACTGGCTCTGCATAAAAGACCGGATCGACTTCAAATCGATGACCATCTTCTTTAAAGCTTTCCACGGCTTAGGAGCCAGCTACCTAAATATGCATGTTAATCAATACACAACATCTAGACCCATAAGATCTTAGTATGCCAACCTGGCCATCGTGCCTAAAATATGCTGTGCCCGCACTAGAGGCAGATACCTCGGCTTTCTAGGTGCAAAATTGTGGAATAGCCTACCTTAGTCTGATGCTAACCACAGACCTACTCTTTCAGGAAGAACTTTTAAACCTGGCTTTTTAATAACTGATGGTACTTTTATGCACGTTGTCCTCCCGCTGTCACGCCCCAGGAAACTAGTCCGAGTAGCTGCGCGCTTTATTAAATACACCATTTCATTAGGTCCCTGACAGTGCAAAGGAACACTTTCTAATGGCGTTATTTAGGAGGCCTTGCTTTACTTTTATGCCGCCAGTACATCACTTTGTGTGACGCACCAGCAGCGTAAAAAATGTGCCATGTTACGAACCTATTTACAAAGCATCGCATCTAGGCATATGTGTCACTTTGAAAACCCCTGCACCAAATTATACCTGCCCCAAGTATAATGTATGCAGGGTGTGTGTTGCACCGCAAAAAGCCTTGTAGAAGTGGTGCATTGAAATCTCAGAGTACTCATGCGCCACAAATCTATGAGAACTTATGCGCCACTTCTAGGACGCCATTGAGTCAATATCTTACACCTACCTCACAGCACGTGTAAGACTGATGCAGGCAAACCCGATGTCAAAGTACACATTGCTGGAGTTGCGCCTATTTCCAGACACACCCAAGCAATGCATCACTTTTGCGCCTACGAATCTGTAACTCCTTGCAACATGATGTGTCATACAGTTATATGATGCTTCCATCATGTCGCAAGGAGGGCACACTAAGAAGTGGCGCATCCTTGTTTTCACACAGCGATGCATCACTTATCCTAAATAAGGCCCTAAATGTGTTTACATCTAATATTTAGGGATAGTTGTGTGTTTACAATATTAGAACAGCAGCAGATCACCAATATTACTGCACATAGTGTACATAGCACTGCCTAACCTACATTAGCTTGTTGGTGTGCTAGAACTTCCACACTAATGTTTAGTGAAAGAGTAGACCATGTAACTGCTTTGCATATATCAGCTAGTGGGATGTTATTTAGGAAAGCCACCATAGAAGTTCCTATTTTGCGATTAGTGTGCTTTCGGGGGGGGGGGGGAGGGGGGTGAAGTCCTTTTGGCTCTAACGTAACATGTCTGTATAACTGTATCTGTTCACCTGGCGATGCTCAATTTGGATATGGGTTCGTCTTTATGAAGGGTGAAAAAACAGCAAAGCTAAAGTCTTTAGTACGGTCGTACAAGTTACTTACCTTCGGTAGCGGTGTATCTGGTAGAGACTATTCTAGCCGCAGGTTCCTGAACGTAGAATTATCCATAGGCGTGAGACTGAATCCGGAAAATTCTTTGCCACAGCATCTCCGCGTGTCGGGGTGCAGTACCACGTGACTCCGCCCTGACGCCCAGCAAGGTCACATAAGCCCCACCAGGGCCGGACTGGCCGTTGCAGGCACCAGGCAATCCCTCGGCACGCCACAAGGGTGGGGGCTGGTTTTGGGCCCTGTAACAAAATCTGCCGAAAACCAGCCCGGCGGCACCCCCAACGCTCCCCCCCCCGGTGGCCGAGCACTTTGCCAGGGCCGGTTTTCGTTCCTAGTCCGCCCTGAGCCTCACCCCGGCGCGCTGACAGCAGTTTTCTTTGGAGAACTTTTCCGCGCCACAGCGTGGCGCCATCACAAACAAAAACAGGAATATGGGAACAGTGTGCGAAAAAAATCAGATAAACAAAGGAAAGAAGTGAATGGAGAGTAACAGCGCCATTCGGGGAAGTGCCAGGCACTGTGGCACTGAAAGTCAGAAGGGAAGAGCAGAGCACAGCCACTGCAAAACAATCTTGCAAGCAAATAAGATATCCTCACTGGAGGCAGAGAAGCAGGTAAAAAAAAGTCACAGCAGGCGAAAGAAGCCTGCAACCACAGTATTAACAGTGAAGGACAACAAGGCCAGAAGAGTAACAAATTTCCCCAAGACAACGCCAGCAAGGAGAGGCGCATACCCTGTAAAGAGCTAAGGGCTGAGTCACAGCCAAGAGACCCCAACTCAGAGGACTGCAGAGGAGTCAGAAATTTCAAGCAATGAAAAAGGGTAGAAGATCATGAGTAGGTCCCACACTGAAGACCAGAATGCAGGGATGCAGAAGTACCCATGAACCCACCAACCAATTACCAGAAAGGAAGGAGTGGATCAAACAAAACAAATGCATCCCGCCAGGGAGGAAGTGAAAGAGGGCACTCGCAGAAGACAAAACCATCCAGAGGTAGGCAAGTGCAGAAGACCAAGCTGAAGGTCCTCACAGAACAGGGAGGAAGGACGGGTCGTGAAGAAAACTGCAGCTTGAATTGTCTCTACCAGATGCACAAGTTACTACTTGTGTAACGATATATCTGTAAGAGACATTAGTTCGTGATAGATTCCTTACCTTAGAATATCCCCAGGCGTCAGACTGGATCCGGATATTTTTGCGTAGCAGTACCCTTGCGCGTCGGTAGGCGTCGTCTGAGGCTCCGCGTCCGTCGTCGGCGTCGTGATGACGTCAGTTCTTAGACACAGCTTTTCCGCACCAGAAGCACTGAGCCATGTTAAAAACCAACACTGGTGCCATTGAAACTAGGGCCCTAAAAGGGGATAACCCTAACCGTAGATATGGGTTCGCAGAACGGGTGGGTCGGTAAGGAATCTATCCCTAACTAATGTGTCTTACATAAATATCGTTACACAAGTAGTAACTTGTGCATCTGAAACACACGTTAGTGATAGATTCCTTACCTTAGAATAGATACCCCAGCAATACCAACCCCGGTGGTGGGTCTGCGAACCAATAATCACACCAGAAAGTCCTGGAGGACAGAACGGCCAAAGAAGCCATCCCTCCGGACTTGGCTGTCCAGGCAGTAGTGTCTTGCAAACGTGTGCAGTGATGCCCACGTAGCTGCCTGACAGATGTCTTGTAGGGGCACTCCCCGGCCCAGGGCAGTTGTAGTCGCCGTGGCTCGGGTGGAATGAGCCCGCAATCCAACAGGGGGCTCCTTTTTAGCCGAGGAGTAACATGCCTGGATACACAAGATTATCCACCGGGAGATGGTCCTCTTGTGCACCGCTTTCCCCTTCTTAGCGCCCACGTAACCAACAAAGAGTTGGTCATCCACCCGGAACTGGCGTGTGCGATCCAAGTAAAATGAGAGCGCACGTTTTGGGTCCAGACGGTGGAGCCGCTCTTCCTCTTTAGAGGGGTGCGGAGGCGGAAAGAAGGTTGGCAAGGTGATGGACTGCCCGATGTGGAAGGCTGTGACAACCTTGGGCAGGAAAGATGGCTTAGTACGCAACACAATCTTGTCCGGATGGACAGAAAGGAAAGGAAGAGTACAAGAAAGGGCCTGGAGCTCACTCACTCTCCTGGCATAGGTGATGGCAACCAGGAAAGCAGTCTTCAGAGTTAGAAGGCGGAGAGGACAGTTGTGAAGCGGCTCAAAGGGAGCGCACATCAGAAATGTAAGAACAAGGTTCAAGTCCCACTGAGGCATCACAATCGGAACAGGAGGGAACGTGTGTGTGATGCCCTTTAGAAATCGGTTTACAATAGGGGACTTGAACAAAGAAGGTTGATCAGGCAGCCTCAAAGGCTGAAAGGGCAGAAAGGTAGTCCTTGATAGTGCCCAGAGCAGAGCCCTGCTGGGCAAGAGAAAGAAGGAAGAGAAGAACCTCAGAGAGGGGCAGCAAGAGGATCCACAGCCTTTGCTGTGCACCATGCCACAAATCTGTTCCACCTGCAGTCGTATACAGACTTTGTGGAGGGACGCCTGGCTGCCAGAATGATATTACAGACTTCAGGAGGCAAGTCAAATGGCCTCAACTGTCGCCGCTCAATGTCCAAGCATGGAGGTGGAGACTGGACAGGTTCGGGTGGAGGACCGTCCCCTGCTGCTGCGACAGAATGTCCTCCTGAAGAGGGGGATCGACTGACATACTGAGTAGCTCTGGATACCAGTACCTTCGTGCCCAGTCCGGAGCCACAAGGATGACTTGGGCCCGGTCGCGCTTGATCTTCAGCACCCTGGGCAGAAGTGGTATAGGCGGAAAGGCGTACAACAGACCACAACTCCACTCGCGACGAAAGGCGTCTCCGAGCGAGTGCCGCCTTGGAAATTCCAACGTGCAGAACTGATGACACTGCGCGTTCTCTTCGGTGGCAAATAGATCTTACCAAGGCTCTCCCCATCGCTGAAAGAGGCCTTGCGCCACGTCCGAGTTCAGACGCCATTCGTGATCCATCATGCACCGACTGCTGAGCTCGTCCGCCCAGGCGTTCAGAGAACCTGCCAGGTGTTGAGCCACGAGGGTGAGGGTCACGCCCTGGCGTTCCAGCCACTGCCAGAGGCGCAGAGCCTCCTGGCAAAGGGTCCACGACCCCACCCCACCTTGTTTGTTGCAGTACCACATGGCGGTGGTGTTGTCCGTGAACACCTGCGCTACACTCCCCCGGACAGAGGGGAGGAATGCTTTCAGTGCTAGATGAATAGCCCGCAACTCCAAAAGTTGATGTGGAGCCGGGCCTCCGCCGGAGACCAGAGGCCTCTGATCTCCGCCTCTCCCATGTGGCCTCCCCAGCCCTGGAGGGACGCGTCAGTCACAACTACGTGCTCCGGTTGGGGAAGGGAGAGGGATCTGCCGCTGACACAATCGCGGTCCGTGAGCCACCACTGCAGCTGTCTTGAAGTGCCCTCCGAGATCAGGACGTGGTCGGACAGGTTGCCCTGATGCTGGGCCCACTGAAACTTCAGGTGCCACTGCAGAGCCCGCATCCGCCACCTGGCGTGATGCACCAGTAGGATGCAGGAGGCCATCAGCCCCAGAAGCCGCAGCGTCAACCTGACAGACCCGGGAGAAAGGCTGAAAAATCGGAATCAGAGCCTGAATATCCCAGACCCGCTGTTCGGGTGGATAAACCCGAAACCGCGCCGAGTCTAGAACCGCTCCGATGAAGAGGAGCTTCTGAGAGGGGCACAGGTGTGACTTTGGCACATTGATGGAGAACCCCAGCTGGTGCAGGAGGTCTGCCGTTGTCTGACGACTGTTTGGGGCGAGCCCGCCTTCAACAACCAGTCGTCGAGGTAGGGGAAGACTGAAACCCCTAGCCTGCGCAGATGAGCTGCGACCACCGCCATCACCTTTGTGAACACCCGTGGGGCGCTGGTAAGGCCGAAGGGGAGCACAGTGTACTGCAAGTGCCCGTGGCCAACCGTGAACCGCAGGTAGCGCCGGTGGGCCGGCAGGACAGGGATGTGGAAATAAGCGTCCTGCAAGTTCAACGCTACCATCCAGTCTCCTGGGTCCAGGGCAGCTAAGACCTGAGCCAGAGTCAGCATTTTGAACTTCTCCTTCCGGAGGAATCCGTTGACGTTCCATAGGTCCAAGATAGGGCGTAGGCCCCTTTTGCCCATCTTGGGTACCAGAAAGTAGTGGGAGTAGCAACCACACCCTACTTCTGGCCCAGGAACACGCTCGATGGCCCCCTTGACCAAGAGGGCCGTAACTTCCTCCTGCAGAAGTCGCAAATGATCCCCCGATACACGGTGGTTCTGCGGTGGCATGGCTGGAGTCGCCGCCTCGAAGGGGAGGGAGTAGCCCCTTCAGACGATCTGCAGCACCCACCTGTCCGACGTGACAGTGCGACAGTGGAGGTGGTGATGGCGAACCCTGCCCCCCACTGGCGTCACATGGGCCTGAAAGCATGGACTAGGAGGGTTTTGAGGCGGATGCTGCCGGGGAAGGTGTGGACTGACCTCGCCGTTGACACCGACCGCCGACACGGCGGTTTCCACGGCCGCCACTGCGTTGGGTATTACCCTGCGGAGCGTGGCTGGCAGGACGTGTGGGTACACACCCCTTCCGTGGCCACGAAAGGAGTGAAAGGCAGCCGATTGCTGGCGCGGGGCCGAGAGGCCCAAGGACTTGGCCATAGCCCAGGAGTCCTTAAAGCGCTCAAGCGCATGGTCTGCCTTGTCGCCAAGAAGGCGACGGCCATCAAACGGCATGTCCAGTGTGTTTTGGACATCGGCCGAAAAGTTGGCGGACCTCAACCAGGCGTGACGTCTGACCGCCACTGTCGTTGCCATCGCTCTACCTAGTGAGTCGGTGGTATCCAGCCCACACCGGATAGAATATCTGGCTGCATCCCGGCCCTCCACAAGGGCTTGGCCAAGTTTGGCCCGTACCTCCAACGGACACTCTGGCAGCACTTCCGCAACCGTATCCCACAGAGAGTGGGTGTAGCGGCCCAAGAGGCATGCGGTGTTGGAAGACCGCAGTCCCAGACAAAGGGAGGAGAAGATCTTTTTACCGTACTGCTCGTACCTCTTGGATTCCCTGTCCGGCGGAGCAGACGGGAATGCGTTCTGGGAATTGGAGGCCTGGATGACCAGGCTCTCGGGGGGTGGGGTGGGTGGACAGGAAACATGGGTCACCCGGAGCCGGGCGGTGGCGTCAGGCCACGTTCCTATCTACAGGCGAACCTGTAGCAGGCTTGGACCAAGTGCCCAAAAGAACGTCGGTCAAGGCCTTGTTAAACGGCAGCAGAGGCTCAGCTGAGCATGACTGCGGCTTAAGGACCTCAGTGAGGAGGTTAGTCCTCACGGCCGAGACAGGGAGCTAAAGGCCCAAGGCCTTGGCTGCCCTCAACACAACACAACACTATATGTTGCCCCCTCCTCCGTAGCCACAGTAGGAGGAGAGACAAAGCCAGTGTCGGGTGAAGTGTCCAGACCACTGGCATCCCCAAGTTCACCTGTCCAGTCCTCCTGGGACTGACATTCACATGTCAGAGGGTCCTCAGACCCCTCCCAATACTCCTCATCACCCATCTCCTAATACTCAGGCTCAGAAAATGATGGGGCTGGTTCATGGAAAGTAAACTCTCCGAACGGCGTCTAAAGCGGCGCCGGGTCGAGGGAGGCATCGGGGACGGCGCCTCCCGAGGGCGGCGCCGGGGGTGACACCTTGGGGGGTCGGCGCCGGGGAGGTATTTAAGTCCACCGGCGGCGACCCGGAAGCGGATCCAGTGGGGCCCTGCGGCGTCGGAGCCGAAGCACCCGACTGCGTCGGGACCGAAGCCCCTGACCTGCTAGGCCCACCCAGATGGGTCCGCTGGGCCCGGAGGCGCCGCGGAGCCTCGGAGGGGAGAGGGACCTCATGGCCATGAGGAACCGCTCGATCTCCTCCGGCGCCGCGTTAGGCCCAGGGGCCGGAGGGTATGAGGCCGGATGCAGCGCCTGCGACAGGCGGTGTCACCAGAAGCGACAGGCGGTGTCACCAGAAGCGACAGGCGGTGTCACCAGAAGCGACAGGCGGTGTCACCAGAAGCGACAGGCGGTGTCACCAGAAGCGACAGGCGGTGTCACCAGAAGCGACAGGCGGTGTCACCAGAAGCGACAGGCGGTGTCACCAGAAGCGACAGGCGGTGTCACCAGAAGCGACAGGCGGTGTCACCAGAAGCGACAGGCCGCGTCGCGCGAGCGTCGGGGGGGAGACTTCTTGTGCTTACCTGACGACTTCGACCCGGAGGAGTGATGTCGACTCCCGGAGCTCCGATGGCTCCTCTCCCGCGACCGGTCCCTCGACCTCCGTCCGGACCGGGACCGTTCTCGGCGCGGGGCCGACTGCCGGAGTTAGAGCCGGAGTTAGAGCCGCTTACGGGACCGCTCCCGCCTAGCTTTCGAAGTCAGGGCCCGACAGTCGGAGCAGGTCTTGTCGTCGTGATAGACGCCGAGGCAATGGAGACACCGACTGTGAGGGTCAGTGACCTACAGTCAGTCGCAATCCTCACAGGGCTTGAAACCTGGCATCCCTACCGGCACCGTTCGGAGTCGGAGACTTCGAAAAAGGACAATCAAAAGATCAAAAAAGAAGGTTAGTCAAAAAGTGACTAAGGTACCACTTTTTCCGGATCTGCGCTGCTGGCGCGGAAAAAAGAAGAACTGACGTCAGCACGCGGAGGCCTCGTCTAAGTACTCAGACGACGTCATCACGGCGCCCACGACGCTGACGACGGACGCGGAGCCGCAGACAACCCCTACCGACGCGCAAGGGTACTGCCACGCAAAAAGTTCCGGATCCAGTCTGACGCCTGGGGATATTCTAAGGTAAGGAATCTATCACTAAAGTTGTCTCTTTCAGATACAGTTACCGAAGGCAAGTAACTTGTACATCTGAGAGACTACTAACCGCAGATTGCTTAGCATAGAATAGATACCCTAGCCGTACCCAGAGGGGAGGAGGGCCTGCAAGAGAACTCCCTCTGTAGGAAAAAACACAGCCCCAGCAGGGGACGTGTAAAGGCGACAAGGGCGGGACAGCCCCACCCTCCCCACACGAGCTGAAGCAAGCAAGAAAAAGGCAAAGTGAGGCCAGAAGACCCCAAGCCCAAACAAGGTACCAGGGACATAGCCAGAAGACCCCAGAGTCACAGATAACGCCAGAGGATTACCAAGAAATAAAGAGCCACCTCAAACTCCAAGGAGAAAACAGAGGCAGAGCTCACTGCAGGAGAACACAGTGAAGTGAAAGCTGAACAGGCATCAGCCTTGAGGCAGCGGACAAGTCAGCAACAGCTCCACAAAGCAGGTGGGAGAAGAAAGACAGCCGCACAAAGCTCCAGGATATTAAAAGGCAGGAGCGCAAGGGTAAACGGCAAGGCCCACAGTGGCGAACCAGAAAGAGAGGCATGCGCAGGTGGCAAACACCCTAAAACAGCATGCCCAAAACAAGCCAAGCACAAGACTATGGAAAGGGCACGGGAAATCCAGAACGACCCCAAAGGAAGATCATTCCAGCCACAAACCGACCCACGAAAAGGAGTGGGACCAGCCAGAAGAGAAATACGTAGGACAGACCTAAGCAGTCAGCCAGCAGGCCGAAGCGCCGTGCAAAAAGGCAGAAATACCTCAACGCAAAGCTGTAGACAGCATGCCAAAGCCGGTCCAGCGACATAGCGGATACTGAAAATAACAGAACATGGAGCAGAGCAAGTTGCGCCCAGACAAAGACCAAATAGATCACACAAGTTCCATACTGTGACACCAGGAAAGGCGAGGAACTCGAAAAAGGGGGTCCACACCCTCCCAGCATAGGACAGAGCTATACAATAGCTACAAGTAACCCACTTAGGATATGACACGTCACAAAGAAAACATGGGAACCACTCTTAGGGAAAAATCCCACAGAGGACAAAAACATGAAGGACCTGCGGGTAGAACCACAGACGTCTTATCAATTAGCAAAAAAATACACAATTGCCAGAGGGGCTGTACCAGCAGCCAACAGGAGAGGTGCCAACCTAAGGATCCTGAAGGCACGTCAAACCATACAGAACACAGATGGGCCAACCGAAACACTAAATTCCAGAAAAAAGGTGGGCTAACGCCTCCCATAAAGCACCGGAGGGCCAGCAAGGCATGCTTACGGAGCTGTTGAATGGCGGAGTCCATGTGGGTGTTAAACAAAAGAAACCTATCAAATGGCAGGTCAACCAGACACTCCCTAATATTCTCTGGAAAAACGCTGTCCCGCAACCAATGACAGAACCACAGAGCAGGCCATAGCACGGCCGACAGAATCAGCAACATCAAAGGCCGCACGGAAAATAAATTTGGCCAACTCTCAGCCATCCAACACATGGTGCCACAGATCAGCGCGGGCACCACAAGACAGAAGGTACTCCACGGAATCCCACAGGCTCGAGGTAGCCCTGGCCAACACACAAAGTGTGTTGAGCACTTGCAAAGCAGCACTAGAGGAAGCGAAGAGGTTACGCCCCCATGAATCAAACAACCGGGCCTCCCGCGACGGAGGAAATACTGACGGCAAGGAAGGAAAGGCAGTATGCAGAAGAGGGCCCTGGGTAGAAGGGCAGAAAGAAAGGCAGGCTGGATCGTGCGGAGCAGGACGCCCCCAGAAGAGAATTGTGGAGCAAAGCTTCGAATGGAAGAGGCAGCTTCCGTCCACCAGAGCCCTGGTGGAGAACTTCCAACAGATGATCCGGAATTAATAGGGTGACTGGGTCACCGATTCGCAAAATGCCAGCGGCCGTGGAAATGGCCTGAACAAAAGGTTACACTCTCCTCCGCAGGGCGTCGCGGGGAGTAAGCAATTCCTCTGTGGGCGGCAGCTGTAAACTAAGCTGTCCATCCCCAAGTCCAGCTGGAGGAATAAACGGCAAGCCCCTGAAAAGTGGAAGATCTGCGAACGAGTGGGGGACCTGAGGGGCCTCCGGGAAAGGCAGAGAAGCCGGCGGAGCAACCAACAACGAGCTGCAGAAGGGAGGGTCCAAGGGTTGAGGCTGCAGGGACGGCAAGGAGCCCTCCCTGGAAGACGCCGGTGAAAAAGCAAAGACCCAGCATCCAGTCTCCGGTGAAAAGGAGATGACAAACCTCCGGCGAAGGACATCTGGAGAAGTCTACGACCTGACGCAGGGACGGCGCTGTGGAGTCCGCCACAGGCATCCACGTGCTCCCTAGGAGAATGGAGCGGGCTGGAGCCAGGTAGGCTAAGGAAGGGCGCTGTAAAGGTGACCTCACACGAGGCAGACGCCTGCGAAGAGGACCGAGAGGGACTTGGGAAGGAGCTCCAGGCCCCGGGGCCCGGCTTCCACCCGTGGCACCTCCAGGGGCGGGGAGGAAAGCAGTAGGCGCCAGAAAGGCATTGGCCCAGCCTCTGGTAAGGCAGCTGCCTGCACAGAGGATCGAGGGGGACTTGGGGACGAGCTCAGAGTTCCGGCGATCTCCTGTGACTGTACAGGGAACCCCGCAGAGATTTACGGCGAGGCAAGGACGCTGTGGGTCGAAGAGAAGAACCCCACAGGGCCACACCTAGACACCACACCCCCACAACCTGAAGCCAAACTCGTCGGTGCCGAAGCTCCTAGCGACTCCGCGGAAGGCCCCATGCAAGGCAAGGGATCTGCGGACGTCTCAGGCGGGCCGAAGAAGCCTGCAGAGCCATAGGGTAGGCTTTCATTTGGGCCCTAGTTGCTCCAACCCCAGGAAACGGCAGGTAGGGTGGCGACGGGCAAGAGCGTACGTCCCGAGGGGAACCCGCGCCCTCTGCAGAACGAGGACAAGGCCTCAGAGACAAGGTGCAGGACCTATCGGCTGGCGAGCGATGCCCTTGGAGCTGCAGCAAAGGGCAATGCCGCAGTCTGAATTGGCGGCTCCTGGCTTCAGAGGTAGGGGACGGACACTGTGACAAGACCGACCTGGACAAGCAGGCCAACAGCAATTTCATCCGGCGCTCCAGCTGGGACTTCGGTTTGTGGTGCTGACAAGCATCGGTCTGTAGAGTCATGGTGTTCGCCCAAACACCACGTACAGGTCGGGTGAGGGTATGTCGCCGACATCTGACGCGCACAAGTACACGTCTTGAAGCCTGAAGGCATTTGCACACTGTTCCTCAACGCAAAAGCGTAAAAAGAAGGCCTTAAACAGGTGAGGGACACTATTCGGTTCCTTTAGGGCTGTTACGTGGTAACGCCCCCGGCACGCAGAGATGCTGTGGCAAAGAACATTTTCTGGATCCAGTCTCACGCCTGGGGATAATTCTACGTTAAGGAATCTGCAGCTAGTAGTCTATCAGATAATGTAGTACATAAGATCGCTTAACATCTAATGTATGAAGAACCCTCTCTGCAACAGTCTGAGGAAAGACCGGTAACTCAAACGGATTACGTTGGAAATGAGACCTTTGGAAGGAATTTTGGGCTGGTGCGAAGGACCACCTTATCCTTGTAGAACTGCAAGAAAGGCTAGTGCCTATCTTGAAGCTCTAGGTTCTTGATGGTGAGACCCTGGTGTTTTGGCATCCCAGAGATCCTGGACTGAGATTCTGTAAGTGTGCACCCCAACTTGTCACCGATGCATCTGTTGTCCAGATGATGTGGGAGTAACAGGGTCTAGAAAGGCCGCCCCTTTAAGAGGTTGTTGGTGTTCCACCACTACAGAGAGCAATGAATGCTGCGGTCTATCAACACTAGATCCTCTAAATTACCCTGTGACTGAGACCACTGTTGTGCAAGCAAATCCAGTAATGGACCCTTGTGTAGTCATGCATGGGCCACAAAGGCGATTCATGACAGTTCTGACTGAGCTGTTGACTAGATACATGGTAGTAGCATTGGGAAATTTGGGATTCTTGCTGTATTAGGATAGGCTAATGCTAGTTGTACGTTTTATAGGATAGCCCCCCATATACGGTTGAAACTGTAAAGGTTGAGGATGAGGTTTCTGAAAATTGAGTGTTGCTAGCAGAGGAAGAGTGCTGGCTCTGATAAGGCAGTTGTCGAGTTATGGGAAGATCGGGATGCTTTGTCTGCATAAATGCGCTGCTACCACTGCTAGGCATTTGGTGAACTCATGGCGCAGTTGTCACCCTGACTGAGAGGACTTTGAATTGGTAACGTTTGCCTATCACAAATCTGAGGTATTGGTGATGTGCTAAATGTATGGGAATGCAAAGCAGGCGTTCTTCAAGTCTTTCGCTTTGCTGGAGAAGCGGGATCACATCTTTGAGTGACCATATGGAAATGCTCTGACAGGATGTAATGATTTAAGGGCCATAACTCAGAGTGGCTTAAAGATCATTCAGTTTTGGAGATTAGGAATTACAGGGAGTTTACACCCGATCCCAGATGTTGTAGAGAGATGGGTTCTATAGCTCCTTTAGGCAAGAGAGCTTGAACTTCCTGTTTGAGTAGTGTTTGGTTTTCCAGAGAGCACCACTGAGCGCTAGGTGGAATGTTTGGAGGTGTGGTAATAAGATCCAGATAGTAATCATGTTGGATAATGTCCAACACCCCCTGGTCTGAGATTATCGATTGTCTTATGAGCAGAAAATCCTGTAATCGCCCCCAACCGGTGTTAAATGTTCAGTGAGATGGAAATCAGGTTGGTGCTGGGTGTGGCACCACATGGAAACCCCCTTTTCCTCCATCTTTGGCATTGTTGCCTCTATAGTATCCTCGGGGCGAAGAGTGGTGATCCTGCCCACGTTGGTACAAGGCAGAGTAATCTGAAGAGCTTTTTTTTAACCTGCTCCATAGGTGAAGCAGCAAAAGGAACCACAAGGACTGGCTGTTTGAAGTAAAAAGGAAGTGTCCTTTTTCATTTTTCTAGGGCCAGTTTAATCTGGGGACCGAAAAGATCTTTGTCAAAAGGGACAACAGACTTTGTTGGACCTCTGGCTTCAAGCCAAATATGTGGAGAAAGGCATGGAGCTGCAACACGATACTGGTATCTGCTGAATCTAAGGCACAGAGATGTATTTGAAATAAACTTTCCTACTGATACAAGCCACTGACGCCTTTTCTTATGCTCCTCTGGGAGATATTGGAGAACTTCCCCCATGTCATCCCAGTGGGCATGGCCATACCTTACCAGCAAACCAATTGAATTCGCAATACACCAATAGTTGACAGACTGAGCTGCAACCCTTTTAGCAGAGGTGTCAATTTGTTTACTTTCCTTGCCAGGAGGTGGAGCATTGCTGGCAGCTTGGGAATTAAGTCACTTGCAAGAATTGACTAAGAACAAGCAAGTCCAAAGGAATCGGTCTCCTGACGTAAATGGGTCGGATGGAGGAGCTTTATATTTGTACCCACCCTGGATGCTCAAGCAGGATCTTTGAAAACATCCGAATGAAGTAACATACCCATAACCTTATGGAGGTATTGAGTGGCCCTGTGTGTGGAAGAGCGTGTCAAAGAGGAAATCATTTTCCAGAGGTTTGTGTAGCTCGACCTCATGAAACCGTTGCTATACCAGTAAGGTCCTGGTACGACATGGAGTCATCAGGAAATGGAAGAGTGGGATAGAGATCTGGGTCAGTGTCCACTGGAGGGTCTATATCATGCTGAACAGGTCGTGGTGGTGTATCAAAAGTATCCCTGTCTCATTGCAAAATGGGGATCTCGTTGAGGTATTCTATTTAAGGGGTCCCCATCAGAGGGAGGTGGAGATGATGAATGTGGGGGGAGATGGTGAATGTGGTGGAGATGGTGGTGGAGGAGGCGGGTTGGAGGTGGTGTTGATGGCAGTGGAGCTATAGATGGAAGAGGCAAAGGACTGGTGATTTTGTGCGCCGGTTTCTATTTGGCAGGGACTGGAATAGCAATAGCCGTTCCGAAGGAGAGTGGTCTCTGATGTTGGTGGAGTCGGAACCTAAAGTTTAGCAAAAACACATCCTGTACGTGGCTGGGTGTGCATTTGCTTTTGACAAGCATCCAGTTTCTCTTGTACCTAGTGGAGAATAAGTTTCACAGGTGTGCCAGGATCAGATTTGGGGCTGGTTTCAGAGCCAAGAAGTGTTTGTTTCAGCACGAAGGTCAGTCAGAGCTGAAGATGGAACGGATTGGCTCAGTACTGAAGGTAGACTCAGCACATAAATGAATAATGTAGCTGGCTTAGGTTGGTCTTTCGGTACCAGGCCCGAGGGCAGGCATTAGTCAGTCTTTCGGTGCAGACTATGGCCTAAAGGCAGGGGTGGTCACAGGGTTTTTTGTTCAGGATGAAAGGAATGTCTTGGGTGTTTAGAGACAGGGCTCAGGACCAGAGGCTACAGTACTCAGATTGTTTATGAGTTTGTGTGGGAGAACGATGCAGCAAAATTGATGAAAAGCAATGCATGAACACACTGTTACAATTGGTGTAATGCTGTACTGTTGACACTAATCACCCATCTGTAACATTGGACCTATAGTCATGTCTTATCACAATTATTAACAGTGCACTAGGTATAACACAAGTTTTAAGAAAAGTACACATAACAAAGTGCAGAGTATGCTTATCTAGCTAAGTCCGAATGGCAATATACTACAATGACAATAAATGTGGCAAGGAACCTCTTAACAGAGGCTTGCATAATAAAATAAGTAACCAGACAGCCAACAGCAATGCACTTACCATGAATTTCTGTACACTAAGGGGGAAGGTTGCAGAGTACAGCAGAATCTGCCGGTACTTAGGTAGCGTGTAGATGATTTCTTCCATTATCTGCATGAAATCCTGAGACAGCAGCTTGTCTGCCTATGGAGAAAAATAATTAATTTGGAATTCCTATTCACTACAGCACTTTCTATCAGGAGAGTTTGTTGATGGCTATGAAATTCATAACAGGACGCAGGATACCCACTTGCTCTTTTGTAGGACAAGGCATGGATAGAATTGCTTGGGTTTAAACCTGGAGAATTTGAGCCACAATAAAGTTTGACCATAGATGCACTGGGATAGAAGGCATTGAAGAACCACTTAAACTTCTCAAAGCTGATGGAAGTGGTAAATGGGTGCACTACGTGCAAGGCTCCCACAAAGCACATTACTTCTACCACCAATATGAAAAAGGAATCTGAAAGCACTTGTTTCCGCATGCCAACAGCTTGCTTGTTAAAACCCTGCACAAAGTGAATACCCTTGTGAGCAATGCCCTTGGTTGCCTGTGTCAAAAAATTGCTACAGCAAAACCAGTGTAAATTAAGGTGTGACCCATTACAAAGTGATCTCTACACAAAGTTCTACCCAAACCAACACTACTCTTAGACCAGCTCATTTTGTTCCGTCTAAAAGTAAGTTTTAGAGCTAGCAAAGAAAGTCCTGAACACCTCAGAATATGCCACCTCTGAAAGTCTAGAGGCAGCAGCAAAAAATAACAGCAGTCGATCACCCTGCTCCAATAGCCACCAAGTGCCAGTAGCATATGGAAACTGCACAAGATGCTACCACAATAGAAGTAAAGAATAGAGATGTTACCTCATCCAATACGATCATCTGGGTGTGGTCAACCTTTGCCACTCCCTTCTTTATCAGATCCAGGATTCTCCCAGGGGTTGCAATCACGACATGCACTGAAAAAACAGAATAAAAGCAAATTACAATGAAGACAAAAACACTGCCATGCCTCTTATGTACAATCCTCAGTGACATAGCAAAATGCAGTTTCTTTCAATCGTAATAGTCTGCATACAAACCAACTGCTACAGATAGCTAAAAATAAATCCATATTATGGGAGACCTTTTCATCATTAACCCGTTTGCTGCTTCGAACTTCAGCGCCAGTGCTGAACGTTCGAAGAAACAGGTGCGTTGGACGTGCGCAGCACCAGGGAGGTAGCTCGCGCGGCAGCGAAGGGGTTAGTTAAACAAAGGTTTTTTAAAGACTGCCCCAATATTCCACTATAAATGTATACTCAAATCAAAGCACTGAATTTAAATGTGTTTGGCTTTACATGGAACAAGAGTATTTTGCATTCTGAAATATTCTACTTCGTAAAATATTTAGCAAGATCAGATATGCAAATGAGACTTCAAACCAACACGAAAGCATGAATCCAGGCTCTGCAAAATTAATAGAAAGCAAACGTGTACCTTCCACAATCCAACAAATGCATACCACAAGTATGCGTTAAGAGATTTCTAGGCATTCATGTTGTGTGAAATTTGACAATGTTGGAAAAAATAGAGGTTCTACGGCTTCTAGAAAGCAACACTCTCTAATCCCAATGGCAGGTTCACTATTGGGAAAACAAGTAAATATGTAGTGTGCACTCTTGTTTAAACTTTCTTTAAAAAATATTTATCAGAGTTAACACAATTTGTGCGATACTGAAGCATATGCTGGCAACATATGTAAATTATAAACATCAAACTTAGCCAAGTACCACTGCTTCCTTGGACTCCGTACACTGCTGGAAATTTTATCCTAGAGTATAATTAGGGCTCCCGGTTTCATGGTATTTTTTTGCCATGTCGGTCTGTATTTATCCATATTTATATTTTGCTAACAACATCTGTATATATCCAGATTTATTTTGGATTTTGTGCAAAAATTAAGCTGAAATTAGAATACTTCCACATTTAACTGATAAATATGCACTCATGCTTTAATGTCTGTCAGGTTTCAGTGTTGTGAACACCCGCAGAAAGATAAATCAGGGCATGGATATGAAAATATGCAAATTTCAGTACCAACCATGTGCAAATCTATTGCTGTTGAAGCCTCTTTACTAAAATTCCCTATAACCCCCTTATCAATCCACACAGCTATTGGCCTGGCCGTCATGAAAAGACAGTATTTAAAATTACTCAAAAAGCATAAAATAAATAGGACAAGAAAATTAATGTTTTTGGTTCTGTGTTTATCTGTAAAAATCAGTAAAAACGGAAAACAGAGCCTTAATTATAATACAATATTGCTAGAAATTCTGATTATGACATTTTATATGTATTATGTTATCATTAAATGATGTATTTTTCCTGTAAAATGTTAAACACTTGTTGAACATTTTACAGGATCAATAGTTCCACCAACTTATTAGTGAGTTCATAATGATCATGAAAACGATTGGCACTGTTCATATTAATTGGTGTTTGATGCCTTTATAGTGAGAAGCTTGAGTCCCTATTTTGAACCAAGGTATCCCCCTGTGTGCCCTGAAAAATGAAAGGTGAAGGAAAGAATTAAACAAAATTATAGCTCAAGAATAGACTAACAAAATCATCATGTTGCTTGGAAGGACTCCATGATAGTGCGCTGATAGTGGTCATGCTAGCCAAATTAACAGCTGGAAAAAATGTGAATAAAACCACACTATACATTAAAAACACTCACCGAGCAGAGATAGTGTTAAACTAAATTCCTACAAGTTTAACCTGAAAAACCGCAAAGAAAACATGGTGATTATCGCAACAAGCATGAAGTACTGTATAACACCCATCATATAATAATAATAATAATCCACATTTGTAAAGCGCACAATCACCCGTAAGGGTCTCTAGGCACTGGGGGCCGTCGGGAAGATTAAGCAAGCTATTGCCCAGAGTCACATGGTGCTGGGCTAACCTGCCGCCGGAGCCGGGGATCGAACCCTGATCCCCAGATTCCAGCGTCAGTCGCCCTGGCCGCGGCGCCACACCTCTCCCACCATATACAGTATTTCAATTAAAATTTAGAGTCTCATACCTCCAGGAGTCACCCGGCACCTCAAAGGAACACATCTGCTGTTTTAATCTGTCCCTTACAGACACCATATTCTCCCAACTTCAAAAGTGTATAAGAAAAGTCTGTTAAACTTCATCTGAGCGTTTATGAAGCAAGCAGTGCAACGCTACAATGAAATAATCTACAATTTCCTTACCTTTCAACTAAAAGTTTTTTTTTTAAACTAAGCAATAATCCATTTAGTAGCGAGCAACAATGATTCAAAACTGCAGCTTGATCCGTCTAACTCCTGTGAACAGCAATTCCTGTTAAGCTATAGGCTCCAAGTATCTGTGCTCTGTTGTCCATGTTTTAATGGAGTCTTCTGTATTAGTAACATAGGACTAACGCTCTCAACTCATTCCGTTATGCCCGCCATCTTACAACTGCTAAATAAACAAACTTCTATTGGAGAAATTGCCAGATTTATACAAGAGACTATTCAAACCAAAAATAAAGACCAAGATGAAACCTTTCCAGATTCTTAGGTCGTTGAACTAAAAAATAATGAAAGAATCATAGATTTAGAAAGAAAACATCCCCAGTCACCCCTGTGTATGTACAAACATACAGATATTAACTTTATTCTTGAGGACCTGAATTCTCATTGTGGCTATGTGTGTGTGTAGGCGACAGCTGGTGTTAATAACATGTATTCAAGGTGTGATGTTAAATATGATATATGTAAGGAAGCTATGTACATCTCATGAGAATATAACACTGAATAAATGTTACCAGGTGTTGCATACACAGCCAGAACGAGAATTCAGATACTCAACAATATAGTTAAGTTCCGGATGGTAGTACAGACACATTAGGGGTGATTGGGTATGTGATCTTACTACATCTAGGATGCTTTCATTAGTAATTTAGATCAACCTAATTGTGAAATTTGTTTCATATTGGCCTTTATTTTTATTTTGAATACAGTCTTGTATATATCTGGCAATTTCTCGAATACAGACTTTGGTTTATTTAGCAATTGTAATATGGAGGGCATAACTGAATGAGTTGAGAGCGTTTGTCCTATGTATATTACTAACACAGAAGAAGTCATTAAAACCTGGACAACCATGCACGGAGGTGCAAGGAGCCTATAGCTTAATGGGAATTGTCATTCACGGAAGTTGGACAGATCAATCTGCGGTTTGGAGTCCTGGTTACTCTACTAAATGGAATATTGCGTTTTTTCAAATTCTTTTCTCGAACAATGAAATCGAGAAAGGTAAGGGAAGAAGTGTAGTTTTTCGTTGTAGCGTTGAACTGCTAGCTTCGTAAATGCACAGATGAGGTCGAACATCACGGTCATTTTAGACACTTATGCAGTCTGAGAATACGGTGTCAGTGACTGCATTTATTTGTAGTGCCGGTTGACTCCAGGAGGTGTGAGACTACATTTTAATTGAAAAACTGTATACAATGGTATGAGTTATACACTACTTAATACTTGTTGCGATCACCATGTTTTCTTTGTAGTGTTTCATGTTTAACTTGTAGGTATTTAGTTTACCAGGATCTTTACTTGGTAAGTGATTTTAATGTATAGTGTGGTTTATTCACACTTTTTTCCCCACTTGTTGTAACAATGTAGCTAGCATGGACACGGTTTCAACACAATATTATTGAGTAATTCCAAGCAAAACAATTTAGTTTTTTCCTGAGCAATTATATTTCACTCTTTCCTTCACCTTTCATTTCTCAGGGAGCACAGGGGGATACATTGGTTCAAAACAGGGACTCCAGCATCTCACTAACACATCACACACTAATATTAAGAGTGAACATCATTTTCATGATCATTACGAACTCACTAAGTTGTTGGAACTATCGATTGTGGCTGTAAAATAATAAACGAGCATTTTTGCTTTCATGTGTTCAGAGAAGCCCCTGAAATGCATTGGGCATAACATTCTTGAATGGAACATTATCCAAAGGAGTAATTTTTTTATTGAAGTTTTGTAGTTTATTTTGAGGAGGTGTCTTTGTATTCGAAAAGGAGATGCGTCATTTAATGTTAACAAATCTAAAATGTGAAAATGAAAAAATTTCACAATATTGTATTATACTGTAGGATTAAAATAGTCTGCAGTGCGTACAGAGTCTAAGGAAGTCGGTGGTACTTGCCTAAGTTGGAGGTTCATTCTAGTGCCATAATTTGTCAGTGCCCTACAAGCAGACAACTTGCGGACTCCACTATGCCACCCAGTTCCTTGACATGCACCCCAACCACTACTCCATATTTAGTACAAACAAATACCCAATATTATGACAGGGAAAGTAGGGTTACTCAAAACCCCAGTCGAGACTTCCATCCAGTTTTCCCCCTCACGAATCCTTGCTGTAAGATCGGTCATTCAGTGTCGGAGGTCAACAAAGATATGAGTGCTGAATTATAGGGTTCCGTTATTTGCTGGTAAAACCTCAACACTAAGGGGATACGGTGGCACTGGTTAGTTTACCACTACCACCTTGCTCAAAAATCAAATAGAAGGGGATCCTTTAGGACATCACAAGGTATGAATACAAATGGGGTATACATGGAGTGCAGGGACTTTATATAGACCAGTGAATGTCTCACCTGTATCGTCCAGCCTCATGATGTCATCACGCAGGTTGGTTCCACCTGTGGTTGCCATAACCTTCACTCCACCCATGTGCTTGCTGACCTGGATGCAAATCTGGCTGACCTGCAGGGCAAGTTCTCGAGTGGGTACAATTACCATTGCTGAGAAAGAAGAAAAGGACTTGAAAAAAGTATCAACATTTTCCCCTCACACCCACCTTAAGGCGCAAACACTTGTGTAAATATAGTGCAGTAGTCATGGAGGCGAAAAGCACTACAAATAGAGCACTGCTAGTGTACCTAGTCACAATCCGTAGGTCAAAAGAACACCTACACAGGCTAACCAGGTTGCTACTGCTCACCAGCCAGGAATCGAAGCAGCTCAACTAAGACTAGGCTATATCCAATAGAAATTAGCATGATTGACGTTTTTCTTCAACATAAAGGACAATTTATGAGGTGGCTACACTTAAAGCTGGAAAACATCTACCACACATGCTAAGAAAAGCCTTCATCCACCAAGGCACCTCAGCAACTCCATACCACCATAAAGCCATTTACTTAAAAAGAACCTTCTCTGACCTACCCACTCAACACCTCTGGTGGTAGAAGTAGTTTCTGGGACCCCCAACAAAAACTTGTACATAAAGATAAGGAAGGCCGCCCAAAGACTGAAAAGCTGTGCCCTTCTTCCGAAAGCAGATGCTAGCAGAGGTGGTTTTAAACAAGGCTTTAAGCGTTTGCCTTATGTGTGCTTCTTCCTAGGCATGAATGTCCACACAATGCTTGGTAAACAAGTTGATGATACATGCTCACGTGTCTGCAAGTGGGATTTTACCTAGGAAAGCCATAGCGGCTTTATTTTCATAGGTGGAATACATTCTAGGCAAGGAATGTAGTATGCGTTTGGCGTGGCAAATGTTACAACAATTAGCCCATCTAGCAAAGCTAGAAAATAGGTTCTCAAGTGGGGCTTGCCAAAAGCTACAAAGAGTTACTTTGTCTTTGTAAAGGATTTAGTACGGTCAACATGATAAAGGAAGGCTCTTGACATCTAATGCATACAAGGCTCTTTCCACAACAGATTAAGGGGGAAGAAAGTGGGTAAATCAATTGTATGATCGACATGGAACAGACTACCTTAGTCAGAAAAGGAGGGTTTGTTGTAAGGACAATCCAATTTTTGTTGACTTGAATTAAATGCTTTTGTAAAGTCAGAGCTTGCAGATTACCTTCTACAACATAAAATGATGGTTGTGGGGAAAAGTGAGATTTTTTGGCATTGATCGAACTTATTTGTGGAGGAGAGACCGCTTGTTGAGTGTAAGCAAGGCCCTGCACAGATGCGGTTCTTTACCAGCTAGTAATGCAAGGATTGCATGGCATGAATGGCACTGCAGTAAAGTTGTCCTACCACCACGGCCAGAATTTGTGAATACCAGTGGGGTGGTTGTCCTCCCAAAGGGTAGTACTTTAAACATTGCTTTCCACTATGGGGTAAAAGGTGCAGTCAGTTAGCAGGTACATTAAAGGTGGTGCTGGACTTCGTGATTGGAATCAAGAGATTAAGCCAGGGATTCCACAGGACAACACTGGTGGCAGTTTCACCGGAGACCGTACCTGTACACTTGGCATGTCTAAAGTGGACATTTGATATGACTCACCTTCTGGACAACCTCCTTCCCACTTTCGAGTAAGCATACAGAACACGTTTTACCAGTAGCTCCATCTGCACCCACCGATACCTGTAGTATTGTAAAAGTAGGCATATGAGTTTGCTAATTGCCATTGAGTAGCAGCACTCTTAGCTAGCCTTTGAATAGGAGCATAAATGATGCATTTGTTCCATCAGGCAGTGGGGCACAGTCTGTGCAAAATATTTGCCATATGCACTACCAGCGTGTATGGAGGAACATGGCCCTTGATTTATAAGGAATTCTTAACCACATACTGTGGATTCTTGGTGCAGCCACACTGGTCTTGACAGGGTCCTCAAATGCTTTTAAGAATGGGTAGGTAGTGAACTGAGCACTATGTTAAGAGCTTTTCAATAAGAAAGGGTCTCCCCTTACCTCACAACATGCAGTGTGACCATGGGAAAGTCTACCACACGCTTGACTACTTCAGAATATGCTAGGTGTTATCAGGAAGGAAAAGCTTGACTGGATAAGGTTTTAAGTTCAGGCCTTCTTGGGAATCTACATAGTCTTCTGTCACCATAGGCTCCTCAGTGTTGGGAAAGTCCTAGGTAGAATCAAAACACAAACCCAAAATACATAGTGCGTGAAGGATACAGGAATGTGGAGGTGAATGTGCTGGTGGTTGGCTGTGCTCCCATGGCCTAATATTTTTGGCAAGGAGGCACAGGCTGTGCAGGTCGACTAGTCGTGTTCTGGCGAGAGAGAGGTTGCAAACCTCGTGATGGTCGCTATGAGGGAATTTTGCTCGACATACCAGGCATCTTTTGAATGGAGTTCTGTCCACGAGGCGTAGGCTGTACGGCGCCAATAGGCCCAACGGCCCGCGTCGACGCACCGGGATGTAGCTGGTGATGTCGAAAAGTCTATTCGATGTCAAAAAAGTTTATATAAAGTTTCACGCTTCGAAAATGCAGAAAAAGTGTTTTCTAGCCAGAGCGGAAAACTTTCATCCGAACTAAGTGGTGGAAAAAAACAATGAGGATGGAGTTGATGACCATGCGCAGTATTGTCCAAGGGAGGAGTCACTTATCTCGTGACTACAAAGACTTCTTCCAAGAAGACAACAGCCTGCAATCATCCGAGCCCAACACCAGGTGGCGATCTATTGCTAAGTGTACAATCTGCAGCTCATATGCCTCGAACGCATCTTTTCTTGGTTCGGGGTTGCAGCTACAATGCGCACAATGAATGGGTCTATGCATATCTTCAAGATATCAGGATAATGGTGGGGTCCAACATATGGGCCGATCCCAGGGCTGGTTTCATGGTAGACTTTGGAGTCTACCTCTCCTCTGAAGAAGGCCACTCAGACTCGGTGTAAAAACAGTCTCAACTTCAAGTCTGTCATGTGAAAGGTTTTTTTCTAGGGGCAAAGGACTGCATTCCAATACAGAGCTGGCTCTGGAACAGTGGTTGGTGCAGACTGTAAACGCCTTTTCAGTGGTGGTTTGAGGCTTGAGAGAAGGCAGTTTCTTGACCCGAAGCAGACACTCTGCTTAAGGACAACACCCAGATGGAAGATCCCAAGAAGAGGTTGGATGGGAAACAAAAGGCATAATCTTTGCCCTGGGTGTGGGTTTCATTGGTAGGCCCTGGAGAACAACTGTCTTCAAAGTCAGTCATTAGAAGGAACATTCTCTGGATTCTGCTCCATCAATGCGCCCAAAATACAGGAGGGCCCCCCCCAGAGTGTACCCTGAACATTAGACGCTGGGTATGGAAGGTCTGGAGAACCTTGGCACTGCATTCTGTAAGCTAGCCACCTCCATTCTCGTTGAGAAGAAATGAGTTACTTACCTGTAACCTCTACTTCTCCAATATTGATATCGTTTATATATTCACATGCTTGAATCATCACCTGTTGTCAGGATGGGAGTACCTGGAACATTAAAATAACAGTACACAGAGAAAAATGAGCATACACTCCTACTCCCCAAAGAGGTCACCATAGCTCTGAATTCAAAATACAAGTGCAAACTGAATACAATGAGCTTCTCAGAAGGAGGTAACATCAGCTGACTGAGGGTTGTATTAAGCTCCCATGGAACTGGATGATGGCGAAGAGGTGGAAAAGCTCTGAAAAGACCTTTCATAAACTAATGATTCATTGGGAAAACAGACTAATAGTCCTAAATCTGGAGATAGTAGCCAGATGGACCCGGACTGAATAATATTGGAGACCACTTTCAGTCAAACTTAATATGGCAGATCTGAGAAGGCTTCTTTGATGTGGCTGATAACCATTATTCCTGCGAAAGACAGAAAAGCTTCAACTAAGTGTTTAAAGTTGTATTAGTCGCTGGAGCACGAGCCTGCACCAGAATAGGTTTACACTCCCGTTGGAGAGCCCAATAGCCAGATTCTAATGTGGGTCAGGTACCATGCTGTCAAGTTCAGCAACTTTGGAACGTGGTGAAGAATCTTTCCTTGATGTCAGGACAATATTCTGGAATGCACCTTCAATAGAATGGCTGGATGTACAGTCAAATGCAGCAGCTCGCTGTACAAATTCTGGTGAGGACACGCTGGAGGAATAAGAATCAAAATGCAATGGTCTATCTACTCCCTAAACACCCGGGAGACCAGGGGAAACTCTGGAAAGGAGTAGGCAAATATCTTGACCAACCAATCAAAAAAACATAACATATATAAAATTGGCACTTCTGTCCCATGTAAGTCCCTAATAAGTGATACCATGGGTACCTAGGACCTGGAAGCTGAAGACGGTTCCCTGGGAGCCCCTCATGATCATGGCACTAATTTATGAGGTGAAAAACAGTAGACATGGCACCCTGCCTTGGTGCCATGCCAAGCAGCACTGCCTATAGGTATAGTGAAGTCATTCCTCTAGCAGGCTTTACAGCCCTAAGGAAGGGTGCACTATATCACAGGTGAGGGCATATCTGCATGAGTAGATATAACCCTACAATACTAAAGTCGATTATTAATTATTGTAAGTGCCAGAGGAGCCTTAAAGAGTACATGGGCTGGAAACTCAACTAGTTGCCCAGCACCGTCAAGGCTTCACGGAAACCAGGAGAGTTTGGTACCAAACAGCTCCTTGTAATAAAGCCACACTGGTGCCAGTGTGCGCTTTATTAAAACATGTACTCGGAGGGCACCTCAGAGGTGGCCCCTGATAGCCTAACAACCTTGATGTAGTTACGGACTGGCTTTAGGCAACTTGCCACACAGATGTTTCTGGACTCCCTGGGAGGAGAGGCTCTGCTCGGAGACCAGAAAGAATGCACATCTTGGGTGGAGGAGACGCACCTCCCCCAGGACAGGCCCAGTTCTCGAAGGGAAAGTTTCAAAGGTCTGCCGCCTTTGTAATGCTACCCACAGCCTCTGATACTATCGTCAGATGGCACCCACTCAATCCCCTCCCAAAAACACCACCCGTCCTGTGGCTTGCAACTTCCAGAAACCAGAGGAAGACTGCCTGCACTTCAAAGACCAGATCTCCCAAGGACAGCAGCCCTGTCCTGAAAAATCCACCTACAAAGACGCCGGATCCAGCTGGAACCAGGACTCCTGCCAACTCTGCACTTTACACCCCACAGCCAAACTGAGCAGCTCACCTGTCCAGTGAAGTCTCAACAGGTTTCCTGAGCTAGAGTCCAGCGTTGGCAAACCCCACTCATGGACTCCACGACTACATCTGCAGTCGTAATCCAGAGGCTCCCCTGGCAGCGGATGGAACCAGCAAGGAGACTCCTTAGTCTAACGCCACCCCTGCACCTGCAGCCACTGCACCTTGGTGAGTTGAATACAGTGCCCCTATGATGCCCTACATCTCTACTTACCTTTGCTGTCGCTGGTCACTCTCCTGCAACCTAAGGTGCGGTGCCCGTTTGTTGAAAGCAGAATCCTCATTGAACAGCATTGGGCGCCTTACGCTGAATTTGCATCCAGCCACCTGTCGTGGATGCAGTTTTGGTACTCACCTGACCCTTGCTGACCTTTGGTACCAAAAACTGGAACATTAAGTGTGATTCTTACCTGTATAAACGCATAGTTATCCTCCATAGGTAACATTGAACCACTCAGAAATTTGTCGACGTTTGAAAGTAGAGTAATTTAATTTCAAAACCTACTTACCTTACTGTGAAGATCTTGGTCTTAAAATAAACAAGCTTATTTTTCTAAAATTGGAGGGGGGAGGGATCTCCTTTTTGAGTCGTGTCCCTCGTTGGTCAATGTTGGGCATTAATTGTCTTACCCTCGGTCAGGCCCAAGGCTGCTCACCCACACTACAACTAATAAAGCACTTTGGGTTTTACATTGAGCTCTGTACAATTTTGGGGAACTCTTGAACTCTAAGAAGCTGGCTCTGTATATGGTATGTCACAAAGTGGTTATACCGTGCACAACCACGGATTGAAAAATGCAACCTGCCAGTTTGTTTAATTTCCACGTGTGAACGTCATTTGTTGGAAGAATGAAACTGCCAGATCATTCTGGCATCCACAGCAATATCTATATTGTGAGAAAAGGCCCAGTTCCACTGTAGCTGAGATTCTGTAGGAAGGATCTTGGACCACATCCCTCCCAGTTTGGCTGACTACCCCAGCAATGGTACTCACCGGGCAGCACGGAACGGAAGGCCTCGGACGGGACTGGACTACGACGACGAACTTCGGACTTCGGACTTCAGTTACGGGTGGACCTCCGGATACCTCGGACCTTGGACTCTCGGCTTGGGCTCTGGTCGGGACTCGCCGCGTTCCTCCACCGTCTCGTTCGGATGCTGGACCGCCTCCTCCGTCTCCTCCGTGGGCCTGAGGGATACTTGAAGCAGAAATATCTGCACTTGGCCAGAAGAGTTCCGTCACGACTGCAGGGGGTCAGGGGGTCGGCGTGCTTCACCGACGCGTGGGGAAAGGGCAAGTCCCCTGTTCGGGCGCCATTATGTGGTAAATAAATAAATAATACCCTATTTTTGAGTGCATGAATGAATGAATAACAGATAGCTCAATAAATAAGAGTCAAGATTCGAGGTAGTAGGAGTTTCTGCAGGTTTATTACAGCATAAGGACAGGATCAGGACAACCTGCATAGGGTGACCCAGCAGAACAAAAGGATCCCAGCAGGACAACTGGGACCCAGCAGGGGAAAAAAGGCCCAGCAGCTGCTGGGGCTAGGTCTGGGATGAGCGCGCTAACATTCAATAATAAAACACAGGCATATATACATAGCGCAAACACATAGCATTACATTGCAGTAGGCGTAACAGTGGGTGGAATAGAAGGCGTAACGTGTAACAGTCGCGAGAGATAACAGTAAAAGTGGGTGTAACTGGGAGTTTACATAGACATGTGATGCAAACGTAACAGAATATGTCATGAATGGGCGGAAACATAGGAGGGGGCTACCTAAGGAGCCGGGACCTCTAACCTAATGGTGCGCGAAAACTGGCAATGACGTGTTACTAGGAGAAGCTGGGGGCTACGAACTCTGTGCTAGGAGCAGAGACTAGAGTCTGGAGGGTCGGAGCGACATGTACCTAAACCCTATCTGGTATCTAATGTTTAGGGAACATGTTGATATGAACTAGAAGTCATGAGGGGAAAAGCTAACCTGATTCTAAGACTGGACCATGCATTATTCTACATGTAGTGCGTGAAGAATATTAAATGACCATTAAATACAGTATTTCTCTAACATGGAGACGAGAAGGCTAGACAATGACGGGAACTATTGATGCAGTTCAGTAGCTTAGGAATGCAGAGGAGGAGGACTGAACTGATAGCTGGAACTATAACATACTTTTGGCAGACTCAGAGGCAGAGCCGGGGTGCACCGGGCACTGCAAGGCAGGAAGTAAGTGAAGGGTCGAGGATACAGGTGGGGGCTGTATCGCTCCTCAGCGAGGCTTTCAGGAGACAGGAGCTGAATCTGTGGTCCGGGCCCTTTTGAGGCCTAGAAACGGGGACTTTATAATTGAATAACGTGCACACTGAGAAACGTGGCAACATTACTTACATAGGCCTGATATTCGTAGTATTCACGAGGACTGGAAAATAGCATACCAGAGGTGGACACAACTGTAATTGCGTCTTTAATCAGAAATGGGGAATAACATATGCATATTGGTCATGCATACATAACATATGATGGATGAGGCGTAGGGACACAGAACATGGCAAAATTTACTTTTCCACAAGAACATGGCCATTGTGTGGTCTGTTCCAATTAGGACTGGATGACCTGCCAAGTTGGAGGAATGCTTGTAACCTAGTTTTATGGCACAGAGTTAAAGTGTGGAGTTCAAACACATTGTTGTGGAGCTTTTTCTCTGCATCTTAACAAAGGCCTCCGGTAGAAAAGCAGCAACTGAAGCGAGACATATGAATGTCAGCAGCCCTACATGCCAAGAACGGATGCATACTGGTAAGTAGTATTTTCCGTTCGAGGCATGTGGGCTGCAGAATTCATATCTTTGCATAGACTGTATAGCAGTACCTCCTTTAGCGGTAGTCGCCTGCCCCAGCTGCAGCTGTTTGAAAGAGTTTTGAGGATAGCTTGGCCTACAGCAGCTTGCTGCTTTGATTGCACATCTACACAATACTGTTTAGTGAAAGTGTGTATGGTAGACCATGTAGCTGCTCTACAGATGTCTTCTAGTGGAATGTTTCTCAGGAAAGCCATGGATGCACCCATTTCGCACGTAGAGTGAGCTCTTGGGGGGACGGTTAGAGTGTGTTTAGCTTTGTAGAAGCATATTTGAATGCATTTAACTATCCATCTTGCTATTCCTGATTTTGAGATAGGGTTACCCTTATGTTGTGGTGAAAAGGCGACAAACAACTGTTTGGTTTTCCTGAATGTTTTGGTTCTGTCAACATAGTATAACAGAGCCCTTCTCACATCTAGTGTGTGTAAGCTCTCTCAGCTACTGACAGTTTTGGAAGAAAACTGGCAGTTCAATGGACTGATTGATATGAAAAGTGGATATGACCTTTGGCATGAACTTAGGGTTAGTACGTAGTACCACTTTACTTGCATGTATTTGCATTTAAGGTTCCTGAATTGTTAGAGCCTGTAGCTCACTTACTCGTCTGAGTGAAGTGATGGCGATTAAAAATGCCACCTTCCATGTTAGAAGTTGCAGTTCACATGAGTGGAGTGGTTCAAAAGGAGGTCCCATAAGTCTGGTAAGTACTATATTTAAGTTCCTGACTGGTGAAAGTGGATGTTTGGGAAGGATTATCCTTTTAAGCCCTTCCATGAAAGCCTTGATTGCTGGAACTCTGAACAGAGACAGGTGTTGTCTGTTTTGTAGGTATGCTGCTATAGCTGCAAGTTGAAGTCTTATTGAAGAGTATGCTAGAATGCATCTTTGAAGATGCAACATGTAACAGATAATGTTTTGTATTGAAGCGTCTAATGGATTGATGTGGTTATTGTTGCAATAGATTACAAATATTTTCCATTTGGCTGCATAGCATGCTCTAGTAGTTAGACGTCTCGCCTCTGATAATGCTCATACAATCAGGAGGCAAATTGAGTTATCCAAATGCTAAGACTTCAGGAGCCAGATCGCTAGGTTCAGTTGATTGGGATCTGGGTGCCTGATTTCTCCATGGTTCTGAGTTAGAAGATGTGGCGACAGACGCAGTCTTTGGTGTGGAACAACGGAGAGTTCTAGGAATGTTGTGTACCATGGTCATCTCGCCCATGTTGGAGCAACCAGGATCATTGTCAGTGACTGCTGACGTAGTTTGCGTGCCACAAGTGGAATCAGTGGGGCTGGTGGAAAAGCATACACAAATATGCCTGACCAGTTCATCCATATCGCATTGCCCTGTGACAACGGATGTGGGAACCTGGCGGCAAAGTACTGGCATTGAGTTTGTTTGGGGCAAACAGATCCATGTCTGGATGCCCCCATTTTTGGAAGAATGGCTGGAGAGCTTGAGGGTGAATCTCCCATTCGTGTATCTGTTGGCTGTGTCTACTTAACAGATCCGCTATTGGATTGTCTTTTCCTGGCAGGTGTTGTGCTAGGAGAAATATGTTCTTTGGTATTGCCCATCTCCATATGCTCTGCGCTAGGTGAGAAAGCTGTAAAGAGTGAGTCCCTCCCTGTTTCTGGATGTAATACATGGCTGTCATGTTGTCCGTCTGGATCAACACAGCTTTGTTGTATATATGTTTTTGGAATGCTTTCAGTGCCAGAAATACTGCTAGCAACTCTAAGTGGTTGATATGCAGTTTCTTTTGCTTGGCTGTCCAGAGCCCTTGGACAGTGTATTGATGTAGGTGGGCTCCCCAGCCTGTCAGTGATGCGTCCGCTGTCAATACTACTTGTGGAACTTGCTCTTGGAACAGTCGCCCCTTGGAAAGGTTTTGTGGATTCCACCACTGCAGAGAGTTGCAAGTGCGACGTCTACCAACACTAGGTCTTTTAGTTGTCCTTGAGCTTGGTTCCACTGCCTTGCTAGGCATTCTTGTAATGAACGCATTTGAAGTCTGGCGTGGGTGACAATGAATATGCAGGAGGCCATCATGAACACTCGCGCTGGTAAGGAGTGTTGTGGCTGAAACCTTTGAATCAGAGTCTGCATATTGGCTATCCGGACTGGATTTGGATATGCCTTTGCCACTGATGTATTTATTGTAGCTCCCAGATATTGCTGTATGTGGGAGGGTTGCAGATGAGATTTTGGGTAATTTATGGAAAAACCCAGACTGTGCAGCAGCTGGAGTGTTTGAGACGTGTGACTTGCACATTGGGTGTGTGACTTGGCTTTTATGAGCCAATCGTCGAGATAAGTAAATACGTGAATGTGTTGCCTGCTGAGGTGTGCTGCCACTACAGCTAGGCACTTGGTGAACACCCTTGGAGCTGTAGTTACTCCAAAAGGGAGAACTTTGAACTGGTAGTGTTGTCCTTCTATTGTGAACCTGAGATATTGCCTGTGAGCTGGGTGAATAGGAATGTGGAAGTATGCGTCCTTGAGGTCTAGTGTGGCAAGGAAGTCACCTTGCTGAAGCAATGGGAGTACCTGTTGTAAGGTTATCATATGGAAGGGCTCTGAAAGTATGTATTGGTTCAGAGGTCTGAGGTCTAATATGGGTCTGAGCGACCAGTCCTTTTTGGGAATTAGGAAGTATAGAGAATATACTCCTGTTCCTTGGTGTTCAAAAGGGACTGGCTCTATAGCGATCTTTTGTAGCATGGATTGGACCTCTTGCTGTAACAGTGTTATATGTTCCTTGGACATAGGACGGTGTTTGGGTGGTATGTTGGGTGAAGTAGAAGTGAGTTCCAGGCAATAACCATACTGGATAATTTGTCTCACCCACCTGTCTGTGGTAATTGCGTTCCAGACAGGTAGGAATTTGTTGATTCTGCCTCCGACTGGTGTTATATGGTCTGGAGGGAGAGTGGTGAAGTCACTGTTTGGTGGCAGTGGAGGCTCTGGTGTTATCGCCTCCACATCCTCTGCCCTTATTATTTTTTCCCCTGTAACCTCCTCTATTGGAGCCTTTGTTAAAAGTGCTCTGGGTATTTGACTTGAAGGTAGAGGAGTTTTGCGATGTGTTGCCCCTTCCTGTACCTCTATATGCGGAGCGACGAAAAGACCCCCGGTGTTGTTGGTACTGAAGCGTCCCCATTGACTTGCAGTTTCAGTGTCTTTATTTTATCTAAAATGGTGTCAACTACAGGGCGAAACAGAAAGTCTTGGTTTAATGGCTGATTGAGGATGGTGGATAGCACCTCAGTTTTAAATCCAGATATGCGTAACCATGCGTGTCTGCGCAATAGAACGCTGGTATTGATAGATCTGGCCGATGTATTGGCTGCGTCTAGCGCACATTTAATGGAGGCATTGGTTATGAACTTGCCTTCCTGAATGAGGTCGTTGGCCTGTGCCTTAAAGGGTTCTGGTAGGTGTTGCATTAGAGTTTCGATCTGGTTGTAGTGTGCTCTATCATATATCGCTAATAGGGCTTGTGTATTGCGATCCTCCATGAATTAGCGGCCTGTGAAGCTACTCTTTTTCCCGAGGCTTCTAGGATTTTAGATTCTTTATCAGGAGGGGGAGCATCTCCTGTTGTCTGTGAATTGGCTCTTTTACGAGCATTTGCAACGACTAAAGAATCTAAAGGCAACTGCTGGTTTATATATGTAGGGTCTGCTGGTGCTGCCTTATATTTTCTCTCTATTCTTGGATTTATCACCCGCGCCCTAGCAGGATCTTTATATCAGGCGCGTGCTTGAGGACCCCTTTAAGCATTGGAAGAGTTCTGAAATTTTTCTCAGAAGTGGGGAAAGTTTCAAACAAAAAGTCCTCCTCTATAGGGTCAGTGTGCATATCTATGTTGTGATATTTAGCTGCCCTGTCTATTAGCTGATTAAACAAGATTGTGTCGTCTGTAGGCGACGGTTTTGTAGGGTATGGGGAGGTATCTGGGATGGGCTGCTGTTCATCAGGTCATTTTGATCATCCCATGTATTATCTTGTGGATCAGGATCCCCAGTTTCATCATAGGTGTATTGAGGATCTTCCCCCATGTCCTCTCCCTCATTGTGATCAGTGTGTGGGAGAGTAAGGAACGAAAGACATATCAGGTAGAAAAGGAGGAGGAGTGAAAGGCCTTGAGGGAAATGTGGCAAAGTCTTTTTCTTTGGAGGAACAGGAGAAGGAGTGTCTTGTGGTAAGGCCTCTTCTTTCGGTGGTAAACTACCACGTGTCCAGTTTCTGGATCAATATATAATTTAGGTTGCTCTTCAGTCACCGGATCTGGGTGGCATAGTTCTTCCTCAACAGTCCGTGGCTTTGGCATTGAGGGCTTTGGTCTATGGACTTTCTTCAGAGTTTGTGGCTCGAGGCTTTTTGGTGTTGGAGCTCCCTTGGGCTTGACAGCTTTTTTAGGTTTGATAACCTTTTTCGGTTCGATGTTCGATGTCTTTTTTGTATTTCAAGTCCTTTTTTGGGTCGGCGCCCTTTTTAGGGTTGGCAAATGGTTTTGGATCGACTGGGACTCTTGGTTCGGTATGTTTTTTGTCGGAATCCAGGTGTTTTTTCGGGTCGATTGCCTTCTTTATGTGTTCAGCAGCCTTTTCTGGTTCGTCTGTTTCGGTTGGATCGACAACCTTTTTGGGCTGATTGTTTTCCTTCGGTTCCGATGTCTTCGGTTGCGATGGCTTTTTGGGCTCGACGACACGCTTCGGTGCTAAGCTTTTTGGTGCTGGTGGTTTTTGTGGCTCGACGTGCTTCGGCGTCGAGTGTTTCGGTGTCGAGGGTTGTTTGGCGGCGACAGCCTTTGTTTTAGGGTCGATGTTTTTTGGTTGGACCACCTTTTTGGGTTCAGCACCCTTCGGGTCTACCAGTTTTTTTGGTTCGACGACCTTTGGCCTGGAAACTCGTTTTGGCTCGATGACCTTCTTCGGGCCTGGGCTAACGGAGGGCTTGTGTGTAGGCTTCAGAGCCGAGCCGTGGGGTCTCCGAAGGAATGTCTCGATCTTGGCTAAGGCCTTTCGGCGATGCTTCGACCGGAGCCTTGTTTGTTGGGCTGTGTGGAGTGGGGGGCTGAGTACTCACAGTTTACCCCGGCGTGATTTGGTCATAGGAGTCCGACTGGTCCTCGACAGTGACGATCTCGAGATCGGAGTCAGCAGCTTCGGGGAGATCTTGCTCGTCCTCGAAGATATTCTCCGGCTCAGACATCTGCATCTCTCGTCTGGCAGCCTGTCGATTCTGGATGGTTTTTTGGATCGGAATTGGGCACACGCTGGGCAATCTTCTTTGTGTTCAGGTGACAAACACTTATTGCATACTGTATGTTTGTCAGTATGCAGGAATTTTGAGTGGCATTCTGGGCACCTTCTGAATGGACTCCTTCCCATCGACGGCAGTCGCACGTGGCGTCGATAAGGCCCAACGGCCCGCGTCGACGACCGGATCAAGATGAAAAGTTGGATGGAGTCGAGTTCAAAGGCCTTTTGGCCTTAGAAAGTAGTTAGTTTCGATTCCGAATATGGAGTATTGGAAATGACATCCGAACCCAATGGCGGAAAAAAACAATCTGAGGATGGAGTGGATGCCCATGCGCACTGTAGTCAAAGGGAGGAGTCACCCATCTCGTGATACTTCGAAGACTCTTCCAAGAAAACAAGGAGCAATCATCCAGACCCAACACTAGGCGGCGAACTATGCAAAGATATGAATTCAGCAGCCCACATGCCTCAAACATACTCTTCCTGCATCAAGAGGATTTCTTGCCGAGTAAGCATCCGAAATGACTTTTCAGAAACTTGTTCAGCTCTAAGATCCATTATCAGCCTCCATTGACCTGTCTTTTTTTATTAGGAAGAACCTGGAATAAAAGCCTCAATTCTGTTGGGATTTGGGGGCATTTTCTACGGCTCCCTTGGAAAAAAGCATGAGAATTTCAATTTGCAGCTCCTTCAAATGAAGATTGTTCCTTTCTTGGTGGACAAACCGGGTGTTTGAGTGAACTTCTGTATGGCCTGACTGGACGGTTTGCGATGACTGCTGCTTAAGTGAAAACGCAGGTTGAGGAGGCAGAAGGATGGGAACAGCAGGCAAGCCTATTTTAGGGTTATTAGTTGGTTGCTGTGGTAATAACTTATCCATCATTTGTTGCAAAGTTGATAAGGCCACTGGCACTTGGACCACATCTGGCTCTCCATATTATCTAGGTGGTTGCTGCCTTAAATCCTTTTGAGGGCTTCCAGATTTGTGCTCTTGCTGAGTCACACATGCACTGTAAGACACATCGTCCATTGTGTCCTCTTCAAAATCGAGGACATCTCACATCCAATTGCGGTGGGCTGTAAGCAGTCAGTGAGGCATAATCACTATCCTCTTCTTTCTGGTCTGACTGCAATAATTGTAATGGAGCCACATTTGTGACCCTCAAAAGGTGAATAAACCTTACCTCGTGTTTTTAGTTTATTACATGGTTCCCAACAGTGATGCAGCCATTGGTATGGTCATTGTCGCCGACAGCATGCTTGACACCAGAATGCTCGGCACCAATGACAGAATGCTATGAGTCAAAAAAGTTTTTTTTCTTTTTTTTTTTTTTTTCATATATGGGTGACATTAGCACCCTTATGCAATGGTGACTTTTTGCACCCTGCATTAGGAACAGTGTCCCCTTTTTTGGTAATCAAAGGAATGTGCAACACCAACAAAGGAATGTTAGACGGTGTAGTCAACAGAATGCTCAATGTAGATGGTGTCGTCTGAATACTAGGATTGGACTGTCATCGACTGAATGCTAGACGTGGACGGTGTCGAAGTAAGTTTGATGTAGACGGTCCTGTCATCAAGGTTTCCTTCAAAGACTTTTTGCCATGGGCCAGTCTGTAGTGCTTAGACTTTGGTTTGTCAGCAGAGGAGGTGGCTCAAGTGCTGTACCAAATACACCATGCTCCGGAAACTGTAAAAGTCTTCTCTTCCCCTGAAGAGGGGGCATACAAAGGAAAATCCCTTTGGAAGAAATAATGCCAAACTAATTTCTGTCTTTAAGAGTCTTATTGGAGAATGATTTACAGCTCTTCCAATCCACTGACCTATGTTTATGATAAAGACAATCAAGACACTGAGTGTGGGTCAATGTAAACTTTGCCCCCACATGACAAACAGGTTTTATATCTCTTCTATGTCAGCCATGGTAACAGTTGGTGACAATTGCTTGTCCCACCAAAGAACTCCCTGGTCCCGAAATTGAAACCATCTTCCCCAACTCCCAGTACAGTAAAAAAGAAAGGGCTGGTACAAATCCAGGGCAGACCCAAATGGAAACCATTTCAGGTTCACTGAAAGTCCCTGCCAGAGCTCTGCTCTAACCTATCACATGACGTGCAGTAGCATTTTGAGCTATGGTGGCCTCTAGGGGGGAGATGGGGTGTTTAAGCTCACACCTCATCAGCTGAAATTTAGGTTTTTAGGTCTCGCCTGTCGATGCGCATCGAGCAAGCGAGACTATGGGGGCTTATCCACTCTTTATCCACTGCAAGGAATCGTGGCGATTCCTTGCAGTGCCCGTGACTTTTAAGCTCAATGCGCATGCGCATTGAGCTTAAAAGCGCGTGCACGTCAGTCTTGTTTTACCCGCTCCGCCCCCTCCCCTTCCCGCTGTGTACCATTTCTCCTCCCCCCTCCCCTCTCCTCCGTCCGTCTTGTTTGTTTAATTTAACCCGCTCCGCCCCCTCCCCTTCCCGCCGTGTCGCATTTCTCCTCCCCCCTCCCCTCTCTTCCCTCCGTCTCGTTTGTTTAATTTAACCCGCTCCGCCCCCTCCCCTTCCCGCCGTGTCGCATTTCTCCTCCCCCCTCCCCTCTCTTCCCTCCGTCTCGTTTGTTTATTTTACCCGCTCCGCCCCCTCCCCTGCCCGCCGTGTCGCATTTTTTTTTATTCGAAGCCTAGTTCAAACTATCGAGGTTCCTGCCATTGTGCCGAGGACCGGAGCCGCACACCGTTGCAACCTCCACGAGACTCCTAAGAGGTAAGCCCTTATCATCATGCTGAGCGCACCCTTGTGCTCCCCATGCCTTCTACCTTTCAATGGTAAAGGATGGCACCGCTGACACAACCTACACCCTTTCCCACTCCCCAGCTCCAACAGCAAGAAACCGCTAATCAGCGAGGTTAAGCTGCCCTACCAGCCACTCCGAGCAAATACGAACCATGGAACCACTTCCAAGGACCGCACTGAGCGAAGAAAAGGTAATGCTCAACCCTTGGCTATTCACATTCTTTTCTGACGCCATATGCCCGGCAACCAGCCCTGACATTCATCACTTTCTTTCAAAAGGAATGACGCAGCGCTCTATACACCTTAATCATTCGGATTCAAGCAATATTTCGCTTGAACTAGGGTAAGGCAGTCCATTTACGAAGTTCCGCCCATTCGTTCACTTTACCCTGCCGCCTTGCAAACTTCTCTTCCCACGTCTCGCCACTAAATTAATTGACCCTCCGCATACACTCGATCACCCCCATAAATCCATTAGAACATAAGTATCACCTTCTTGAACACTTGTGAAAACACTTGCACAGTATACCTCGCCACGAATAACACAAAGCTAGCAGTTTTCCTGACATGCACAAGTGCTATCTAGGAGCACACATCTCACAGGTGGCACGAGTACCCGACTCCAACATTGTTTTAACTTATGTTGTCTACAAATATGGTGGCACTTGATCCCTACACCAGTTGTTGACATATTGAAATGCAACTATTACAGTAATTCTGACAGGTCGCTGTTGTCTGTTTTTCCTCCCCCCTTTTTCCTGTTCCTTATCCCAACAGGCTCCAACGATAGACACCAGGCAATTGTATTTAAATTAGTCCTGATGATGATCCCCCTTATCTAGGAGCTAGGGATCGAAACGTCGACTGTTCTAAAACAATGCCACAAACTGACCATTGAGTGACATTATTGTGGACATTGTTTGGCAAAGCTTGCTTTACTAGATTTCAAGTGCAAGCCACCGTGGCTCCAAAGTTATTGCCTGATATTTTGTATGTTTTGCACTACTTAGTTCGTTCAGCTGTTTTGTAACTGAACAATTCTTGCCCCCTTTTGTTTGGAAAAAAAAAGTTTAGAATACAGTTATCTCGCACCGTCTTTAACTGAGTTCTTGCATTGCCTTACTTCTGGGGCACTTTAAAATAGAATTAATGGATGACTCCCAGGGTAGAAACTATATTCATTTTGCCTTCTGGTTTGATGAGCATTCTTTGCAGAGATGGCGTACTTACTCCTGCCTAGCGCCAATGTGACATGTCTGGGAGCACTATTTCGAATTACTGATTCGATTCCCTCTGTTCCAACCCAGCCTCACCTCCTTCGGAGGGCCCAACAAGTAGGGTTGAGTTTGACATAGTAAGGGGCCTTGTAAAGCTCCAGTACGCTTTATAGAAATATAATCTTCGCAGGGCCTGATACACTTTCTCTGACTGTCGCAACTATTCACCCATTTATCTACGCCCGCTGCATACTTCCTGTAAGACAACTGGAGTTCAGTTTTCGAGTGAATGCTGGGCTCACATTGGCAGGTGATCTTCCTCACTCTCACTCATCCTCACTCACCCTCAACCCCTCACCCTCACTCACCCTCAACCCCTCACCCTCACCCACTCACCCTCAACCCCTCACCCCCTCACTCACCCTCACTCTCACTCATCCTCATCCTCACTCAACCACCCTCAACCTCACTCACCCTCAACCCCTCACACTCTCACCCTCACTCACTCACCCTCAACCCCTCACCCTCACTCACTCACCCTCAACCCCTCACCCTCAACCCCTCACCCTCAACCCCTCACCCTCAACCCCTCACCCTCACTCACTCACCCTCACTCACCCTCAACCCCTCCCCCTCGACCCCTCCCCCTCAACCCCTCCCCCTCACCCTCACTCACCCTCCCCCTCAACCCCCACCCTCACTCACCCTCCCCCTCAACCCCTCACCCTCAAACCATCACTCACCCTCAACCCCTCACCCTCAACCCCTCACTCACCCTCAACCCCTCACCCTCACTCACCCTCAACCCCTCACTCTCACTCACTCACCCTCAACCCCTCACCCTCCCCTCACCCTCAACCCCTCACTCACCCTCACTCTCACTCACCCTCACTCAGCCTCAACTACTCCCCCTCACCCTCACTCACCCTCACCCTCTCACCCTCAACACCTCACTCACCCTCACCCTCACTCACCTTCACTCACCCTCAACACCTCACCCTCACCCACCCTCACCCTCAACCCCTCACCCACCCTCAACCCCTCACCCTCACTCACCCTCACTCACCCTCACTCACCCTCACCCTCACACAGTGCAATAGTTCTCAGACCATTTCAGTTAGAGCTTTTAGAAATGTTTATGGCTTTTTTTATTTGTAATACTTTAGCATTGGCTACAGGAAACAAAAATGCTAAACATTTACAAAAAAAACCCATAAACAATTCTAAAAACACTAACTCTAATGGTGCGAGACCTATTGCATTTCCAATGCTTGTTAAATAAGATGGATGCGTTAAACATACTAGGTTTCAAGCCTATGGCCATTTCAAATCTACTGTATGTTGAAGTTTTTTTTACTGTATACTTCTATTTTGATGTGCTGGCCATTGCCAGCATGATGACAGGGAAGGATTGAAGCATGTGAATATATAAAATATCCAATGTTTGAGAACAGGTGTTTTTCTTGTTTTAAGGGCCAGACAGGCCTGACAGATTAACTTCTCAATTTCCCTCAGATGACAGGTTATAGACCACAAATTATCACCTGGGAAATTGCTACAGATAGAATAGATTTGTAAGAGGCACTCTCCATAACCTTCCCCAATGGCACTTCAGTCATTCTCACAATGCTAAATATTTCCCCCACAGCCTGCTATACTTTCTCACTGAACATTGTTCATAAGCATTTAAATAATCATCAAAACAAAACAGTGACAACTATAATTATCTTATTCTTTTATGTTATGTTATCAAAACATTTATTTTCATTGTTTTATTTTATCAAAGAATTTTTTCTATTCTTTTTAAGTTCATATTTTCATTGCATCTTTTTTATATCAAAACACATTATACATATATATGTAGAGGAAAATGAGGAAAATATTTAGCATTGTGTTTACTCCTATCCCCTTTAGACTATTAATAGAGGGGGTCCCTTAACTCTTGCTTTACCTTCAGTCATTCTCATACACCTGGACCAGATATTTTTGGACTGATTCTGTTCCAAAGAGGTTGCTTGTCACAGGCAGACAAAGGTGTGTGCTGCAGATAGAACTCCACCGATCTTATGTTGAAATTTGACTATTTGGTGTGACTGCCAGAGCTCCAAAGACATACATCTGTACCAGTTGGCAAAAAAACAATCTAATGTGGATTCTATACTGTGCTGCTTTATGGGTTCCAGGGAGGGACGACCATTCACCTCAAAACAAATCTACTTTGAAGAAAAATGTGCAGGCCGGATTCCAATACTTGATAGCAACAGTGTTCTAAGCATGTGATCTCCAGCAGCATACACTGCAAACCGATCGGCTCTCCCTGCAAATCCCATAAAGGCAATCAATCCTTTGTGTAATGAAGTACATTGCATTTAAAGGGCCCCTACTGGTATGCCCACTATGGCAGCGACACCCCCATGAAGTACAGAAATCATCAAATGGGTCAACACTGAAAAAAGGAGCAACGACTGCCAGGAGGGATCCTTTTAGAGCACAAATAGGCGCGCGAAGCACACAAAATGGCATCCATTACCTTGTATTCTGTCTTTCTTCAGATCAATTCGTTCAAGTAAGGGAATGAGGTAGGCACCACTCTTGCCCGTTCCGTTCTTTGCGCGAGCCAAAATGTCTCTCCCAGACAATGCAATTGGAATACTTTCCTCCTGTAAGTCAACATGAGGGAGAAGTCAGTGGGGTGCCCAACCGATGAGAATAAAATGTTCCTGGAAATATCTTTCAGCAGATTTCCTTGCAGTGAAGCATAAACAGAGTTTAATAAATTGGATGCTTACACTCTTTCAAAAGTACGCATTTCACGTGTTCAAACACCAGTCAGATCTCCTTGTACTCTGTACTACTACTGATCACTTATTAGTTCATGAACAGATCACTCAAAAGCAGAGGACACTTGACAACATGAGCCAGGAGTTCAAACAGCTGGACATTTTTCTGAAGCTTGAGCTCGGTTTTATGTAGCCCACATGATTGCAAATACAGTAAAGAAAGGCTCTTCTAATTCCTTGTTTTCCATCACATCTACCTTTACTGAATTCATAATTATCTCCATGTAGGTGGATGCCAGAAGTGGACAGACATAACAAGCATTTATGGATTAAGATTCTGTGGTGAGAGATCATTAAAAGTGGACATTGCACAGTAAACATTCTATCACTCGTGCACAAGTTGCAGATTACACCCTGCTCTTCAATGAGAAGTATTAATTAATAATGACCGAGCACCAGACAAAGGTCTTTCTGGAATGGAAAATTGCTTAAAATCTACAAACCCGGTCATATTGGGATTAAAATGAACTTCTCTAGTTACGCCACAATACTCATCTGCCGCCATCTTACACAGAATTTGAAGTACAATACGGTTTAACTTCACAATTTAGGAGCAAAACGATTCAGTAAAATGAGTGGGAACTACTAGGACGAAGCAAATGCCATGCAGTATGCTTAATTTCAGAGCGTAAGATAATACAGAATATGTATTATCAAAGCTAGAAATGCTAGGCCTTCCTTCATTTACAGAAATCAGAACTCCCGAAAGTAATTAGAGCTGTCCCACTTAATGTTAGTCACTTCAGACCCACCTGAATCGGAGACGGTTTCTCCCAGCCCATTTCAAAAATTCCCATTAGCAACTCCCGCTTCAAACAGTAATCTTCAAATTCATTGCCTTTGGTGGAGGTGACGTCCTGTGCAGGTAGGAAAAAGAAAACATGGTTACATGGGGCTTCAGTAGATGCAAAGTCCCTGTCCTTTTCTAGAAGTATTCACCATAGCATTTAGGAACCTATCCATGGCACCATTAGTACATAAACTTATGGCTGTGGTCATAGATTGCCAGTACAGTACTGGTTACCTTACTAGCAGTAAGCAGTTTGGTGTTCTCCAACTCCTCCTTATTTAGCAACGCTAGCAGAAGTAAGCAGCCTATCATCTATTTGCCCCTGGTGAAAGCAAGCAGTCTGGTTCTGGTAAACACTGCAGCAGTTAGTACCGTCTATCTATTTTATACCAATACCAAATATCAATCTACATTACGACTTGGGAAATACACTACGCTTCAGCCAGTATTATGTTAAGCCCAATAATGTCCCTGGGGCTTGTCAAAGACCCCTGCCAGATACAAGGTTAATAACTTATTTCCCAAATAGGTCTAACTCTTTTCTCTGTCCAAGTTTTTTTTCTTAAACTCCTCATAGATGTACATATCTAGTCATTCTAGTTACCATGTCTCAATGCTAGGTTGTTTGGGCTATTTCACTGGCAACAATTGGTAAACAAGTTACTTATAGTAACTTCATTTCTAGATTGCAAGCTAGCAGAAGAGTTCTATAGCTCCCTTGTTAACCAGAGAAGCATGGTACTCCGCAACTAAGATAACTCAGTCATGTCACACTGATTATAAAAGTGAGCTTGACAACATGTGGACGAATGATTAGCATGAAATCAGAAGAAAAGTGTGACCCTTCAGTGTTCAGTAAGAAATTAAATAGGACAACACGGCATAATAGCAATCAGTAGAGCAGGTAGGAGCAGGAAAATAAATCACGATCTATTCAGATTCAGCTTATGTGCCTACCACTGTAAATTCCAGCATTAGGAGATGGAGCAGGAGAGATTTTCTTGAGTCAGACGGAAGTGCCGTTATGCATAGGAATCTCCTAGAGTGTTTAATAGAGGTACTTGTGTTACCACAGGCAGTGGCAGCTGTGAAATGTTCAGCACATACTAACGGGTAGGATTGTGTGTCTTGGGGTAATGCACTAGCTCATTGGGCAGCTAAAGATGCAGCTAGGGCACCCCCTGCCTGTACCATCAGGTTCACATGTCCCTTCTTGGGTAGCTCACACTGCCTCACCAACTGAGTCCTACTACCACAGACATCACGCTTCATTATGCGGAGACAGTGTGTTTGCATCTTAGAGAATTGCACTCCACGAGAGAGTTCTAGGCAGCTAGATGCTGCTACCAGTCAGGGGGTAACCTGATATGTAAACAAATATCTAAAAGTAAATCAGTGATGTCTCAGGCTTTACTTACAACAGTTCTTTGTCAGTTGCATTTACCAGCTCCTATTTAATTAGATCATTTGTCTATGCTAATACAAGACTAGTTGATCCCCAAATTGCAGGAGATGCTTACCATGTACTTTCATACGTTTGCCAACAATTCTCCCCCAACCAACACAGAAAGTGATAAATTCAACAATACCACGACCACAAGGTCTGTTTAAATCTCTACATATTGACTTTGTAGACATGCTAGATAGGTGCAACAATTATCAAGATCTTAGTTTGTCCTTTTTCCCGATGGGTTAAAGGACCATGTATCCAAAGTGATGCCAAGTCAGCTGCTACCGTTCTGATTGAGGTGATTCCAAGCAGGAAAATTCCAGAAGCGATAAGGTGGGAGAACAGCAATGTTAGGGATAAAACAAACTATCCTCTGTTTACCAGCAACTAAAGAATAAGATTAGTTAGCTATGTGCCACGTTGCATAGGAAGTGATAGTATTGCCTCCTGACACCTCTTCAGATAGTGACAGGGAGGCCTATGAATGTACAGATACCTGCCACTAGAAGTAATGTACAGGGAAAAAACAGCAGAATCTTAAATGAAATGCACGTTTACTACTATGAATTAATCAAGGTTCATTTTTAAACCGGTAACCAAAGGGAAGGAGAAGCACGCAACAGCTGAGGTAGACCTCCCAGTTGTGCACATAGACTATTGCCAATGTTCGCAAATGTCACAAATGGAAACGGTCCGATCGACAACTTTTACAGTGACCATGGTGACCCCCCCCCACCCCACCCACTGTCCTCAAGACAGATGGCAGTAAACTTGGATCCACCTGCCCGATCTTTGTCTGAAACCAGCATCACGCCAAGCGTCAATGACAATGTAAATGGAAGAGGGAAGAAGACTATAAAAATACCCCCCCCCCCCGCCGAACGGTCATTATGTATTTTTGTCCTTCAGATCTTAATATCTTTTCCATTACTGCTCTTCAATAGCAACACATCTCCTAGCTCTAATCTCACACACCTACGAAGGCAACTCTATTCATGCCGTGTCCCATAGTGTATATGCCAGATTAGCAGATGTATCAGCATGCTTCAAAGGTTCAGAAAGCACCACTGAATCACGCTTTGTTTGCTCTCCAATTACTCATGCTCAAGCATCAGATAGGCTATATTCAGCTGAAGATTTACCCTGAAGCACAGCTCTAGGTCTATTGCATCTCGGCTTGTGTAGGACTAAGGCCCAAATGCAACTAACATGTCAAAGTAGCAAGTTAGTTTTCCAGTCAAATCCACAAATAGGACTTCAGCAGAAGTTTTATATACCCTTACAGATAGTCAGGACATTAAGGCTCAGACAGCATGCATAAAGAAACTTCGATCAGTTTGTGCCCCTTATCATTGGCATTCGTATATTGAAATTTCATGTAGTCATGTCTTTATGCAGTGGTACGGATGTTAGTAGGGTGCAGTAAGAAATTGTGCGGATATGGCACAACAATATTGCATGTTGCACTTGGATGGATAGTACAGCGAGTCCTAAGCCAGCCATGAGACCAACGCCGTTTTTTGTGTTTCAGAGGAAATGGCGCCGTTCATGTAGGAAACAGTTAACTGTAGAGCCACAATAGATCAAGCCAGCAAGCAAAGGGGGGGGGGGGGCACCTTCAGCCTCATGGACCATTACTGGAGGTGTGGATAAGTGCTGTACACCTAGTTACCACTTAGCTGGAGAGGCCTCCATCTTGCACGCCCCGGTTTTGGTCATTTCTGGAGTTAACATATCAAGTTTACATGAACACCCCTTGAGGTGTCCAACAAGTTTTTCACATCATTGAAGGAAGAACTGCAGAGTATTATGGCACTACTACCTAAACGATGTTCCTCAAGAGTATAGGTTGTTTAATGATGCACAGCTGTTCTTTAGAAGCATTTTGTTTAGGCTAAGGCAACAGCTCGATGGTAGCAGATTACTCGTTGGGAGCTTCTTCAGTGCATCAACACTACAAAAGATAGATTTAATGCCAAAAAGGAAGAACGAGTGATCGGAGAGGGACAATGTAGCACTGTAATGTACTTGACCATATGACAGCCAGGCAAAGAGGGGTATGTGCCAAGATAGGAACTGCTGTTGTACTAATGTACCAGCAAATGATGCGGACAATGGAACTTTGTCAGAGGCCATACGAACACTGTATAATCTACAGAAGAAAATGGAAGATAATTGGCTTACCCAATGGTGTTCTTTTTTTACCATCCTAGATGTTGGCACGGTTGAGCCTTGTTGCCAGCTATTGGGGTCCTACTAGTTGTGTATTAAACTATCCAATGAGTTCTAGCAGGTTGTAGAAGGATTGGTATAACGGCAGGTGGGATGTTTCTAGTTAAGACACGTGTAGTAGATGCTCAGGGAAACACATCACTTAGTGGCAATTGTAGACCGAGGTTTAGAACCAGTAGTTGAAATAACTACAGGAGGGAATGATAATGAAGGAATGAAAAATAAAAAAAACGGCACCACAGTAATCAGTATAGAGCGTCGCACATCTATCTATACTTGTGTAAAGAGCAGTACAGTACAAAAAACTGGTGCTGATAAGTAAAAGGTGAAGAGTTCAATTGAAGACCTCTAAGGTCCTAGTTAAAGAAAATCTTATGTTTAGCAAGCTTGAAGGAATTTATGGCCTTCACATACAGGCACACCGGCACCTATTCTGTGTTTTCAATGGATTGAAACATGTTTAGACAATAGGAGCAGGAGACTGAATTATACAGAAACACAGCTTCTGATAAAGGTCTTAGGAGAAAAATGATAAAGCACATGCACAAATAAATATGCATTCACCACAAATACACATGCATTCAAAAGTAGAATACTTAGTTTGCTAAGCATCGTTAGAACTGCAATAAAGTATGTATAGAAAATGAGGTTAAAGTTTAAGGTGACGGGTAATTTCATATTTTGTAACCAGTGAGTAACTTACTTAATTTTAAAATTTTGTAATAAGCATCGTCTGACTGGGTAGTAAAAAAAGCTGCCAGTGAAGTAGCAAATTGGGGCTGGTTTACCTGTGTAGGGACAGTCGCTCTCCTTGCTGCAACAGTAAAGATCTGGTTTTACATTGCCAAGAGGAGTCTGTTTTTAAGCTACCCTGCAACAAGTGCAATTCATAAAACTGTTCAGAGCCTGCCAAGCTACCCAAGAAAAGGAGGGAATTTGGTCTGAGTAATCTTGTGACTTTCGATCCCACTTAAATCACCAATTCTTCAGTTTAATTTTCAGTGACACCTTTCATACCCCCATTTGGCTATCAAGGAAGGACACGCAGACACTTACAAAGTAAATAAGTTCCATTATTGACTTTCAAGATGGAAACTTTTCTAAAAACCCTGCTATTGGTAGAGGAAACCATGACAATGCCCACACTGAGAACTGGGTGTTTGGAAAGACTAACTAGATTTCCTAAGAAATCTGGATACCCATGTTCAATTCTCAAGTAATAGTTCTACTTGTGTATGAGAGTGAGAAACTTTGTTGGATTAATTAAAATCATTACAATCGTCCGTTTATGGGATCACAGAATATTAAAAGTGGCATTCATCTGAGATTGTTTAAAGGAAGGGAAGAAACAAAAAATTAATTCACATGGTTAAACAACTTATTTATCATACTTCTGTATGATTCTCACACTTTTAGCATCAGAGGATGCACAGGACCTGTAGTTGCAGTCTAACCTGAAGGCATATTTAAAATTTACAATTTGGCTTTGGGAATTTGAAGGAAGACAAGTTTAACATTCCTTCAAAGGTGCAACAAAATTTACCAGCTACTATCTTGGGATATCAGATACTTTATACCTACATTCCTCATCTCATTCCACTTCAGAAGAGATCCTACGCCTAGAGTTGCACTTGGAATGCTCACTGTTACAACAAAAACTATATTCTACGAGCCCTAGTTATCGACCATCTCTGCCACAAGTCACTTGCCAACCCAGGAAGCAAAAGAAGGCACAAGGACCCTTTAAAAGTCATGAATGACTCCACTTTGCACTAAGAGGCAACACAAACCTTCCTATGTGATCTAATACTGCATTTTTAAATGCAATGCTCTCTGGCTAGTTCCCTCAAAACCTTGAGCAGAACAAACATGCTAGTACACAGCAGTAGGCAGCAATTGTCTGTCTGCTATAGATATCAATATAAAACCCACAATTGTTAAGAGATCAGCAAAAAGTTAAAAAGCGTACTGTTTTGTCTGTTCTTCTCGATGTCCCTTTACTTTGGAACGTATTTAAGAGGGCACAGGCCCTTAAATTAGTAAGTTTACAAAGTATTTTACAAACCATGCATATAACTCAGACATAAAAGGTATGTTCTGATAAGTGTAATGTGCATTAGGCAGCCTGGCCTTTAGGAATGCTGGTTGAAACTAACGATTGAACATCCAGAGAGCTGCTGAGCCTATCCTTGACCAAGTGCAAAGACCAGTAAATCACCAGAGGATGAATAAATATTTTTAGTAGATCCAGCAGAAAAATACAATGCTGGGTAGCTGCTAGACCACCATACCTCTTTTAGACAAGGGCAGGTTCTGACTCTGCAGACAAACAGCTCAGCCTCCAAGCTTTTGTTCTCCTCTCAGCAGTATAAAGCTATTTTGGCTATTAATGAAAGCCTTACGAACACACCTCCATTGTCAAACTCCTGTAATTAGCAATGCAATAGGTCTCGCATTAGGAAAGTTTGAGCTATTGGTATTGTAAATGACAATTTTTTTATTTATGTGTTGGTTTTGAAAATAACGAAATTAATAGCTTTGTCATTTACAACGCAAATGTGACACCTATAGCATTTGTAATGCAATATGTGTTGTATTTACGTGACTTAGATGTATTGATATTACAAAAAACAATGGCTTTTAATTTTTTTAAATACTTAAATAAAAGTTGTTGTAATTTAGAATGGCAATAGCTTAAACTTTTGTGAAGATTATGTTCAGTGTATTTTATTATTAAGAAAATCCAAGAACAGAAGTGAAATATTAACATCTTCTTGTGACATTTGTAATAAAGCTTGAAACATTGAGAGAACATTTGAACCAGTTGTTGAATGGTTGCACAGATTGATGCTGTGGTGGCGCAGAGTGATGTGGTGGCGACGAGTGATGCTGTGGCGTTCAGTGATGCTGTGGCGTTCAGTGATGCTGTGGTAGCGTGGTGCCCCTGAGTGATGTGGTGGTGCCGAGTGAAGCTGTGGTGATGCAATAGATAGGAGTCCGATAGATAGATAGATAGGAGTCCGATAGGCGATAGATAGATAGTAGGAGGGCGATAGATAGTAGGAGGGCGATAGATAGATAGTAGGAGGGCGATAGATAGATAGTAGGAGGGCGATAGATAGAAGGAGGGCGATAGATAGATAGGAGGGCGATAGATAGATAGGAGGGCGATAGATAGATAGGAGGGCGATAGATAGATAGGAGGGCGATAGATAGATAGATAGGAGGGCGATAGATAGGAGGGCGATAGATAGAAGGAGGGCGATAGATAGATAGATAGGAGGGCGATAGATAGATAGATAGGAGGGCGATAGATAGGAGGGCGATAGATAGAAGGAGGGCGATAGATAGATAGATAGGAGGGCGATAGATAGATAGATAGGAGGGCGATAGATAGATAGATAGGAGGGCGATAGATAATAGGAGGGCGATAGATAGAAGGAGGGCGATAGATAGATAGGAGTCCGATAGGCGATAGATAGATAGAAGGAGGGCGATAGATAGATAGATAGGAGGGCGATAGATAATAGGAGGGCGATAGATAGATAGAAGGAGGGCGATAGATAGATAGGAGTCCGATAGGCGATAGATAGATGGAAGGAGGGCGATAGATAGATAGGAGTCCGATAGGCGATAGATAGATAGATAGAAGGAGGGCGATAGATAGAAGGAGGGCGATAGATAGAAGGAGGGCGATAGATGATAGATAGAAGGAGGGCGATAGATGATAGATAGAAGGAGGGCGATAGATGATAGATAGAAGGAGGGCGATAGATAGAAGGAGGGCGATAGATAGAAGGAGGGCGATAGAAGGAGGGCGATAGATAGAAGGAGGGCGATAGATAGAAGGAGGGCGATAGATAGAAGGAGGGCGATAGATAGAAGGAGGGCGATAGATAGAAGGAGGGCGATAGATAGAAGGAGGGCGATAGATAGAAGGAGGGCGATAGATAGAAGGAGGGCGATAGATGATAGATAGAAGGAGGGCGATAGATAGAAGGAGGGCGATAGATGGAGGGAGGGCGATAGAGGGAGGGCGATAGACAGAGTGAGGGCAATAGATAGACAGATAGACTGAGGGCGATAGATAGAGTAATTATGTGGCACTGAGTGGTATTTGGAGTGTAGGTTGCGTTGAGTGCAGTGTAATTGTGTAGCATAATTATGTGGCACTGAGTGGTATTGTGTGGAGTGTATGAGGTATTCAGTAGAGTGTAATTGTGTGCAGTGTAATTATGTGGCACTGATTGGAGTGTATGTTGCATTGAGTGCAGTGTAATTATGTAGCATATAGTAATGTGGCACTGAGTGGTATTTGGAGTGTATGTTGCATTGAGTGCAGTGTAATTATGTGGCGTGTAAATATTTGGCACCGAGTGGTATTTTGAGTGTATGTTGCATTGAGTGCAGTGTAATTATGTGGCGTGTAATTATGTGGCACTGAGTGGTATTGTTTGGAGTGTATGTTGCATTGAGTGTAGTGTAATTATGTAGCATATAATTATGTGGCACTGAGTGGTATTGTTTGGAGTGTATGTTGCATTGAGTGTAGTGTAATTATGTAGCATATAATTATGTGGCACTGAGTAGTATTGTGTGGAGTGTGTGTTGCATTCAGTAGAGTGTAAATATGTGGTGTGTAATTGTGTGGCACTGAGTTGGATTTGGAGTGTATGTTGCAATGAGTGCAGTGTAATTATTTGGCGTGTAATTGTGTGGCACTCCGTGGTATTTGGAGTGTATGTTGCATTGAGTGCAGTGTAATTATGTGGTGTGTAATTATGTGGCAACAGAGTGGTATTTGGAGTGTATGTTGCATTTAGAGCTGTGTAATTATGTAGCATATATTTATGTGGCACTGAGTGGTACTGTTTGGAGTGTATGGAGTGTATGTTGCATTGAGTGCAGTGTTCATTGCGCACACATAGCGCCGCTGTTTGGTAAAGTGAAAGCGCCTAGGAGATGTAAAAAGTCACGTACCAGGCGCACACAAACACACAAAGGCGAGATGGCAAGTGTAAAGGATATATATGTGTGTTGAGCACTGGAAGATTAAGTGCTGTGTCTGATTATTTACAAATGATTTATGAACATTGGGAGGCTGATAAACCAAGCGGACTAGCACAAATTTGAGCCTATGACTATTTGGTGTGGCACATATTCCTGCAGTTCGTAGGCACACTAGTACGCTCAGCTATCAAACCAGAATATAAAGCACCGCAATGTACATCATTGGGCACCCATAGCGCCGCGGTTTGGTAAAGTGAAAGCGCCAAGGAGATGTAAAAAGTCACGTACCAGGCGCACACAAACCCACCTCTTTACATTGCTGCCTCTAAAATATTGCAGAAGTGTCCGGGAACGATCGGGCAGATGTGGCCTCTGGCTGGTCCCCCCTGCGTGGTATGGTAATTATTGTATATATCTATACTAGCGCTATCATTGTGCACACATGGCGGTGCGGTTTAAGGAAGTGACCAGTGGCTTGCTCGTATTCCGTCAGAACTTGCATTCCATTTGCCTTTTTGTAGCACCTCCTAGTAAAGAGCTATAATATTTACTGGCTAGCCTATAAAACAAGCAGCGGGTATTCTCGTGCTGTCTAGTCCCAGGCTGCAAGGGCTTCCAGATCACAGTGCTCAGACGCTGGGGCTCGAGCGAGCACTAAAGTGACATGTTTCGGATAGGTGAGCAATAGCATTGAGCTGTGGGGCGCGATAACGAGACAGGGCGACAGTTTCAGCATCCGTGTGACAGACAAGGTTAAAGCAGGACAAGAGCTGCATGTAGCGCTGCATACCGTACAAAGAGCCGTTGCAGGGCATCCGATGCGTGCAGGTTGGCAGCCTAGAAGTGCTCCCAAGCACAACTCCCGGAGGCTGCCGTGGTCTAGAGCGCCACACACATACCATCCCAAGGGTGACGGCAAAGTGAGGGGCGGGTCCGCATCCTTCACTGAGCACCAAGAGTGAGAGGCATGGGATGTGGGTAGAGGGCACGCCTCGGGAGCTGGTGGGCACATGGTGGAGGAGATGCCCACCAGGAGGGATGCCCAGCTGAGGTTGCTGGCAACTGCATTTTCAAGGGGTATGAAAGGTGCTCCCCAGGGAGTTTAATACAAGTTATGCTCTGACACTAATCGTCCCCGCACTCACCTCTCAGCGCTGCCTCTTCTCCCCAGTGATGTATTTCTGAAAGGGGCACCTCGCTGCCCAAGAAGGTGGATGGAGGTGGCCCCTGATTATTCCTGCACTTCCGGTTTGCCCTCTGTGAATGATAGGAGGGAGGGGGCATGCCGCACCAACGCAATTAAAATCGATGTAAGGTTACCGTGGCACAGGGCACAAAGGGGGCATGCCGCAACAACGTGATTAAAAGCGTTTAAAGCTCCCCGGGCATAAACTTGCCTTCTGCTGGGGCGGGACTACATCCCCCAGCATTCCTACACTTCCGGTTTACCCTCAGTGGTGGGGAGGAGGGGCCACGTCGCAAAAACGTGCTTGAAAGCTCTTTAAGCTTTCCGTGGCAGGGACGCTCCTGGGACAAAGGCGGGTCGGTCTTTCGTCTTACGAAGAGATGGCAATAAAAATAAACCAGGAGTCTGGGGAGAGAAGCGGAGGGGGCTCGAGGCACATTGCAGTCGCCTGCCCCCGCCGCCTACCAATCCGTGCAGCCGCCACCACCGCGGGACGAGAGGAGCCCAAGAGACCCGGTGAGTGGGGTCGGGGGGGCTGTGAATGCGCGCGTGAGCCCGTGGGAGAGGTGGGAGTGGGTGTGTGTGTGTGTCTGTGTGCTGTGTGCTGACTTGCTGGGAATCGGAGGCAGGAGATGTGCACGGTGCCGGCCTGGACGTGCGCGTCCACAGAAACCTATCGCCGCGCGTGCCGACCCCCGTCTCAGATTCCCAGGAGACAGGCGACATAAGTTGTCGAGCTGGACGCAATGCTTTGCATTGCTATCTCCAGCTTGACCTAAAAAGGAGATTGTTGCTCGCAGTTTCACTTAAAGGCTTAAAATGGGGACCACTCTAGGGTCATTTTTTCCAACAAAGTGCATCCTATTTACTACTTCAATTCACAGCAATAAGGCAGTCTTGCTTGTTGACCAATATCAGTGTGTGCTGGATCAGAGAAAGCCTCCTCAGTGGGTTACTGAAACTCCCTGCTGGTTCATGTGAACAAAACCCAGTCTCGCTGCTATGACTAGCACCCAAGACAACATAAGAACATTTTGGCAGTGGAGTAGCAGAGTGAGGCACTGTCCAAGAGCTCATGACAAGCTATGGTATGCCAGGAACACATTTCTAGGCTAGAACATGAAGAAAATACAGTAAAGGGACTAGAGGTTTTGCAAGGGCTGTGCATCTTTATTGTAGACCATCAGCTAATTTTTCCAAGAGCTCAACTTGCAAGGTTGAAGCACACTTGCAAGGTTGAAGCACAGACTCCTGGCTTATGGCGAAGTAATCTTGCCTTAAATACTATGAGCTTCAACCTAAGGGCCAGATCAAAGTTACAGCATCCATCTGAAGGGGAGACTGCGTGGCCTTTTGAGGTTTGGGCCACTTTGAGCTGTTACCACATCTCCTCAGAACCCCTTAACCAAGCTCTCCTGCTCAAGAGAAGCCAGCCTTGAGCTATGTGCAGACTCACTTTGTGGATGACCAATGTTGGCAATACAATGTCTACAATTACAGATTTGAGGAAGGGCTAGGAAACATAGCAAGTAGATCAATATACATCAAATGATCCATTCTTCTAAATAGAATAGATTCAGTCTCCTGCCAGCTGTAAGATTGTTATGAAAACTCCACCTGTAAGACTGCAGTATGTTCAAACCTGGCATCCAGAAACAAGGAGTGGAGGCAAGGTTTTGGTCATAAAGTTTCCTATCAGAGCAAACCTATAATACAGGACAACTTCCCTGAAACAAAGCACATAGACTAACTTACTAGAGGTTCCCTATAACAAAGGAAAAGGCTACAAACTCCAGTTATAGCCTTTTTTCTCTCAAAATTACACATTAGTGGATGAATTTAGATTGTATACCAAATTCAACTGTCCATGTATGACTTTACAGCAGAGAGCAAATATAGTCCAAACATTCCACTTAACCTAATTGAGGTTGTATGCACCGAGTGAATAAGACCGGCTTAAGCAAACAATCAGGTCTTCAACTTTTGCCTAAAGACAGCAGGTGATGTGAAAAATCCAATGTTCAGTGTAGAGGTGAGAATCCAGATAGAGCTTCATCTTTTTTTTGCTAAGAGACTTGAAACAGCCTGGTAAAGAGATAATCTGGACCTTGTTGGCAAACATTTTGAAAGACATGCTACAGATCCAGTTAACTTGCGCTTTAATGAGTTGCACATGAGCATATTCACTTTTCTACCCTCCTTCATGGTCACCTGTGATTGACAGATTACCTACAGCATCATTCAAAACTTGTGAAAGCTGCCCAGCCACTGAGGAACAGAGTTATCGACCAACAAAGCCTGCCTTTTACTTTTAAGGATTAGCATCCACAAATACTTCGTGCCTGAAATAAACATATCGAACACATGATCTCCTTAGCAGATTCTTCACCCCAAAGGTAGGTATGCATGTGGCGTTTCTATAGCGCAGACCTAGCCAAAGGGCAGTGGAGTGCTGCAGAGGGGCAAACATAAGCATGAAGTCAAAGTGTGATTGAGGTAGCTGGACTGACTTTTAGTACATTATGATGTAGTGTTCTTTAAGGAGGTGCACATTCAACTCTTTCCTAAATTATAGCAGTGTTGGGGGAACTCCTGATAAATAATAACATATTCCAAACTTGGGGTGCATAGACTGAACGGCTGATTTATTTGTTTTACATTTCTTAGTCTGCAATACAATTGGTGCTCTGGCTAACGGAGAGCCACCAGAGATTGCGAGCTTATGCATAAAATAAGCTGTAATTGCCTTGAACAAGGTGAGGGCCAGCATGGGGAGCTAATGGCGTTCTATCAGGGGTGTGTAGTGATATTTTTTCATGCCTGAATAAGACTTACTGTGGCCATAAATGCCCTTAAGTGGTGCCAGTATGAAGTCTGAGACGCCAAGAAGTAGGAGTTATCACAATCCTGATGCAGAAGTAGGAGGGCTTGAACAGTAGTTCTGAAGTTACTTTCTGGGAGAAACAGTCAATTTCTTTAGAACAGAGCAGATATGTGGCAGTCTTTTGGAAAGGTGTCCCATGACGGTGAAGGCAGCGTCGAGGGGGACTCCAAGTGACTTAGTATTGTTTCTAATTTGGTGTTTGAAGCGGTCTTCGTTCAGGTCATTGAGCTAGGCTTGTTCAGTGCGCTTGGCAATCAGGAATTCATCCAGTTCTGGATGATGTGCAAGTGAAGTTTGAGGCATTGGATGTCTGGAGCACAGATTGCTTTCAAGAGTTGGGCGGTCTTGGCATATTGGTGAATCTCCATACAGGTCTTTTATGGCTCCAAGCAGATCCATGCAGAGGTTACCAGTACCAGGGAAAAGGATTGACAAATCTTTCCTCACAGACTAGATTAACAGTTGCATTTTCATGCTTTCCGCAGTCGAACGTTTTTGAAAAGAAAACCCCCTCCCCAGCCATCTATCGGCGTGCTAGAGGTTAACGCTTAGGTTTCCTACAGTGTAGACTATAGTAACTTGTTATGTTAGTCTGTGTTTCAACCAATGATAAATAGCAGCAATACAGTAAAAATTACAACTAGAAAACAGAATTTCCTGGAGAAAAAAAACGTTCCAATGTACAGTCAAAAAAGGCGAAAGATGAAAGGGAAATGTGTTTAAAGACATCTTAAATACAGGAGAAAAGAAGCCACGGTAATTTGTTTCAGAGCTGAGCTGCACAAACATTTCAATGCCGCAAGTGCGCTCAAAATGCACCTAAAGTCCAAACTGGATTCTTATGAGCCCCATTTACCTTTGTAAAAAAAATATTTCTGGTAAAAAATAATCACTTTATGCACAAAATGGAAATTTGGGCAGAAATATATCAGACTGACCATCAAGTGACTAACTGGAACATAAAATCTCCTGCTGGGGAAGAAAGCACTGATGGCACTAGCAACTTCCCTCCACACAGACAGTGGTAGCAATTACTGCTAGCCACACAGCTGTAGTACTTACACCTCATAACAATTGGTTTTAGTCACGCTTCACAGAAGACTGACATTTCACAGCAAATCCCTATATGGAAAGCTAATTTGCTCATCAAAAAACCATTCCAATGCAAACAAACTATTTTATAGGTTCACTGGTAGAGTCAGACATGAAGTTGGAAAATAGGAAATTTGTATCCACCTGCTACGCAACATTAGCAACCGTCAATTCTCCTACATCTAACACCAATTGTAAATTGTGGGACAGGCAATTTAGAAGTTAATGCACTTTGCAAGCCTTGTCCGCAGTTTATGGCTTTGGTGGAGACCCTTGTTAGAGAACAATGTAACTGCTAGTCACAGCTGCACCCTGCATCAGGTCTAAAATGGTATAAACATTAGTGACATTTTAGCCCTACCTATAGCAACATCACTAAAAGCATGAATTATTAGAAATCACTCCAACTCAATACTATGTTTACACCAAGTAGTCTTACTATATTCATAATAAACATTAAGTCTGCTCTCGGACATAGCTTAGTACCCATACACCTGGGAACAATAAACAGTCTTAGCATAGAATTCGATTCAGTAATAAACACAGATCTTCATGTACATCTGCTGCAAGCTGGTGACTTAAGATATCAACTTTCTAAACCTGATTAATAAAAAACGAGTCTAATTACGGCTTAAGCTGATCTGGCTTTGCTACACAAAAGAAAATACATTTACAAGTCAGGCAAGTGCCCCAACTATCAAAAAATAGAAAATTAACTTCACACATGCTCAATTAGACTTGGGCATGCCAAGAAACAGGTTGTAATTCAAATTCAAATAGCTGATTCCTGTGGAGAATAAAGAACTCAAATGATTTGCAGTCAGTGAAAATCTGCTCATTAACCAGCACACAGATCTTAACCATCAACCATCCATACTTACGGATGTTTTAATACGTAGATCCTTTGGAGGGAGTTTTAAAGTCCTTTTCCAATCATCACCAGGTCTGAAGAGAAAGAAAAAAAAAGTGCCAAGTCAGAAGGTGTAGAAATGTTGTATAGTCATACAAATCTATAATTTGACACCAGCGAACGAAATGTACGCTACGGAACACATTTATATTGCAACCAAAAAGCAAATTGGAGATACTCAATTTATGAACTATAATGCAAATTAAATAGGTGCAAAAAGTATACATAAGGTAAAATGGTAAAAATCAATTGGTTACTTTGCAAATCTATATTCAAAGGCAAGGTAGTTGAATTCGATGTCGGGTAAAGTTAATTTCCCCACTAACATTTTACAATTTTTTAGAGCCTTTCAATCTGAGATGGTTATGGTTCAGTTCCCAAAAACGACTGTACAAGAGGAGACATCTAAAAAGTTTAATTTTGATCAATATTTCAAAGCTACAAAATAAAATTTACAAAGCACGGTCAATTTAGAAAAATGTTTAAGAGCAAGGAATTTCACAATGGCTACACAGAAAGTGAAATAGTAAATTTTGTTTGGTACAGCCCTGTGTGTAAAACAGACACTTCCAAATGTGCCCACTGAACACACGATACAGTTGCTTTGCTGTGCATTGGTTTACCCTCTAGGGAGAGCTGTCCTCATGACCCTTCACTTGACCAGGAAATAATGAAATCAAACAGGCACTCTATGCTGACAGATTACTTGAAATCTGTCAAACTGGCATTTCTAAATAAATTCAAGATGCAGAAAAATAAACCTTGGTGAAATCATGCTTGCAATTCACAATAAAATGTTCTTATGTCTATTGGCACTGCCCAAAAGGTTACGGAGACATAGGATGGGCGTTCTGTAGCCATTCTAGGGTCTGTCCCATATCACTGCTGAATGGGATCCTCCGAGCATACGACAGGTTGCAAATAGTTGCTCCTTACCTGCTCCGAAGTGTCCATTCTTATGGGTCTTTTGTCTGGTGGTCCCAGGTGGACTAGCATAAATTACAGTTGATACGATGCATGACTGCACCTTTAAAAGTAGTGCCCACAAACTCAGGGCAGTTCTCTGTTCCATATAAGTTGCACTTTATATTTCTACATTTCAGGACACTGCAAAGAGGTTAGCCATCTGTCTGCAGAACTGGACCCATTCTCACTTGATCTACATCCACCCTTACCCACAGCTACATGTTTGCTCAACAGAACTAGAGCAGCCTTTAGTAACTGGGCCTAACACCAAAGCACTTCCCACATTGGGACACACTAGTTGTGTACTTTTCAAAAGGATCATGCATTCTAGCTCACTTTTAGACCATGCACTTCAAGGAATAGCAACAAAAGATCACAACGCTGCTCCTCTGCCATGAAGCAACACACCTATGAACTCCACTTTAGACACTCTTCTAAAGCACTGCTGCTGAGCAGCACGCTGGCCCATCTGCCAATGCGCGTTGGTGCCCTTTTCAGGGGCTATTAAGCGCTATATGCATGTGATTACAGTAAGAAAATCCTTCCATCCAGTTCCATACTTCACCATTAATTGTATTACCATTCTATATCCAATAATGCAGTCATTTCCTATTAGTGAATAAAGTCTTCTGAACCTTGAATTACCCCACTACATAACTCTCAAACGTGCTAGCCACCCATTATTAACCCCTTCCCTGGGCGCGTCCGCCATCGCGCGCACTACCTCTGTAGTGCTGTGCACGTCCGTTGGCCGACTCAGCCCCACTCACTCTTCAGAACTCCCGCACAACGGCAGAATTTGCGCAGCGGTTGGGTTAAGGACTCATGGGTTCTATGCATGAAACCAAAGCTACATTGTTAATTACACTCTTTCATTTATCTTTAGGCATATCTAATTTGCTGGTCTTCCCACTCGCATATATACTTTGATTTCACATGGTTACCTGTACTATTTCTATCAACAGTTTTATCCTTGCTGAAGAATTCATGGGGCCTCACAGTATAACCAGCAGGTTGATGGAGGGTGGAAAGGCTTTCAATGCCAATCGGATCACTCAGAGCTCCAACAGTTTGATGGGGAGTCAGGATTCCACCAGAGACCAGAGGGCTCCGATCTCACCTCTCCCAGGTGCCTTCCCAGCCCAGGTGTGACATATGTCACTAAAGTCAGATCTCATTGGAAGGGAGAGGGTCTACCACCGAAGATATTTTGCAGTGCCCTTCAAGATCTGGACCATGTCGGAGAGATTTCTGATGCTGCGCCTACCAAAACATCAGGTCCCACTGCACAGCCCGCTATGCCAGCAGTCATGTGTCACAAGCAGGATGCAGGAGGCCATGAGGACAAGCAGCCTAAGAGTCAGTCTCAATGAAATCTAGGATAGAGGCTGAAACATCTGCATCATAGCCTGAATATTCTGGACTATCTGTTCTGGAGGATAGGCCGAAACTGCACTGTCTAGAACTAATAAAATAAGTCATTTGAAAAGGAGTAAGGTGAGACTTCGGCAAGTTGACAGTAAAACACAGCAAGTGCAGGAGGTCCGCCACAGTCCGGAGGTGGGGGATAACCACTTCGGGCAAGCCCACCTTCAACAGGCAGTCCGAGATAGGGGGTCAAACTGACACCCCTGGTCTCTGCAGATTAGCTATAATCACAGCAATCACCATGGTGAACCCCGGAGAGGCACTGGTAAGGCCAAAGGGGAGCACAGTTAACTGAAAAAGCTCATGGCCTACAGTGAACAGCATGTACTGTCAATAGACAGGCAGGACAGGGAACATGGAAGTATGTGCCCGGCAAGGCCAATGCTACCATCCAGTCTCCCAGATCCTAGGCAGCCAGGACTTGAGCGAGAGGAAGCATTTTAAATGTTTCCTTTTTCAGGAATAAATTGAGGGCGCAGGTCTAGGACAGGACAAAGGCCTTTGTCCTTCTTGGGCACCAACAAGTAGCAGGAACCACCACACCATACTTTTAATGCCACTACGCTCTCCATGGAATACTTCTTGGCAGAGTAAAAACATGTGGTCCTCAATCAGCCTGTGTAGGAAGCTGGCTCTGTAGATACTATACCAAAACGAGCTATAGTGTGAAGAGTCCAGTGGAACCCCAAAGGTAGGCAGAAGTAAAAGTAGATAGCACCTTACTCTAAGATGCCCTTGGACTGCATTTTTCATTAAATCCCACACTAGCATAAGAGTGGGTTTGATGTGCTGAGAAGTTTGATACCAAACTTCCCAGTTTTCACTAAAGCTGTGGGTTCGTAATGACAAACTCCCAGCACCATATACTCTTAATGGCATTACTGCACTTACAATGTCTAAGAATTGGCTTAGACACTATAGGGGTACTGGACTCATGCACCTGTACCCTCACCACTGGTATAGTGCATCTAGCTAGAGGGGTGGCTGACCCATGCCAGGGCAGTGGGTTGTAGGCATGGAGCCCAGGGATGTGTGCCATGTCAACTTCACTTTTTCTGCACCAAAACACGAAGCCTGCAATGGCAGTGTGTGTAAAGGTACAGGGTCTCTAAGGGTGGCACAATACGTGCTGCAGTCCTTAGAGGCCTTTCTTGGCCACAGTGCCCTTGGAACCCATGGTACCTTTAACAGGGGCCTGACATGTAGCCAGGTGCCAATTGGGGGTACGAGGTACCGTTTATGCGAAACACAGGCCCTAGGTACCTGATTTGCAGGAACCCAGGGCACATCAAGTCAAAGTGCATCAGTAGTCTGGCAAAAAGTGGGGGGTTACTGCAACAGAGACCCAGCTTCCTACAGCCTGTCACAAGTGGGGGCATGGGTAGAGGGGTAGTCATGAAGGGGTGAGAGTAGCACCTTCGGACAATCTGGAAAACCCAGCAGTCGGAGGTTATTGACCTCCAGTGGTGCAGGTGATGGCGCATCCTGCAACCTAATGGATACCCATTAGGTTAGAGCAAACTAAAGGGGCTTGGAGGCGGAGGCTGCTGGGGGTTGGACTGGCCAGACCTCCGGCTACCCGACCCCCAAGGTCTGTGGGTACTGTGTCCTCTTCCCACATTCCGTTTCTTTCCTCTTAGTTTTTCACCCGTTCGGTCTCATGAGCAAAAGGAAAAAGCTGAACCTTAGGGACCCATATGCAAACCTTTTGCAATTAAAGCTCTTGAGCCATGAATGCTTTACGCTCCAAGTTGTTTGACCTGTGCATATTTATTGTGTCCCTATATGAGGCGCTAGCTCAAGACTATTGAACAGAAGTAATAGAAATTGTAGAATTTGAGGTCACTGTTTTAGATATCATCCAGGAGGCCTCTAAAATACAATCAAAATGTGAGAATTCATCAATAAGAATCAAATTACTTATGTTACATACTACTCCTCAAGTGCTAAAATTATCAAACTAAACAGAAAAAAAAAAAGTGTGATTTATAGAGAGCTTGCGGTTCAAAAGCAGTACTATGCAAAACTGAAGAAACAAACACCCAAGAGAGTGCTACTTCTTGATTAATACACCACTTTTGATTATAATTATTTTTATTTAGTTTGTGATTTCTTTTTTCGATCTGAACTGATTTTGGACATTGTTCCATTTGTTTTTATTGGCTGTATCAAACAGATTTTAAAAGTGTTAAATCACTATTTGGCCCCGATGAAGCGACATTACTTAGTAGCCAAACACATGTTGGCCTCTTTTCCAAAAGAAGAAAGATTCTGAGTTTTGAATAAAAATGTATGTTTTATAAAAAGTCTCCAGAGTGACATCTACTTAAAAACAAAGTGGTCTCGAATTTTAATGTATAGGAGGATGGAGCAGATGGGCACATTCTTTTTTAAGAGATCGGATTTGTCTGATCTAGAGCCCTTTTCTTTCTTGGTAAGCTCTCAATATAGCAGGCCTGGGGGTAGTTCGCAGAGTTTTGCAACACTGAACTCCGCGAAGTCACACAAAAACTCTGGAGTTCCGCAAGTGGCGGAGTGCAGTGCGAACGCCAATCGCGATGGTCTACCTGCCGCTCAGGTAGAAATTATACCTGAGCAGCAACTCGCGCAAACTTACCGTCGGGCGTAGGGAAAAAACTCTGCTGCATTACATGAAGCAGTTTTCTACACTCTGAACGGAGCTCACCGCCAATGCCTAGGCAGTGTTGGAGACCCCTTAGCAGACCTCCCACACCTCCTCCACAACAAACACTGCATTCCATTTTTATATTTCAGACCACTGGAAAGAGGTTAGCCATCTGTCTGCAGAACTGGACCCATTCTCACTTGATCTACATCCACCCTTACCCACAGCTACATGTTTGCTCAACAGAACTAGAGCAGCCTTCAGTAACTGGGCCGAACACCAAAGCACTTCCCACATTTCATCATTTCATTAGAAAACGGACGTTCACTACAAATTTACATTTTAGAAGTATTCAGCTATGCTGATTAAAATCTAATCCTAAGAGTTGGTCTCCCACCCAACCTTCCCCTCATTTTTTAGGGCCAGATGAGGGGCAATGCCAAACATCTCAATGTGGAGGCCTATACATTTACCACCCTATTTATTACCCTTCAACCAGAAATACTTTTGAAGTACCATTGTGTCAAAAACTAGAGCTAGTGCTGGAGTTATGTCAAATAACCTGAGCAACCAATTCAAACAGTTCTCCAAACAGACTCAACTGAGGTGCCTAAAGTGCTTATATTGTGGTGCCCCCCCAGACATAATACAACAAATTGGGTTAATGATGGGAGCCACAAGGAGGCCTAGGTCATCTTTGTCTGGGCAGGTGAAGACTTCAGCCTTTCACAAATACCCTGCACAAAAAGGTAAGTTGTCCTCAGACGGCATGTGGTATCTAAGCCTCAAGTTAGAGACTATTTAGACCAGTCCTTAACACTTCTTGGCATACCGCCTCCTCAACAATGGGTTTCTCAATCCCAGAGCACATCCCTAGCTCCGGTTAGTAAACTGGATGTGCTGTGCATGGTACGGTTCCTCCTGTGTGGCCACCAATAATCCATCCCTCTGCCCATAACACTCCTACCTACAAGTAGGGCTTCATCAATAGGATTACTCTTCATCAGCCGTGCACTTCGGTCGAGAGCAAGACTTTTCAAAATACATGAAACATCATTCAAGGGCTCATGCTAGAATACTCCCTGGGCAGGATAACTGACTGGGTTCAGCAAGGATGAAAAAACGACCAGCCAAAAGAAGACTTCAAATATTGCAGCAGCTTACTATTAAATACACAAACAGAGAAACACTAATCTTACTCTCCTTTACTCACTACCTTCAATGTGCAAGAAGCAAAGCCTTCTATTGCAGATTTCGTGTTCATTCTTTTCAGTCGGGTATACACCATCTCACCTTTCCTGTGGACTTGGAAGTTAGCAAGAAGCAAAGCATCCCCTTTGCACTGAGAAGAACATTCAGTGACAAGCTTTAAGCAAGTCAGCAGCAGCCACAACAAGCATTTGCAATGCAATAGGTCTCGCATTATGAAAGTTTGAGCTATTGGTCTTGTAAATGACAATTTTTTTTATTTGTGTTGATTTTGAAAATAGCTAAATTAATAGCTTTGTCATTTTCAATGCCAATAGTTATAACTTTCACACATGTGACGACTATAGCATTTGTAATGCAACATGTTTTGTATTTACGTGACTTAGATGTATTGATATTACAAATAGCAACAGCTTTTAATTTTTTTAAATAAATACTTAAATAAAAGTGATTGCAATTTATATTGGCAATAGCTTAAACTTTTGTAAATAACGTTTGTGAAGATTATGTTCAGTGTATTTTATTGTGATGAAAATCCAAGAACAGAAGTGAAATAACATCTTTTTGTGACATTTGTAATAAAGCTTGAAACATTGAGAGAACATAATTGAACCAGTTGTTGAATGGTTGCACAGATTGGTGCTGGGTGGTGCTGTGGTGGTGCTGCTGAGTGCACTCTGCACTTGTGAGCAAGCGCCTTAAGCCATCAGGATGCTACTTCAAGGCACGTAGACAGGGTCGTAATACCCAATGATACTCGTAAAGGTAGCTACAAAAAATGCATGTTAGGTTGTGCACACACCCTGCAAAGATGCGTGTAGCGCCTGAAGTCACAAGTTGAACCTGGTGTTGTTCGCTACAATAGACGATAGTTATCAGTGAGGTTTGTTCCACCATGAAACGAAAGTTGGCTGCCGAGAGTAACAAGGCAGTGCTGGGAGGGGGGCTGCGCACCAACTGAATTGCTCTGGTTGCACGGCCTGCCGCCGTGTGAAGTGATAAGCCTTGAACGGCCTGCGGCCGTGTGAAGTGATAAGCCTTTGAAGTATGGGAGTGTGGGAGGAGTGCTGCTACGGCCTCAGGGAAGCTGGCTGGGGAGGGGGGAGGAGAAATGAATGTAAGGCTGTGGGGAACAGAGTTTATGGCCCAAAAGCGCGTGCCTGTGGCCACGTGAACTTCAAGAAAACTGCAAGGAACGAAGCCCTTGGTTTGACGAGGATTTCGAGCACTTGAATTCTCGATCCCTCAATGCGCTTGCGCGCATTGTAGGTCACGAGACCTAAAAAGGAGGATAAAGCTCAAGGTGTGGGTGCTGCTAGGTCCTGAACTCCATGACCAACAACATGGGTGCCCAAGCAGTGCAGCAAGTCTCAACATGCACTTCGCTTATCTCCAGACAAAAGTAAACCTGAAACCATGCTCATTCTCGTGGCCTCTTCCAGATGGTCAGGTTGCATTTGCATCTTGAGTTAGAGGAACCTTGACAACAGAGTGCTATATTGGGGAAACCAACGAGGTTGCATATCTGTGGCATCTTATGCTCCTATTGATTTCAGTACAAAACTCAAAGCACATTTGGTTCAGCTGATGTCACATTAGATGATGGCCTGGATGCATTGGTCTGATGGTCTGCAGTATGCTCTTAATACCAGGAGAAGTCTCAAAGGAGACCTTCTACAGAAACTCACTGCAACCAAGAGGTGATGACATCATGAGCCCCCAAAAAATGTACAACATTCGAGAACTCACATAAGCAAATAAGCATCTAGAATGCAAAATATTTGGCAAAGTGGTGCAGACACAGCTTAACTTTCAACTTAGGTCAATTACTAATTCAACATAGCAGGACAGCTATAAAAAGCATCCACTAGAAAAGCAGCACGTCACCAGGACAAATGCAAAGGTTTACCTCAAAACACGGCACAGGTCACATGCATCAAGCAACATTTTGAAAAATCATTAGTGAACTTACTACTGACCAGGTTTACACACATTTCCCGGAAAACGTGATGTCTTCAATACAATACACCGGTTTTAGAGTTCCCACCCGCAACAGCAAAACTCAACACCGACCCAGCCGAGACCAGCCTGTCGCCATCAGGCAACCTTCAGAAACCAAAGTCATGGCAAAACCCAGCTTTCATCTGATACTCACTTGATACCGGTGGTCATGCTCTGTGCTTGCTGCTGGGTGCCATTGTTGATTGTGCTGGCGTTCTTCAGATGATTAATTTGCTGAGCGTGCATTCCACCACCTCCTGGCCCGATACTGGGCTTCATGGGGCCCCGTAACTGTCCATTCTGACTGTTCAGACCCATTATAACAGGGTTCTCGGTTCTGGCGGTAGTCATTTTCTGTATAACGTCTTTTCAGAAAGTGTTGCCAGTCCAAACGTTGAAAGTCAGTACAAAAACTGTAATAACAGTTTATTAAGCTCTTCAAAATGAAGAGATAAATAAAAGTTTCGCTCAATAATGAGTCCTTTTATTGCAATGCAGGCAAGCACACTTTTAAGTCTCTAAACGGCTAAGCAGCTCGCTCTGACAATCCGAACAACTTTTTCTTAAAACAAAAAAGCCTTCTAAACAAGAACTATATCCAAATTCAGCCGCTTCAATCTGAAAGAAAGAAAACAGATCACTAGCATCGTTAAACCAATTGTGTAACAAAACCAACAGCTCTAAACAATTTGATTTGGTCCGTAAAAAAAGTGCCACATATCGGATTATAGAGTAATTATGACCAAATAGAACATTTTCAATTAAAAAATGACCAATTTAACGAGATCAAATTTTTACCGCATTTTAGTCTCGAACTAAATTCCTCAGAAACTATTTTCTGGTTGGATCGCTGATTAACAGTAACCAGGCTCTGAATAGCTAATGTAAATATGGGTTTGAAGCCCAAATTAAAATGTGTTATAGAATATGGCATTGATAAATAAACTGTCAACATAGGCCCCCAAATCTACAAACAGATAGTCACCTTGTAGACCATTATGTGAGACCTCGACAAGGAAGCTGATTTTAGCTACTTACCAGCATTGAATATTACTGGGAAATGGTTTCCTAAAACAGTGGTGAGCACCAAAAATTACCTCTTGAAACTGGTCACAAGCCAGGCAAAAATGTACCCTGTGCATCTTGGCTAATCACTAGAAGCAGTACTCCTAAATGACTTCATACAAACTCAGTTTTATTGCCAGATAGTGACAGTCAAACTTTGCAAGATTGCCACAAATCAGCTTAAGTCTAATACTGGGCATGTTAAATACCACAACACGGGCATTTCCTATAATAAATGCCACTTGTAGCCCAAAGTAGGGAAGGGGAAGTATCGCACCACTATTAGATCAGACCGTAGGAAAAGACCAGTGACAAACATAGCACCCCAATAAAACAGAAAGAGTGCAAGCAAGAGACAGGCTGAGGTAGGCAAGATACCAGGGGATTAACAAGGGCAATATAGCAAGAAATACTCTACTTTTATCGCTACTGGTGTGTGACGTCAGCAACAGATGAAGGGGAAAATACAGACATTTGGATTTACTTTGGTCAATGAGAAAGGAAAGTTTAAACTGCCATTACCTAGGAGAAACAGATACACCATCAGATCTCCACACCAGCAGCAGAGCGAATCAACTTCAGTAGTGCTGACAAAACGTTATTTCTTTTCTAACAATTGATACAAGACTTTAGTTCATAATGTTGAAGTCACTAAACAGACAAAGATGTCAAAGTACACCTTCCCTAACTTTCGGGAACTTTTTAAAGTGCAAAAACTTAAGACTTTTTAAATAAAGCAGTGAAGAAAAAAAGTAATTGGAATGGTTTCAGGGAAAGCAAAAGTGTTTGTCTACTCAGACTTTACCGTCAGGACAGACCTGACCAAAAGCCTCCAAGATATAGGTGCACATAAGAGCAGCAGAGACTGCAAAACCTGTTCTCACAGCAGAGGTGGTATTGGAACAGACTACACTAATGTGATGAATTCTTGAAGACAATCCACTCAAAAGTGCTGGTCTGCTAAGCTCTACTCAGCTCCCCAACAAGCAAGAGCAAACTTCAGGTGCTATGAGTGTTGTAGCACTGCTTTTATAGACCAAACGCCAAATCTTTAGCTGGTCTACAAGCAGTTTACCAATTGGAGTATAGGCTGTCAGTGCACCAACGCTGGCTGTGGCACCATGGTCAGCATAACTACCAATGAGTGCCAATCTGAGCACATTAACACTGCAGTGATTCTCCCTGTGGCACTTCAATTATAAAGCACTTGTGCAACGTGGTAATGGTTTGGTAATGATTTTAAGAGTTCTCTTCATAGGTAGTTCCTGAGAGTGTGCCCGGAATTGGCAAGTACGGCCAGGATTTGATCTGCAATCTCCACTTACTATGGCGTAAGGAAGGTGCAGTAAGGGGGGGGGGGGTAAAAACAGGGACCTTCATCATTCTGAAGGCTGTCGAAGCTGAGGGGCAGTGGAAATACCAAAACATGTTGATGAACACAATATTTAGGGGAACAGGGCACTAATGAAATAGGTATACTCAGACTGACATTTTTTTTAACCTTGCCAAGAGAGGCCCAGAATAAAATTAGATGGGCATTCTAAGGTAATTTTAAGGTTTTTGTGTTTGGAGGATCCTAATTTGTAAAGCTATTTTTGCCTTCAGAATCTTTTTTTGCTCTGTGAGCGCTGGTCTGCGCCAGAGTGTTGTAGCACACCCTATGATTATTCATGGTACTATTTAGTGTGCAAGGGCATTTTTTAAAACCTTGAGTGTTTCCTATAAAGAATTGAGGTTGATTTGATTTTTCTCTTCCTTTTTGTGTGGGTTATATATGTGCTTAGGGAGGACAAAGGAAGGGTAATACCTCTCGCCCCCGTTACCGGACGCAAAAATTCAAGGTCAACAACATCCTGTCCAAACCCGTTCGAGTAACGTTAGGAGTCCTGCAAGGATCCTCCCTTTCCCAGACTTTGTTCAATTTATTCATGGAACCACTCACTGTTCTGTTGCAAGCATCCAACGTGCAATATCACATGTACGCAGACACCCAACTATACCTTAAGATACACACCCCTGAAGACATTAAACTGCTCTACGCAACTCTTGGGAACACACAGACATGGCTGGCAGAGTACCATCTCAAATTGAATGCTTTAAAAACAGAATTCTTCCTAATAGCACCACCCGCCAAAGTCCCCATCATGCAGGATTGGCTGAAACATCTTACTGCATTCAACGTTCAACCAACCATTGTGGACTCAGCAAAATCATTAGGTATAACCCTCGACTGCAACCTCAACATGCAGGAACACATTAGTATTGCAACTAAGGGAGCAAACTTCCAGATTAATACTCTGAGGAAGCTGAAACCCTTTATGCCCACCAATGACTATAAGATGGCAGTTCAAGCTCTAGTTATCCCTCGGGTGGATTATAGAAATGTCATTCTGTGGCCTCCCCAAAAAGACAACAGAACCCCTAAGAGCCTCCATCAACGCTGCGAGACTCATCACTGGCTCGGAAAGAAGCTCCCATATCTCTCCAGACTCAATTTTCATGTGAATTCTGGCTTCATATGGTAGCCAGTTCAAGGATTTCATGTATGACGCACAAGGCCATTCATCACAATGCACCCAGATACCACACACAGAAACTTACAATCTCTGGTGGTACCAGATCCACAAGAAGTGCAGACAATCTTCTACAGAAACCACAAAGATTCACCAAGAAAAAACAAACGATCCTTCTCAGGAACAGCGCCCAGAAACCAGACTTTATTTCCTCCACTGCATCCTTCAAAAAGGAAGTAAAATCTATTCTCATGGCAAAATTCACGTGAAAATAGACTAAGGAAATATTGTGAACACTCGCACTGTCGCCAGTATCCTTTCTTTGACAAGGGTCAATCAGACCACCTAGGTACTAAAGTTACCTTTGCCTCGACTCTCTGGGTCATTAGTAGGTTGCGCCGTTTTGGCTCATCGTTGCACAAAATGTTATGTTTGACCGGATCTATTTGCTTTATTGGTATTGTATAATTAACCCATTGTATGGTTAACCTCTATGTTTGTAAAGCGCTCTGATACCCGCGAGGGCCTTGTTCGCACTCTATAAAACTTTCAAAATAAAAAATAAATAAATAAAAGTCTATGGAAGGTTGCACAAATCCATATCGTCCCGAAATAAGGCAGACCAAGGATGCTCTCGTTTTGTAAAACTAATATAAATATAAAAACCCTTCTATTAAATAAATATAAACTAATTTCACCATCCATCAATCACCAAAACCATCCAGCATTACACCAAAACACACAAATCATGTCCATAAAACCTAAGCATCACACAGTACCAAAGTTGCATCACCTCTTTACCGAGAATATTTGTTTCCAAGTATTTCAAACAAAAATCACACCAAATTAATATTCCGAGCTACTAAACACCAGTTTTTACTCAGATTCCATCCTAGCCCTAACACTAACCTTTTAAATGAAACCACTGGAAAGCTTAGAGGAATCAGGGAGTTTGCTTTATGATTAAGCCTGGACAACATATTTACAGACTTGCTTACCGCAGCGCGCTTGTTGTTGCTTACTATTTTAAAAAAAACGTTATACTTATCATTTAATTGCGCCGTATATCTACGCTACATTTTAATTAGATCGCGCTGCATACTTGCGCTTGCTGTAATTCACAGGACTGTCTGGGGCAACATTAGAGCAATAGTTCTTACATGCACTATAATCGTTGGGCTCACCCTGCACTTTGCAGGACTCAGGGCAGCTGGGCACCGACATTCATCGCCTCGCGGCGTTTTAGGCCGCCATCTTGGGAGAGGGCATCTGGGGCTGCCGATTTACGGGCGCCATCTTTGTTGGGGGACTAGTTGCTTCCCTTACACTCCTCCCACGTATAAGGTTATTTAAGATGGGACAGGCAGTCAGCGCGCAGCGATGGCGCGCAGCGGGTGCGCCAGAGGTAAGCCCGTACGCGCCGGTAGGGCTGATTCTTTGCGCTGTTCCGCACCTAATTATTCTCGTGACGATCTATTAAGACTCAACTCTGGCAATATTCCTTGCCACCAGCCTTCTACCATCAGCAGACAGCGAGATTCTCTGTCCTGCGGATTACTAAATGCAAGATCTCTTAGTAAACATTCAGAAGAAATTACGCTACTCATTGAGTCTCATGAGTTAGACGTACTCTTCATGACAGAGACCTGGACTAATGCTAATAGCACGGTGGAGTTAGGACTAGCATGCCCGCCGGGCTATAAGATCAGACAATCCTCGGGTAGGGGCCAGAGGAGGAGGAGTAGGGATGATCTTTAGAAAGACAATAGGTCTTTCCCAGCTTGACATTAAGACAATTCCAGGCTGTGAATTAATGGGCTTCTCAATTAATGGTCAGGGGGGGCGCACTATTCAGGTTTGCTGTGTTATTCTCTTCCCCACTCTGCTTCCAGATGGCTTCTTTCCGAGTGACAATGTAGACGCGACATATGAGACTCTTAGCCAGCGAATCCTAGTGTCATTTGATTCACTAGCACCACTGCGAAAAACTAGAGTCAGAACAAAACATGCAATGCCGGGGTTCTCAGAAGAACTCCATCAGCTCAAACTTCGGTGCAAACGGGCTGAGCGGAACTGGAGAAAGCAGTACCTCAAGGTAGATAGAGCCCTTTTTAAACAGGCACTGGCGACTTATAAAGCCCAGATTAAACAGGCCAAGGCTAGCTTTTTGGAGGAATCATTGCTGTCAGCGGTGAATAAATCCCAGGCCCTATTTAAGATCGTCAAAGATTTGGCATCTCCCGCTTGTACTGTAAAGAACATTCCTGCCTCGCAAACTTTATGTGACTCATTGGCACAGGCCTTTGAGGATAAGATTACAACGATTTTGAACAACCTTGCTACATTGCCAGGTTCTGCCTCTCACATCTCGGGCCATCGTACCTCTACGTATACTTCTGAGAAAGATGCCAGTCTGGCGCAATTGAATAGTTTTCCCCCGCCGTCCTTTGAAGATTTTTGTGTACTGGCAGACGGGGTATCTTCGGGCTCGCCATTTGACCCCCTCCCACCTAAATTTTGGAAACTATTCCGGGAAGAGGTCTTCCCCCCCCCCCCGTTTTCTATCTGCTGTCAGTCCCTCGAGTCTGCACGGGTTCCGGACTGTTGGAAGCTGGCGGTGGTCTCCCCTCTCCTGAAAAAGGACACTTTGGATCCCACCTGTCCAGCAAACTACAGACCCATCTCGTTGCTCCCATTCCCAATTAAAATTCTGGAGAAACTGGTTACTAAACATCTTTCCAGTTTCATGGAGATCAACGCTTGCTTGGACGTGGCCCAATTTGGCTTTAGACCCGCCCATGGGACGGAGTCTGCGCTGGTGACAGTACTAGATGACCTGTGGACGCGTGCCGACCAAGGTCGAGCTGCTTTTTTAGTATTGCTCGGCATGTCGGCCGCGTTCGACACGGTCAACCACACGATCCTGATTGGGAGACTGGAGGAAATAGGGGTGTCGGGATCGGCTCTTGATTGGCTGGTGTCTTATCTTGACAACAGACACCAAATGGTGGCCCTGCCTCCTTTTAAATCCAACACTAGAAGGGATGGGCAGGGCGTGCCCCAGGGATCGGCCATCAGTCCGATCCTGTTTAATCTCTACCTCCGTGCTCTGATCCAACTGATAAAATCATTCGGCATAGCAGTCACCAACTACGCTGATGACACCCAACTTGTCTTCTCGTTTGAGGGCAAGGAGGCCATGTCACAGGAGACTTTATATCAGTGTATGTCCACCACGTCGGAATGGTTGAGCCTTAATTCTTTACAATTCAATGGCTCCAAAACTGAGGTACTACACTGTTCAAGGGATCGTACCCCTAGGCCTCTTCCATTGAACTTTTGGCCTCCGTCTTTTCAGGGTACCAGCCTGCCGGTCGAATCAGTTTGTAACTTGGGGGTGATGTTTGACTCCAGCCTGCAGTTAGACGTGTCGATCAAAACAGTGGCCACCTGTATGACACTGCTGCGGATGTTGCGGAAGATACTACCCATGTTTCCCGCACATACCAGGCCAGAGGTAGTGCGGAGTATCATCTTAAGTAGGCTTGACTACTGTAACTCACTACTTCTGGGGGCACCTATGACCCTGGTGGGAAAATTGCAACGTGTTCAAAAATTTGCCGCCAAATCGGCCCTCTCGCGCCGACGCTCTGATTCATCCACAAAAGCACTCTGGGATCTCCACTGGCTGCCAATCCCCCAGAGGATTGATTTTAAAGCCCTTTGCCTGGTACATAAGGCCCTTCACGGCCAGGGCCCTTCCTCTTTGCAGGACCTGTTTTCCTGGTATGTACCGTCTAGATCTCTCCGCTCGGCCTCAGACCGTCTGGTGGTAGTTCCCAAGATTTTGAGGACCCGGATGGGAGGCCGATCATTTAGGTTTACCACGGCGAGACCCTGGAATTCCTTACCAACATGCTTGCGCGGCATGGATGATTTTATTCCCTTTAAGGCCCTGAAAACTTATTGGTTTCCAAAAACTTTGTAAATTCTCTCTGTAAGCTGCGCAACTGCCCAAACACTGTGTTTGTATCATCCAAGTCGAAGCACCAGGATACCCGATGGGTGACAGTCATTGCGCTATACAAATACACCAATACAATACATACAGGAACATGGCCGCCTGGCAGGAGCTTCCGTGAAGAGCTCCTGGTGCTGGGGATCCCATACTGGGCTTTATCCCGGTTAGCACACTCCAGCTCGCCGGAACGTGAAGCTGAAAAGTAACTGGAGTAAAAGTAATTGGATTGGCAAGTAAGTGGATTGCCCGAGGGGTCCTCTCACGGAGGTTGGAGCCTGAAGCTGCGCCGGCCGAGCCGCCACTGGATTGAAGCCCTCGCGCACCCACCGAGACAGAGTCTGAACTGATTAAGGAGGCCAGACCCTGAGGAGCTGGGAGCCTGTTGAGCCGGCATTTTTCATTGGGGCATGACGACTGAGGAGCCCCCGCGACCTGCCGAGGGACCCGTGCCTCCGGACACCCCATCGCGGCGCAGCTGAAGCCCCGAGGAGCCTACTGAGTCGGCTCTGAGGTCTGTCCCGCGCTCGCACCACCGCAGCAGAGGACTCCAAACTAGTAAACAACAGATCACCCCAGCAGCACCGGGGCCAAAGCGGATCGAGCACCGGACCCCTCCCCCCCTCCCGATCAAAGTCAGATGCTGGCAGCTACTCGGGAACAAGGGAACAACGGTCAACACTCGGAGCACCGCGGGATAGCTGGCACCAGGACGAACACCGGACCCTGCCTCCACACACGAGGTGAAGCAGCGACCCCCCCCACCCAGAAGACGCCGGTCGCACACAGGGACGAGGCCACGACAACACCCCCCCCCCCCTCTCCCGCCCCGCAGTGAAGGAACCCCAGCGGACTGGAGGACTGAGAGGAGCGGGGGACGCCGGCTTGGTAAGCGGATGCAGACACTGGGGAGGCACATTAGCGTGCAGCAGTCACAGGCTCTAATATCAAAAGAAGGTATTTTTGTACATTTTCCCGGTTCTCAGCCCTAAATCTACATTGCACAAAATGGCGGGGGTTTGAAAAACAAAAAACTAAGGCCATAAATCACCTACTGTGCCCATGAGGTTCCCTCGGGATGGGAGTCTTCCTCACAGGGTGAAAACGAAACTGCTCTCCCTGCTCACAAAGCATGAAAATAAAAAGAGGACTAATGTCTCTTTTCCCCCTTTGTGGCGGCCATTTTGGTAAAGTCTCTCTCTCGGATCACCATCTTGGACTAGTCATTGTTGCTGGGCTATCAATTTATCTCACTATCTGGGGTGCATCAAGAACTCACCTTTTTAGGCTAAGCCCAACTACTACCACTACTGTACTCTGAACTACGGATCTGTGATCTATTGCACTCTGATGCACACCTATCTGTGTCATGTAATAGACTGCCTGCAGCTGCATTCGGCTCTACAAGTATTATACTCACTATATATTATTTATAGGTTTACCTGTAAACATAACTACTCCCCAATTGGACACTGCACTACTCTGCACAATCTCCCCTGTTACGCTACCGCATGTATTTTAGGTCTATTTTAGGTCTATAGTTTTTCAGAACTATTCCTCCAATTGTACTCTGCACTACCACTTTACACAATTCTGCAACCGCACTGCATTACCTGTATTCACCTGTATTCACTTTACCTATCCTTCATGTAATGCATCGACTGCACATATGCCTGTCGTCTCACTAGTGTATTTTCTGCCTGCTAGTGCCATCTTTGATCCTGATAACCTGTTGTGTTTGCATGTGCATCTTGCTCCGGCATATCACTAGTGTTCACCAACCCCTGCGCTATACTGCCACCATACCAACATGGAGCTCAGCGGCAAACGCACATATAAAATAAACTACCCTCCCGTGCTCACCAAAAAAGCTACTAAACGTTTTAAACACGACTTCCTTAGGTCCCACCCAGAAACCCCCTTTGCCGACACCTACTTCTCATCGGTCAATGGACCCTTGAACACCGACATCATTTTCCACACCACACGCAGAGCGCAATGGAAAAAAGTGTTCCTCACCCTATTCACCGTCTCCACCTCCAGGAAATCCGCACATGGCCTAACACTCTCCATTACATCGTCCCAACTCCTCCCAGGCAGAACCACCATCACTATATACAACAACGGGATTGTCTTAATTCAAGCGACAGACAGGAACCTGGAACTACTTGACAACATGTTCCCCTCTCTCAAAGAGCACCTTTCCAATCCTCCGACTTACACGCATATCACCCCCTGTCCTACCTCTCCTAACGTCACAGCTCCCACCCTGAACTCTCCTAACCCAGTTCAGCAGCAAGAAGACACGCACCTCACCGTCACACCCTGCTCCACTATCAATCACCTGCCCGTCTCAGCTACCCCTCCCCGCCCCTCATACACAGACATAGACCTGGTCCATCCACACACCACTCGCTTTCCCAGCCCCCCTACTAACCTTCGTACCTCCGCTCATCCTCCTGTCTCCCCCCCCACACTTTGCACTCCTGTACCTTCCCCCGCACATTTTTTCTCAGAGCACCCCTCCTCCCCCAATGGCACCCCACACAACATGACTCTCTCTCCGACTTCCGCCCCCCCCCACACTTAGCACTCCCGCCACGCCTAGCCTGCATCCCTCCTTCAACCTCCCACCCCCCTCGCTCACTCCTCAATATTCCACCTCCTCCCCCACAACAGCCAGCCATCACATCGCCCCCTTATTCCCTTCCCCCCCCAGCACGGATGCGCTTCCCAATAACACCTATCCTCTCGCTAACGCCCCCAACACCCACATCAGCTCCGCCTCTCCACCCGGACTGCCCCCTGTCAACGTAATCGCCGGTTCAGCGCCAGTACCCCCCCCCCCCCAACACCGCGCCCATCATCACCTTAGACATTATGTCCACCCTCCTCCAATTGAAAGAAGAATTTCACTCCATTAAAGAGTTGCTCTTCACACACCCCATCAGACACCCCCCCCCATCACCACCCTTACCACACCTAACACCACGTCCCCCTCACCTCCTACTCGCCCTACCACACAACACCCCACACACCGGACCTCTATCCCCCCTCGCTATACCAACAATCGCAATAACAATTGCAATCTCATTACTACCAAGCGCAATACTCCTCCTTCCTCTACACCTAACACCTCCTCCACACCTCCTACTCGCCTCATCACACATCTTTCCCCACATTGGACGTCTACCCCCTCCTGCAATACCACCAATCGCCCCAGACGCACCACCAACACGATCTCTGACCTTGACGTACACACCCTTCTCCACTCTTACGACCCGGCTCCCCAAAAGCCACTAGCTACCAACAACATGTCCATCCCAACGATTATTTCAAACCACCTCAGGCACCAAAAGGATAACAATAGAGGCGCTGTCCCCAACAACCTCACTAATGTACCCCTCGTTTTGGAATCATCCTCCACCCTTTGCACCCCTAGCCTTAAATGCATACTTCTCAACTGCAGATCGGCCCAAAGACATTCCACGGAGGTCGCCGACCTCATCATGTCCCTGGAACTGGACCTAGACATTCTGACTGAAACATGGCTGTCTGATTCCTCTACACCTCTACTGGATATCCTAGTCCCTCCCAACTACTGTATCATTAGACTTGACAGGGACAAAAAGATAGGCGGTGGAATTGCCTGCATCTACAGAAGCAACCTCTCAATCTCCAAAGTGGCCGTCTCCTCTCTTACTTCCTGTGAATACCTCTGCCTTGATATCATCAGCGAAAGCAAACCGGTATGCTCACTACACATTATATACCACCCACCTGGGGACAATCTCTCCTTCGTCCAACAACTCATGGATACAATTACAGCCAACTCAGGACGGCAGCACACCCAAATTTTCCTTGGCGACTACAATCTCCACTGGAATGACAGCAGTGACAGTGGTAAACAGCCTCAAAAGCTTTCTCAACGCACTTGATCTCAACCAAATATGCAACGGCCCGACCCATAAGAGAGGCTCTACCCTTGACCGTATCATCTCCAAAGAGGGCGCTATTCAACTGGAGTCAATCCAACCTTGTGACTGGTCAGATCACCATATTGTCTCCTTCCTCATCAAGGAAAAAACCAGACTTACCTCAGTTCAACCCCCTAAGCACAAAGTGTGGAAAAGAGACTTGAAGAAACTCAACCCAAACGCCCTACCACCCAACAGCTGCAATCGGCTACTTCCCCCTCCCGGCGATACAGACGTTCAAATTCTGACTGACCACTATCTCAATACTATGTCCACAATAATCGATGAGGTGGCGCCCATGCAACTAAAAAGAGTCTCGTCCAAGAAGACTTCCAACCCATGGTATGACGGAAGCCTCAATGAGGATAGACGGGCGATGCGAATGGCAGAGCGCACCTGGAGGTCAGCCCCCTCTGCAGTGCACCTAAAAAGTCTAAAGAAACAGAGAAACGCCTACTTCAGGAAAATAAAACGCTCAAAAAGAGACTTCTTCAGTCTCCAGCTCGCCCAAGCTAAAAACCGTCCAAGAAAACTGTTTGAGTTAGTCAGAACACAATCTAAAGAGCAAACCCAGACAATCAGCTCCATGGACGTTACTCCTTCCTGCGAAGACTTCTCTGCCTTCTTTATCCAAAAAACTGAGAGAATAAGAAGCGATCTCCTCAATGACGCTATCCTGTACTCCAACCCCCGACACACAGCAGTGCCTCACTGTGGAAAGCTCGGGTTGTCTTGACTCTTCCCAGCATGGATTCAGGAGGGAACATAGCACCGAGTCGGCCCTCACTGTCGTGCTCGATAACATCCGCACGACAGTGGATAGAGGCCAGACCACCCGTCTGGTCCTGTTAGACCCAACTGCGGCCTTTGATACCCTCTCTCCCTCAGTTCTTTCATCTCGTCTGAGGGATGTGGGGGTGAAGGGCGCAGCTCTAGATCTCCTGACTTCCTTCCTTATTGGGAGGGAACAAAGAGTCAAGATGGGTGAGTTTCTATCTCCATCCCGGCCTGTGCTATGTGGGGTCCCACAAGGGTCGGCTCTTAGCCCGACCCTATTTAACATCTATGTGACCCCACTGGCCAGATTAATAAGAACTTTCGGGATGGAGGTAGTTTCCTATGCTGACGACACCCAAATACTAGTCTCTCTCTCCCATTCAGATGTGCAGACCGTCTCCAAATTTAGATCATGTATGGAGGCGGTTGGTCACTGGATGATTCAGAACTCTCTCAAACTGAATGGGGAGAAGACTGAGGTGATGGTGTTTGGTGGGAACGTAAACATCTGGTCTTCTAGCTGGTGGCCTGACTCGCTTGGAGTGTGTTCCTCCCCCACTACATCTGCAAAAAATCTTGGGGTGATGGTAGATCCTGCCCTGGATATGGGCAGACAGGTGAGTAGGACCATTTCCACCTGTTGGGGCCTTATCCATACCCTGCGAAGGATCAGGAAATATCTTTCTGTGCAGTCCAGAAAGCAAATAGCTGTCGCGCTCATTGGCTCTCGCCTGGACTACTGCAATGCGCTGTATGAGGGGCTAAACAAGACCCTCCTGCAGCGCTTGCAGGTAGTCCAGAATGCCGCGGCCAGATTTGTCCTGGATGTTCCTAGACGTTCATCGGCCACCCTGGCCAGAAAAACGTTGCACTGGCTCCCTGTAGAGTACCGAGTACGTTTCAAGGTCTTGTGCATGACATACAGAGCCATTGCAAGAAACTGTGACTCTGGAGTGGGTTCTATTATCTCCCACTACATCCCTGGAAGGAATTTGCGTTCCTCCGGGAAATTGCTTCTGTCAGTCCCTCGTGTGCGAAGAGCTAAATGGGGTGGCAGGGCTTTTTCCACTTTAGCTCCCAAATGGTGGAACGATCTTCCTTTGGACCTTAGGTCCCTACCCTCCCTGCAGACATTCCGCGGTGCCTTAAAGACCCGCCTCTTCCTGAAGGCCTATGTGTAATGATGATTGATTCAGACTTTTGATATTATTGTTAGGCGCCTTGATACCTGCGGGTTATTGTTCTGCGCAATATAAATTTTTATCAATCAATCAATCAATCAACCTCAACCAAAGAACAATGCTACTTGGTCATCCTTTGACACTTACTCCGTAGAAGAAATTGGCAGACTGCTCAGCGCCTTGAAACCTTCCAATCACCTCTCTGACCCCCTTCCTGCTAACGCTGTAAAAGACTTTTCCCCCTGGCTTCTCCCACTCTGGTCTAAGATTATCAATAGCTCTCTTCAACAAGGATCCATCCCCAACGCCCTCAAAGTAGGGCAAGTCACACCGCTACTAAAAAAAACAACAGCAGACCCCACTGATCTAAACAATTACCGCCCTATTACAAACATTCCCACTCTCGCTAAACTGTTGGAAAAATGCGTACAACTACAATTGACTAAACACATAGATAAGTTTGATCTCCTAAACGCTCATCAGTCAGGCTTCCGAGCAGGGCACAGTACCGAAACTGCCATGACTCACATAGTGGACGATGCCCTCCAAATCCTAGACCAAAACGATACCTGTCTCCTCATCCTTCTGGACCTCTCCTCAGCATTCGATACAGTTAAACATGAGAACTTCCTCGAACTGTTAAACACAAGAATGGGCATATCTGGGACTGTTCTAAAGTGGTTCACCTCATTTCTACACAACCGGACACAAAGAATCAAAAGCAACAACCTGCTGTCCTCTCCGGTACCTGTATCGCTAGGCGTCCCTCAAGGATCCTCCCTCTCCCCAACACTGTTCAACCTAGTTATGGAACCTCTCACTACGTTGTTACAGGCTTCTAATGTGCACTTTCACATGTATGCCGACGACACCCAACTTTATCTCAAAATACAATCTCCCAAGGACATCATGCTGCTGAACACCACGATCAGAAACACCCAATCCTGGCTTGCTGAGAATCACCTCAAACTCAATGCTCTGAAGACCGAGTTCCTCCTGATCTCACCTCCCGCTAAAATATCCACGGCTCAAACATGGCTTAAGCAATTAACGGCTCTAAATGTACAGCCCATCGTAGTAGACTCAGCAAAATCTTTAGGCATTACACTTGACACCAATCTCAACATGCAGCAGCACATCAGCAAGGCAACCAAAGGAGCGAACTTCCAAATCAATACCCTGAGAAAACTTAAACCCTTCCTTCCTGCCAAAGACTTCCAAACTGCAGTACAATCTATAGTCATCCCGCACATAGAATACGGTAGCACCGCCCTCTGCGGGCTCCCCCTAACTACAACGGCACCCCTAAGAGCGTCCCTTAACGCCGCAGCGAGACTCGTCACAGGCTCAAAAAAACTCGCATATCTCCCCGGACTTTAAATCACTGAACTGGCTACCTTTTGAAGCCAGAATTCAACTGAAAATCGCATGCATGCATGACACAAGGCTGTGCATCTGAATTCACCCGCCTACCTCACTCAAAAGTTGACAATTTCGGGTGGCTCCCGAACTACTAGAAGCACAAACAACCTTTTGCTGAAACCTCGAAGATTTCGGAAGGAAAAAACGTATAAACGCTCCTTTTCAGGAATGGCACCCAGGATCTGGAACTCACTCCCTCCTGAAACAAGGCTCATCTCCTCCAACACAATCTTTAAGAAAGAAGTTAAAGCGATCCTCATGGCAAAATACACATGACCTATTACTCCGTATCACTCATGAATCTGCCCTGTAAGCCCTGCCCGACCTTGGCCTATTGTACCACCCGTATTATCGAATTACGTAATTGTATACGCTCACTCTTTGTATTTTGTTATAATGTTTGATGCACCTGGTTGATTATGTATATTGTTATATTGTTGACGCACCTGGTTGACTTTGCACACTTTACCCTCTCCACCTCAACGATCCTTACTTCCCTTCTACTGTCGCACCTGTGGGACTATACATCCTGCACACACCCACCTCAACTTGGCCCACCTTTAAACTCTAAATACTCTAAACACGCTTAAGCAAGTATATGCTCCTTGGTATTGCACTTTATGCTATTGACGCAATTGTTTGTCTATTCTCGGAGTGTACCTACACTACCACACCTGTGACCTACCTCATGTCCTTTGACCTACCTATGTAACTAGCACCTTGTACCCAACTACCTCATATATCACTTTGCATATACGCTTTATTACTTTGTATTTTTACTTGTAAAGCGCTCTGATATCTGCAAAGATCTTGTTCGCGCTGTATAAAACTCTCAAAATAAAATAAATAAATACAATACAAGAAAATCGTCTACATTGATGACATGGTAGGTCTACTCCTCAGACGTCCACAAGTAGACCGCGCTACTACGGTCTACTGAGCAGACAGTAGCAATAGACAGTAGCAATGACTTATCAGTTCAACCACAATTCCACAGGCATTCTCTCAACGATTCACTTCATTCAACTACACACCTTTTTTCAGGCATCAAGAAGTTTGGCTTAAATTCCTATCCTAAGTGCCCTTCAAAGTTTAGACACGCTTATACTGGACTGCTTAATATGTAAAAATCCTCACATTCAAACAACCTCTTATTCACGTCACATGCCACCCTTCACAGTATTCCAGCCCCGTACCATCTAACAGCTGCCACAACACCAGCAGCCCTCGCTAATGACCATCCTGCACAGAGCGGAATGCCCAGTGGCGTGCGTGTCAATGCACCTCCCCCAAACACTGCACGTCGCTGAAACGAAGAGTCGGGGGCACCAAGACTGTCAGAGATCATTAAAGGGTCAGAAAAGCCAAGCAACACTCTGAAGAACATACGGTAAAAAAAACAGGAAGGCAAGCACCTTACAGGTACTAAAGAACGGGCAATCACAGAGTTATGGTGCCTACCAGGTCGGAGCAAGTAGAACATTCATCGAAGCTCTCGAATGCAGAAATACTCATCGCATTTCACAGAAGAGGCAGTGCAAGCCCTGTAAGAACCGTAGCATGGGATGTCAAAGACACCTTTTAAACAGCTGGAGACACCTTTTGCGAACGGTCACCCCACCAACTGTAACAGCCAATGAGAGCTTGAAGGATAAAAATCTGTGTCCGCTCTTGGAAAAGAAGAACAGTCACTGTGTGCGAGGGGTGCAATTACCACAGAAGTCTGCAAAATTAAGGGTAACCACTCCTACAACTCTGTAAAAGGGAGAAAACCCTCATATGTGCCAGAAAAAAAAAATGTAAGTGCCCCCAAACAAAGCGTGCGTGAAGGTGGTACCTATCACAACGCGATAAATGGGAGGAGCATTGCAGCTCGTTAAAGGAAGGCATATCTTTCCACGTCACTGCCGGTTGGGAAGTGACAAACACCCACGTCCCAAATCTCGGGAGAGGGGAGCAAAACGTACTGCTGCCAGCCCCTAAAAGTGGGTGTGAGATTCTCCTCCTAATAGGTTTCCAAAAGTAGAGGGCAAACACTATCGAAATGACCGCCGTGGAAGAGGGCAAACTGTCTGTCAAAGCCAAAGGAGAGGGGCAAGCACCATGATAAAGGGGCGGTACGTGTCACAGGACATGATGAAGACTTGCACCCCATTAAGGGGGTACCACATACCTATCGTCGCAGATCCGAAATAGGCTGAGGACAAACATTGCCCGAAAGCTGAGCTAACACCCTGCTAACGACGAAATGAAATGAAACGCAGTAATACTTTGTTAAGTAAGGAAACCTTCATAAGCAACAAAGGGGGCGGGGTGTTTGACACCCTATAAAGCAGTCCTTAGATGGAGGTCAACATTATCACAGAAAGAACACACATCCATGTTACAGCCCAAGAGGAAGTAGGTTCCAACAGCCCCACTCACAGTCAATGTTAGGGATAAGTGGTACATGACACACCACGTCATTGAATGAATTAAGATCACAGCAATCTATTCTCTTCTACATTAGCCTTCCCCGTGGCTAGAGGCCTTACCCATCGCCCCCTTCTCCCAGAGAGATCCCTTTCTGGCCCTGACATCCGCCTTTTCGCGTCCCACCCGACTTCCACCAGCAGTCGCTCAGTGCCCACTTCAACCACCCCTCCCGGGAACTCCCTCACCGCTCCGTGAACACGGCTTCCATCCCTCTTCCCGTCTCTTTATTATTTTCTTTTCGCCCGAAATGGCCGCCTTCCTCTTCCTCCTTTAAACCCTCCCCTCTCTGGAGAACCCTCCGCCGTGAGGAGGTTGTTAGCGCACCGCGCGATCCATCCGCGTTCCGAGAGGGACTACTTTCGCGCCAGGAGCGGGGCGGCTCTGGGTGTCTGCCGCTCCCCGGCTCCTCGTCTTCCGCCCTCGCTCGCGTTGAGCCCTGAGTCTGGGGGAGTCCGAATCCTCGTCGCGCCCCATGTTTGGTCACCGATGGATTCTCGGTTGGGGGGATAGTATGTCAAGCGGGTCGGCGGGGGGACCCCGCTTTTGTTCACCTTCGTCATTGCTTCAGCGTCATACACATACTTTGCTTGTTTTCCTCTTTAACAAGTAATCGGGTTGCGTATTAAGTATGACACGTCACGGTACGCAACTCGAGCCGGAGGCCTACTGAGGGAGGGGCGGTGTAGTGACCTCAATTAGATGTAGAAACAGGAAACGGAGAGTAGTTGTAGGCAGGAGTAAGTATTTAATCGGCAGAGAGAAGAAATGCATGCAGCTCCAGTAAAGGTACATCAAGAATGAATAAAGATCTACCAGTTCCTGTTGCCCAGCACCCAAACATTCCAAATGCAAATATAACGTTCAAATTAAAGGAACATGCCATTACTACACATCCTCCTTCTTAACAAAAGAACAAAAAGAACATAAAAATAACAACATAAAAATCATTGTTAAACTATAAAGAATTCGTAACAGTCCGAACCCAACAATATGCACACTAAAAATTAATTTAATAAATTCCGCATCTTCCTAAGTGAGCAGGACAGAACATGTGAGAACAGAACAAGTGAACACACCCCAAACCATCCCCTTTCCAAAATGCAAAAGAAAAAAAAAAAAAAAAATCAATCATCAATACGTCACCAACATTTGATCATTAAAAAAAAAATCAGATTTCAATGTTCCGAATACAATTAACTTGAGCATCACTATCATCAGACTCAGAAACAGATGCATCACCTTCATATTGAACATAAGAAACTTTTTTCTTAGAAAACTTCTTATTTTTTCGATTGCAAACCCTTGAGAAATGACCCACCAATCCGCACTCTATACACTTTGCATGCTTAGCGGGGCACCTCTCAAAAGTAGCGGCATGTGAGTAACTCCCACACCTAAAACACACCACATCACTAAATTTCTTTCTTTCACCACCCTCACTAAATTTCTTCCTTTCACTGCCTTCCCATTGCTTCCTATCACGAAAATCACCATTTCCTCCCTCCAACTTATCTTTATACCCTGCTTTTTTCTCAAGTACCTTGGCCACTAATTCCTTCTCCACCATGTTATCCTGTGACAAAGTGACTTTTGCACACCGGTCCGAAAGTTCCGCCTTCTTAACCAGAGCCACTATATTTTTAAGACACTTGTCTCCCTCTACCCACAACTTATCCTGTAATACCTTATTCTTAGTATACATCACTACCTGGTCTCGTATAAAGTCATCATGTAACTGAGAAAACTCACACTTTCTGGCCAACTTTTTTAAGGCCGAGACAAATTCTTCTACCGTTTCATTCTTCCCTTGCTTCCTGTGAAAAAATGCATGTCTAGTCACAGCAATTGATACTGAGGGAGAGAAATGATCATCCAAATCCATCAAAGCACATTCAAAAACATCAGAGTCACCTTCCACTCTTTTATGTGAGTGCATATCTTGAAAAATCCGCAAACCCTCCGGACCCAGCGAATATAACAACATCCTCTTCTTTCTTTCCGGCGAGAACGTACCATTTACGTCCTCTAACTTCGCTATATAGTTCAAAAAATAAGCCTTCCAATCCAACCAAGCAATCAATGGTTCTCCAGGAATAGCTAGAAATTCTTTGGGGGAATTGATTTGTAAATTTGAAGTCAAACGTACTCCTGACGAACCCTCGTCCCCAGTACCTGCATTCCCAGCTACCACAGACATACTTAAAAAGGTAAGTTAGTGAAAACGTGAAAGGTAAGTTAGTGAATAAAACCACTTAGTGAATTATGAAACAGCAAATATAGCTACTTCGTGAATAAACTAGTCCCTCTTGAAATTAAAACATCACATGAAATTAATACACTCAAACATCTTGAAATTAAAACACCTCATGAGCTTCGTGAAATTTCTTTTGCTAGCATGACTCTAGTACTTAAAATATTGCCAAGTTAATCAAGATATAAAGAACACATTCCCATGGACATTAACTTTCAGCAAACCAGCACATCAGCACTACCAGAGAAAATTGTAACTTGAATGCTGTGCGCACCAGCGGTGAGCACTTTCCAGCTTGAAGGTTGTCCGTACCGGCGCAAAGTACTTCAGAAATAAGCAGTAAATAAAACCCACTTCAGGAAAAACAAAAGAATCTTTCCTTTTCTTCCAGTAATGTGGACTATATTGTTTGAAGATTGTGCGCACCGGCGCAAAGTACTTCACCTCCGTAGACAAATCCAATGAAAACGATGGAAAGACGGGCTTTGAAATGCTCGGCAATGGTTACTATGGTAACAGAAATGAAAACAAAATTAAGATGGCCGCCCTGCGTGAAGCTAACGTGGTGATGTCACCACGCTACCCAGCATGCCTTGCGCACTGGTGATGACGTTAACTTTGTATACGAGTAGAATCCGAAGGCTTAGGAGATTCCAGAAGCTATGGAGCCGGCGCTCTATGGCTCGAGGCAAGTGTCCACGGGAAAAAGCAGTTGGGCGGTTAAACTTCAAAGGTAAACCCTTCGTACCACCGCTTTACAATACAGTCAAAAAGCCCCGAAAATGCTTCGAAATGTTGCCAGAATTAGTCTCCGTCCCAAAACTGTCCACAAAACTTTCCTCTTCATGTAGTAAATACAAAACGTATACACTGCTTTCTCCGATCCCACAATAAAATTTCCTTTCTTTTCTCCTTCCTCAAAGGCTTCTTCACTGTCCAGTATAGTAAACACACTCCTTTTCGCAGTGAGGTGTAGAAATCACCATCGGGCTTCCATGGTTTCCATGAAAAACATGGACAGCGTCACACATCCGTTTTCTAGGTATTTCTGTGCTTCTCCAACAGGTTCTTTTTCCAATCATATGACGATATGCACACGTAGATTTCGGTAATTGGGCCACAACGATTATCTGGATGCACCAATCCAAAACGTGAATCTCTCTTAGATAGGTTTAAAATAGTCCGGTACTCACGATTGAAAATTCGGTGATTTCAACGATAAGTATTCAAATCGTAGTGTAGAATAAGCGCTGTGCCCAGGCTCGTCGTCAAATCTGTAGTGACCTCAATTAGATGTAGAAACAGGAAACGGAGAGTAGTTGTAGGCAGGAGTAAGTATTTAATCGGCAGAGAGAAGAAATGCATGCAGCTCCAGTAAAGGTACATCAAGAATGAATAAAGATCTACCAGTTCCTGTTGCCCAGCACCCAAACATTCCAAATGCAAATATAACGTTCAAATTAAAGGAACATGCCATTACTACAGGCGGCGTGGCACTGCTTGCTCTGCTGCCACCCCTCCCCCCGCACCATATATAACAAAGGCATTATGCGGGCGGGGGGGGGGTCTTCAAACTTTTTTATTTTTTTTATTTTAACAGAGAACTCCCACCAAAGTTTTTAGGGGTTGGGGCTCCCTGAGCAATATTTTTCGAAGTTGGCTCATTGGCATCACGGTAAAGGGGCCCTAATTATTGTTATTCATTGTGAGGCATCTCCAAAAGTCAGGTTTAACCTGGGGCACAATACCTCAGATGCTTCTGCACTCCCAACGAGTATAACACATGAGTTTTCTCTGATGTGTGTATCAGCCAGCTCTGCTGTTCTCCCTTAAGGAAAGTTTGTGGCGAATGGTCTCGTGTATTTGTGAACCGTCCTTCCATTTCTCGGAGAATAATAGATGCTCATTGTTACCCAAACTCAATGGTGCCCGTTTTTATTTACCCTTCGGATAATGAAGTATCCGCTCAGCCTTTCATTCTTCAAGGGTCGATAAATTCGTTTTATGACCACGGGGTCAAACACTTATCCTGCAGTACAATTGAAAAGGAGCGTCTACTATGTTCATCTATTTCCAGCCGATATTCAGGCAATACAAAAGTCCAGAAACATATCCAACATTAAAAATTCTTTCTTGTGAAAGATGAATAAAATCTGAAAACACAATGGTGTCCAATCTAACTTTTATTAATTTTTCAAAACACAACTTTTTCTTTCAATCAGCCCAGCCAATGCGTTTCGTCCCTTAGGACTTCATCAGGGTTTTATGTTCCAATACTGCAAAATTTAAATGGCGTGAATTGCAACTTCTGGTTTCATATCGTCATAAGGAAGCAGTCTCTTTTCCCGGGTGGTGAAGTACCCCCTGATTCATCTTTCTCCTTCGTGGTTCCGATCAAAATGCATTCATCCATTGAATTAATGACAGACCCATCATGCCAATCTTCACGTTTTTATTTTTTCCCTAGAAGCCTAACCTTATTTATGAGGTCCTCGTTTGTGCTAATAGGCACAATTATCAATTGAGGACCCTTTTTGTTAGGTCTCGCCTGTCAATGCACATGCGCATTGAGCAGAGCGAGACTATAGGGGCTTAAACAGAGCTTACCTAGACTGGCGATTTGATGCAGTGCATGTGTACTTTTAACTCAATGCGCAAGCGCAATTAGTTAAAATGCGCGTGCACAGCATCAAATCGTCAGCTTGGTGCCGCCAGCAGCTCTTCCTGCTCCGCCCCCTGCTGCATCAAAGGCTTTGCGCTCTGCCTCAGCCCAGCCATTCTCCTCCCCTAATTACCCCCTGCTGCATTAAAGGCTTTTTCACGGCCGGCTGGCCGTGCTTTCAGTTTCACGGCCGGCCGGCCGTGTCTTCTTTTTTTTTTTAAATTAATTGAATGCGCTCACAGCTGCAAAGGTCTGCGCCCTGCCCTCCGTCACTGGTAATCTCCCCATCTCTTGCCCACAACGAATGGATAACCAAAATGTATAAAACCGCCTCATAAGTGCTGCAAAGCCCACGGCCCCCCTCCCCTCCGACAAACTTTAAGAAATCCAGGAATGCTGCTGATTTCATCTCAGTCGTTAAGAGCCCGCAGCGTCTCAGAACCAGCTTTCTTTTTTTTTAGTCATGCCATAAGTATGCGCTATATCCACATCCACATCCACCATCACCTCCACATCCACCTCCACATCCACCACCACATCCACCATCACATCCACCGCCACATCCACCGCCACATCCGCCACCGCCACATCCACCACCACCACACCCACCACACCCACCACCACTACATCCATCACCCCATCCACCACCCCATCCACCACCACCACCGCATCCACCACCACCACCGCATCCACCATCACCACATCCACCGCATCCACCACCACCACATCCACCGCATCCACCACCACATCCACCATCACCACCACATCCACCACCACATCCACCACCACATCCACCATCACCTCCACATCCACCATGACATCAACCGCCACATCCACCACCACCACATCCACCACATGCACCACCACCGCATCCACCACCACATCCACCACCGCATCCACCACCACATCCACCACCACATCCACCACATCCACATGCACCACCACCGCATCCACCACCACATCCACCACACCCACCACCACCACATCCACCACCACCGCATCCACCACCACCACATCCACCACCACCACATCCTCCACATCCACCACCACATCTACCACCACATCCAACACATCCACCACCACTTCCACCGCATCCACCACCACCGCATCCACCACCACCACATCCACCGAATCCACCACCACATCCACCATCACCTCCACATCCACCATGACATCCAACGCCACATCCACCACCACCACATGCACCACCACCGCATCCACCACCACATCCACCACACCCACCACCACCACATCCACCACTACATCCACTGCATCCACCACCACTTCCACCACCACATCCACCACCACATCCACCACCACCACATCCACCACATGCACCACCACTGCATCCACCACCACATCCACCACCACTTCCACAACCACTTCCACCCCCACATCCACCGCATCCACCACCACATCCACCATCACCTCCACATCCACCACCACATCCACCACATGCACCACCACCACATCCACCACACCCACCACATCCACCACCACATCCACCGCATCCACCACCACCACATCCACCACATCCACATCCACCACCACTTCCACCACCACCACATGCACCACCACCGCATCCACCACCACTTCCATCACCACATCCACCACATCCACCACCACCACATCCACCGCATCCACCAATACCACCACCACCACATCCACCATCACCTCCACATCCACCTCCACATCCACCACCACATCCACCACCACATCCTCCACCACCACATCCACCGCACCCACCACCACTACATCCACCACCCCATCCACCACCACCACCCCATCCACCACCACCACCGCATCCACTATCACCACATCCACCGCATCCACCATCACCACATCCACCGCATCCATCACCACATCCACCGCATCCATCACCACTACATCCACCACCACATCCACCACCACCACATGCACCACCACCGCATCCACCACCACATTCACCACCGCATCCACCACCGCATCCACCACCGCATCCACCACCACATCCACCACCACATCCACCACCACCACATCCACCACCACATCCAACACATCCACCACCACTTCCACCACCACCGCATCCACCTCATCCACCACCATATCCACCACCACATCCACCACCACATCCACCATCACCTCCACATCCACCGCCACATCCACCACCACATCCACCACCACCACATGCACCACCACCGCATCCACCACCACATCCACCACCACATCCACCACCACCACATCCACCACCGCATCCACCACCACCACATCCACCACCACTTCCACCACCACCACCACATCCACTGCATCCACCACCACCACATCCACCACCACCACCACCACATCCACCACCACCTCCACCGCCACATCCACCGCCACATCCACCACCACATCCACCACACACACCACCACCACATCCACCACACCCACCACCACTACATCCACCACACCCACCACCACCACATCCACCACACCCACCACCACTACATCCACCACCACCGCATCCACCACCACCACCGCATCCACCATCACCGCATCCACCATCACCGCATCCACCATCACCGCATCCACCACCACCGCATCCACCACCACATCCACCATCACATCCACCACCACATCCACATCCACCACCACATCCACCATCACCTCCACATCCACCATGACATCCACCACCACATCCACCACCACCACATGCACCACCACCGCATCCACCACCACATTATTTACAAAATTAAAAGCCATTGTTATTTGTAATATCAATACATCTAAGTCACGTAAATACAACACACATTGCATTACAAATGCTATAGGTGTCACATTTGCGAAAGTTAAAACTATTGACATTGTAACTGACAAAGCTATTAATTTTGCTATTTTCAAAACCAACACATAAATAAAAAAAAGTGTCATTTACAATACCAATCGTGCAAACTTTCCTAATGCGAGACCTATTGCATTTCCAATGCTTGTTCTCTTTAGGGCTTGTGGGATACAATAGGTTCTTGACTGTGTGGGCTTTATGCAAAACTGGTTTTTAGTGAGACTAACGTTTTTACTGGGTTTTCCCAATAATTGAGTGTATTCTAGAGGTGGGTAATGGGATTGGCTAGAAAGCTACTATGACAGGCGTGATAGAATTTGCCAAGGTATCCTTCCAGTACAGTCTTTTCAAATTAATTGTGTGTGTGGGGGGGGTGGGGGGGGGGGGGGGGAGGCATGCAGGAACTGCGATTTCTTATAGGATGCTATCCCAAAATCAATTTTGATGTGTTGTGCAAATCGTCACTTTCTGTGCAAGGCTCAATACGGAATAATTCAATGTAAGTGAATAGTGAGTGGCCCATTCACTAGGGAGTAGTCAATTATGGATTTGGAGCTTGCAGGACAGTGGGTGGAGCTGGGGGGGGTTGGTCTTCATTAAAACAATCGTTGAGCATCCCTAAACCAAGAAATGTACAGTACTTGATAAATGATTTACCCAAATGGTCTATTGATTGTGTCTGTTTTCACTTGATGTGGGATGTTCCAGTGACAATTATGCGAGAACAATCTCATCGGTCAGGGGCGCTGGAAATAAGTTCAGGTTAAAATCGCCTGTGATAAGTATATTGGTATCTGGGTTTTCCATTATGGTGGAATTCATGATGGATTGTAGTTTGCGGACGTTCACTTTTTTGCTATCTAAGCAGGTTTATATAAACGTTCAGTATTTGCAGTTTGAGGTCCGGGCCATGCAATAAGTTTTCGAGCAGTACCAACAGTAGCCAAGGTTCTTCAGGTGCTAGTCTTTTAGCTTTTAGAGCAAGGTTGGACGACACATACATTGAGGTGCCTCCTTTGGGTCTACCTTTGGTCTTCTGGGCTGAAAAACCAATTAAAGCTCATTAATGGGGTTGGGTCTAGCGACCAGTCTTCTTGAAGGGTTCTTCTGCCTTTACGAGAAAATGTAACCGTCATTTAGGGGCGGTTTCAGGCCAAGGACATAACATGAACAGGTCGTCAACCCAGGCATCCCTCCATTCCTTGCCCTTCAATTTCCCTGGGTCTTTAACAGAATCGATGGAAACCACAACCAAGATGACCCAATAGGGTTAGGAGTTCTTAGTTCGGGCTCAAGGATCATTATGTGTGCCCCCTCTGGTGGTAGAGCACCTGCTCTCACCTGCTGGCCATGTGCTGCCCATTTGGGTAGCAATGACGATGTTCTTGTGTGTTTCTCCAAGTTAGTTATGCTGATTTCAGTGGTAGTATTGAACAATAATCCTCGTGCCACATCTGGGCCATCAACATCTGACTAAGAAAGGGGGTAGTGTGAAGGAATAGGAATAGATACTGCACAACTTTCAGAAGGTAGAACACAAATTCGTTCCTACTTGCAGTGTAGGATAGTAGGATCTGCTTTTTATGTTTACCCCCACTTTTTTCTGGTGTTTCACTGTTTTTCGACTTTAGTCTGGCTGGGGCCCTGCTATCCAGGACCCCAGCCTAGCTGCTTCCTCTCTAAATTGATTCCCTGTACTTTAGGTATACTCCAGTTTGGTTACTGGGGTACCCTTGTGAGTCCCTAGTATATGGTACACCAGGTACTAAGTGCATAGGACCCCAGAGGCCTACCAGGGGCTGCAGCATGTATTATGCCACCCCTGGGAAGCCTTCCAAAATGGCACCACAGGACTGGTACTGCAGACTGGGTAAGGTGGTGCATGCACCCCTTACTAAGATATAGGTTATCTATATCTATCGTAAATCACTACACATATAAACCTATCAGTCACCCCTATGGCAGGCCTTATCAATCCTGAAGGCAGGGTGCTTGGTTTTGTGTGAGAGGGTGCCCATGCATGAGCAGGGCCCCTCTGCAGCCTTCGGAACCTCTTTCTGGGGCTGTGCTGTGATGCAGCCAGACCATATACTCTTAAGTGCATTATAACCTCGCGGTAAATGCTAACTTTGGAATGGCTGCATGGAAATATGTCGTGTTTGGTGTTAAACACTTTGCAATCCTACCTCCCTGCCAGTTCTGTCGGCGAGGGTAGAATTCCACCCTTCTGGAGGGAGAGACATGTCACACCGGTATACCCGGTAACAGTTTAAAAGAGCTCTGGCATCACAAAATGGATGCTGCAGCCACAAACACGAGTCTGACCTCCTGCTGCTGGATGAAACTCCGGCAGGGGAGGCCCAGACAATAAGTTTCCTGTCACAGGGAGGTGTCACCACCTCCCAGACAGGCTTTAGTGTATTGGGGATGGGTGGGTGCACTCAGAGTGCTTTGAAGTCTGCACCGGGGGCACATTTGGTGTCCCTGTGCATAGCCCAGTTCAAACTGGTGGCAGGGGCCACCAGCCCCTGATCTGGCGCAATACTGGACAAAGGAAATGGGTGTAGCCACCCCTCTTTCCAAACCCTCCCATAGGTGGGTCCTCAGAGTAAGTCCAACCCTTTCCTTGGGTATAAGAAAGGAACCCCTGACTACAGGACTTTAGATTACACCTGGATGAAACTCTGATACTGATTCCTGGAACTTCGACAATTCTGCATGACGCTAGATGACTGAAGAATCTCCCTTGGAGTAAAGGAGTTACTCCCCTGCTTGGCAGGCACCAAAGACGCATCTGACCGGTCTGCATCTCTGAAGCTCCCAACGGATTCCGAAGTAATTGCAGCCCAGGAGGTGGACTTCCAGACTTCTCCGGGGCGGACCTGAGTCCCCAGCAAAGCTGAGAGCCGCAGCCCTCGGGAGTACCGTGGAACTGGAACCCCTGGACACGTGCACATTTGCAAGTGCATATGCTTCTTGGCGATCCTTGAGGCTGTGCTTTGGGTTACTTGTAGCCTAGACCCAGAACAGCATTTCCACTGAAGATTGTTGGCCAACACTCCACGAGTGTTCCGTAAGCCGACTGTGAGAAGTTGGCCTGATATATAATGTTCACTATTCTAGTGAGCACTTTGTATCAGTCCAAACAACCCTTATTGATGATTGGTTGTAAGTCAACCTTATAGACCAGCTATCCTAGTAGCATGGATACGAGCAGTCTAAGGCTAAGACTCTAGAGGGCGTGTTAAGCCAGCTGTTTTACCATCACATTACCCCTTGAACACCAAGTGAAAGGACACCACACAAGTTGTTATGAAAATAAACGGATATTTATTTATAACAGGACTACCCTGAACTCTTTATGAGTCAGGGAGCTAAGCACATAACAAAACTCTTAAGAAAATACTTTAAGTCGCACAATTTACACAAATGCCCGAGGGGCACGAAAAACCATATACACAAGAAGTGGAATGCGAAGTTGCTAGCAGGTAAGTAATACTTTTCTAGACTGTAGAAACGCTAGGCCTACAATGCTGAACCCTTGGATTAGAAGCAGGAGGCCTAGGGACGCCGTGTGCAGAGTGGAAACTCTCACGCGTAATGCGGGAACAAGTCTATGGATACTAGCAATCACAAAGTTACTGTTCTCGGGCGAACCCGACTAGGTGGGTCGAAAACAAGAGTGGATCCGAACACTTAGGGTGTTGGACTATGCTGGAGCACCGGAGTACTCCGTTTACCTAGCCCAGGGGCTGCGGCTGCATAGGGTTCAAGTTGCGTCGGAAACCCTTGTTGAAGAACCAGGAGCCTGAAGAAAGGAGTTGCTGGCAGGCGGCCAGTGAAGAAGTTCGTGGTGATCCAAGCCTGGATCAGGGAAGAAGAAGACCTGTAAGCAGAGGGGACCAAGTTCTGAATCACTAGCCAGTGATTTAGGTGGGCACCAGGATGGCACCGGACGAAGTCACCTCGACCAGGTGAGTGGGCGCTGCTGGGCTCTGCAGTCTCTCGGACCAGGAGGCGTTGTCGGCGACCAGGATGGAGGTGCGAGCTGTCCCACGAAGGTATCTGCTTCTGACGTCGCTGGACCCAGGATTGGGGCAACAGTCTTGGCAAATGCAAGGTCCACGCGGTGGACCTAAAATGGCGTCTGGATTGGACCAGGAGGGTCCAGGGTGCTCCTCTGTTGGAGGGGAGCAAGGGCTAGTCTGGAGCAACCAGACCAGCAGTGTTTGCCGTCGTGGAGCGTCGTAAAAAGGGCCACTAGCCAACGGGCAAGTGACCTCGACAACGTGGTGGGCAGCAAAGAGCAGAAGGGCCCCACGCAGATCTCGTGGATGCAGGGGGGCTGAACTTCGGTGCTGTAGCTGCTCAGGGTCGGGGCTTCTCTTACCCCAAAGCACTCAGTCGAGGGTCACTCGGTGGTCGTGCTGGACAAGCGTCGTGCAGTCTTCAAAGATGGCCGGTCCCTCGGGGTCTCGTCACACCCACGGATCACAGCTGGGCTGATGATGCAGGTTGAGGTCAGAGGTGCCAGGGAAGCCGGTTCTCGTCATGCTGGGCAGTCTTGATCCGGAGGAGAGACTTACAGCAGACCGCGATGCTTGGTTGGTGCCTGCTGCTGCAGGGTGACTACTCCTTAGTCACAAGGGAGAAATCTTAGGAAGAGTCTTGAGTTCCTCTCGTAGAAAGTCGGTTCAGGATTCAAAGACTGATCTAATTTGGAAGGGGGCCAGTTCCTACCTTTATCCTGCAAAAAGGGGCTGGCACGCGACTAAGTCCTGCCCTATGGGGGGGACTAGGAGGGGGGTGGTTACACCCCTCTCCTTTGGCGGGCTTTCCCCAGATCAGGGGCTGGAGTGCCCCTGGAACTGGTTCAAGCCGGCCTATGCACAGTGAGCACCGGGGTGCCACTTGCAGTCACCTTCCTCTAAAGCCCTGCCTACCTAGGATACACAAAATCCTGTCTGGGACGGTGCTGGCACCGCCCCTGGCAGGAAACCCTTTGTCCTTGCCTCCTGTGCTGGGAGGACTCCCAGCAGCAGGAGGGCAGACTTGTGTCTCGGTGGCAGCATCCATCTTGTGGAGCTGAGGCTATGTCTGACTTTAACCGGGGTTACAGGTTACATACATGTCGTGTCCCTCTAGAAGGGTGGAATGCTAACCCCGTCGCCAGAATTGGCGAGTGGTTAGTATTCCAATTCGTATGACACCTTACTCGACATGTTTTGATAAAGCGATACCAGAGTTGGCATTTAACCGCGAGGATTATAATGCACTTAAGAGTATATGGTATGCGTTATCATTGAACAGCTATTAGGACTTGGTTCCGCAAGCTGCAAACGGGCTCAGCTCATGCCAGAGCACCATTTCACCTTATCCCATGCACTCTGCCTTCAGGATTGTTAAGGCCTGCCATAGGAGTGACTGATAGGAATATAGGTGTCCATTGTAGGTTTAGATATAGGAATACTATATCTAAAGCAAAGGGTGATTACACACCTTGCCCCAGCTGTCAAGCAGCCAGTTGTGTCTGATTTAGTTAGTCAACCCAGGGGTGGCATAATACATGCTGCAGCCCCTGGGAGACTTCTGGGTGCACCTCAGCCCTGGGTACAGGGACTTGGAGAGGGCCCAGTGCCAATTCAGTACCTGGGTACAATTTGGAGTAGAGAGAACAGCTAGGCTGTGGGTCTGATTAGCAGGCCCACAGCCAGGGAAAGTCGTAAACCAGTGAAGCAAAAAGCAAAAATCTGGGTGATCATAGGATTGCAGACCCTACTCTCCTACATGACCCCCCCCCCAAACTTTGGGACAATAAGCTAACCTTGACCAGGTGAGTCTTCTTGCTCGAAGTGGAAATACCTGGAGAGCCCATCAGCATTGCCATGATCAGTACCAGGTCTATGCTCCACTGTAAAATCCATTCCCTGTAGGGAAATGGACCACCTAAGTAGTTTGCGGTTTTCACCCTTCATCTGATTTAGCCATAAGAGGGGCTTATGGTCGGTCTGAATCTTAAAGTGAGTGCCAAACAAGTATGACCTCAACGTTTTCAGGGCCCACACCACAGCAAAGTCCTCCCTCTCAATAGCTGACCAATTTTTCTCTCTGGGGGTCAGCCTTCTGCTAATAAAAGCAATAGGCTGGTCGTTACCATCAAAATTCAGCTGAGATAGAACAGCTCCCACACCCAACTCAGAAGCATCTGTTTGGACAATGAAGGTCTTGGAGTAGTCTGGACTCTTTAGGATAGGTGCTGTGCACATGGCCTGCTTTAGGTCATTGAATGCTTTCTGACAGCTTGCTGTCCACTGAACTTTCTTTGGCATCTTTTTACTTGTCAGGTCATTAAGTGGAGTCACAATGGACCCATAATTCTTGACAAATTTCCTATAGTACCCAGTCAGGCCCAAGAAAGCTCGAACCTGAGTCTGGGTGGTTGGAGGAGCCCAGTCCTTGATGGCCTGTATCTTGCTCTCCAAGGGTTGAACCTGGCCTCCACCTACAAGGTGGCCCAGGTATACAACCTGTGTCTGCCCTATCTGGCACTTAGTGGCCTTGATAGTGAGACCTGCCTTTTGCAGTGCCTCTAACACTTTCCTCAGGTGGACCAGGTGATCCTCCCAGGTGGAACTAAAGACAGCTATATCATCAAGATATGCTGCACAGAAGTCATCCAACCCAGTGAGAACTTGATTCACCAGCCTTTGGAAGGTGGCAGGTGCATTTTTCAAACCAAAGGGCATTACCACAAATTGATAATGCCCACCAGGGGTAGAAAATGCTGTCTTGGGTTTGGCCTCCTCAGCTAACCTGATTTGCCAATACCCAGCTGTCAGGTTAAATGTACTTAAGTAGTTGGCAGAAGCCAATCTATCTATAAGTTCATCTGCTCTTGGTATTGGGTGGTGTGACGGGGCGGGCGGACCGGACATGGTTGGACCTAAGGACTGGTGGTCCGTCACCCCTCTCTCACCGTGCCCATTGTCCCCACAGCTACCACAATGCACCTGGACGGCTGAGCCCGATGCCGACGGGACCGACGATGTCCAAGGCAGCGGCCCCTTTAATCAATCAATCAATCAGGAGTTTGTTAAAGCGCGACTACTCACCCGTAAGGGTCTCAAGGCGCTAGGGGTGTGGGGGGTTGGGGGGGTGCAGGTTCCATTCCATCAAGGAGGGGGTCTGTCGAAGAGCCATGTTTTGAGGTTTCTTGTGAAGATGGGGAGCGATGTTGTCTGTCTGAGGTGGAGTGGAAGGGCGTTCCATGCTTTGGCCGCGAGGAAGGAGAAGGAGCGGCCTCCCGATCTGGTCTTTCTGGTGCGGGGGACCACAGCGTAGGAAAGCTGGGCTGATCGTAGGGTCCTTTGGGGTGCGTGGAATTTGAGTCGGCTGTTCAGGTATGCTGGTCCGGTGCCGTGGAGGGCCTTGTGTGCGTGGGTGAGCATCTTAAAGGTGATTCTCGCCTCGACGGGGAGCCAGTGGAGTGTGCGCAGGTGCTGGGAGATGTGGCAGTGTTTTGGCAGGTTGAGGACCAGTCTTGCGGCGGCGTTCTGGATGTTCTGTAGCTTGCAGATGAGGTTTTTGTTTATTCCGGCGTAGAGTCTGGAGGACGAGACTCCGCCCACCGACGAGGACGGCAAGCAAAAAGCAGGAAGTGTCCGGAGCTCGGAGGAAGGCGTTTCCCTGGTGAAGACGAGTGTAGGAGAGGACGAGAGGAGAGACTTCGAGCGCGGAGAGAGCGGCAAGCCAGGAGGCCAACAACAAAACGCATCGCCCAGCCATGGTCCCACGGGAGGAGCGTGGCTCCAAGAGGTACGTGGCCGGGTAGCGGGTTGGGTCGGGCGGAGGAAACAGCCCCGTGAGTGAGGAGCACCGCCCTTACTTCCCCCTCCCTCTGCACGAGCACTGCCCTCACCCCAGACTGAGTGTAACGAGCACCTTGCATGGGAATTGTGTCTTCACCCCCGGCCCTGTAAAACATACGAAAGCGTTACGGTTATCTGACCCCCACTTTCCTTTTCTTTTGGGCTCCGGTGGAGGAAGTCTAGAGAGACGTCCCTGGGACAGCATCACCTCGCCTGTCAAGACCCCGGAAGTTTGAGCTGAAACGAAGCCAGTTATGATTTAAGCCCTGGAGTATTCTTGTTTATCAGTGGACTGCCTTTTCCGATGAAAAAGACATATATCCCTATTAAACCTTCTTTGAGACCTCTCCTGAAGGCACCTGTGTTTCTATTTTCTAAAGCATCCCAAGACAGCCTAGTGGCTGATTACCCACAAGTCCCAACCCCTCTGGGACAGGTGGGCATCAGTCTTAGTGACTGCATTGAGTCCTCTGTAGTCTACGCAAAACCTCATCTCTTTCTTACCACCCTGGGTGTGAGGCTTTGGCACTAGAACTACTGGGCTAGCCCAAGGGCTATCTGAGGGCTCAATGACTCCCAGCTCCAACATTTTCTGCACTTCTGTCTTGATGCAGTCTCTGACATGATCAGGCTGTCTGTAGATTTTACTCTTGACAGGCAGACTGTCTCCAGTGTCCACTTCATGGGTACACCAATCAGTTTGACTGGGTGTCAGAGAGAACATATGTCTAAAGGATTGCAGAACTTGTCTACAATCCTGTTGCTGATGTTCAGAGAGGCTGCCACAAAAGACAACACCATCTACTGATCCATCATCAGGATTCTGAGTGAGCAGGTCTGGGAGAGGGTCACTCTCTTCCTCCTGTCCCTCATCTGTGGCCATGAGCAAGCTCATGTCCTTCCTGTCGACATATGCATTGAGCCTGTTCACATGGAGCACCCTGAGGGGGCTCCTGGGAGTTCCAAGGTCCACCAGGTAGGTGACCTCTCCCTTTTGCTCAATGATGGTGTGGGGCCCAGACCATTTGTCTTTGAGAGCTGCTGGGGCCACTGGCTCCAGCACCCACACTTTCTGTCCAGGCTTGTACACAGTCAGGACAGCCTTCTGGTCATGCCAAGCTTTTTGGAGTTCTTGGCTGGCCTCAAGGTTTTTAGATGCCTTCTCCATGTATTCAGCCATCCTGGAGCGGAGACCAAGTACATAGTCCACTATGTTGGTTGCAGGCTTTTTGAGAGGTCTCTCCCATCCTTCCTTCACCAAACACAGGGGTCCTCTTACAGGATGCCCATACAGAAGTTCAAAAGGGCTGTAGCCAACCCCCTTCTGTGGGACCTCTCTGTAAGCAAACAAGAGGCAGGGTATCAGGACATCCCATCTACGCCTGAGCTTTTCAGGTAGTCCATGAATCATCCCTTTGAGGGTCCTGTTGAATCTTTCAACAAGCCCATTGCACTGTGGATGATAGGGTGTGGTGAACTTGTAGTTGACACCACATTCCTTCCACATTGCAGTCAGATAGCCTGACATGAAGTTTGCACCTCTGTCAGAAACAACCTCCTTAGGGAAGCCCACTCTGGAGAACACTCCAACTAGGGCTCTTGCCACTACAGGTGCTGTAGTGGTCCTAAGTGGAATAGCTTCAGGATACCTGGTGGCATGGTCCACCACCACCACCAGTATAAACTTGTGCCCTGATGCTGTCTGGGGTTCCATTGGACCAACAATGTCAATCCCCACTCTTTCAAAGGGAACCCCCACCACAGGTAGTGGTATGAGGGGGGCCTTTGTTGTGCCACCTGACTTACCACTGGCTTGGCAAGTGACACAGGAGCGACAAAACTCCTTGGTATTCTCATTCATGTGAGGCCAGTGAAAGTGTGAGACAAGCCTGTCCCAAGTCTTTGTCTGACCTAAGTGACCTGCAAGGGGAATCTCATGGGCCAAGGTGAGAAGGAACCCCCTCTGAGACAAGGGGATGACCAGCCTCCTGGTTGCACCAGGCTTGGGGTCTCTTGACTCAGAGTACAGGAGTCCATCTTCCCAGTATACCCTGTGGCCACCTGTGGCGTTCCCTGCAGCCTCAGCAGCAGCCTGCTGTCTGAGGGGTTCAAGGGAAGGGCAGTCTAACTGTGCCTTCCCCAGGTCTTCTCTGGAGGGTCCCCCTGAGCCCAGAAACTCAACTTGGTCAGGTTCAAGCTCTTTAGGCTCAGTTTCCCTCAGCTCTCTCAGATCAGCCTCCTCAGGGACTTGATCCTCAACCTGGGGCAAGGGGGAAGGCAATGCCTTAACCCTACTGCTCTTCTTCTTGGAAGGTGTCTGGTCCATTGTTCCAGGATCCAGCACCTGTTCAGTGGGGCATCTTCTGGCCTGTGACCTAGTCACAGCAAGCACATGTGCTGGCAAGCCTAACATTTCCATGTGAGTCCTCTGCTCCACTTCTGACCATAGTGATGACTCCAAATCATTGCCCAACAAACAATCCACTGGGAGGTCTGAACTAACCACAACTTTCTTTTGGCCACTTACCCCTCCCCAGGAGAAAGCAACAATCGCCATACTATGACTGGTAGTGACGTTGCTGGCATTGGTCACCAGGAAATCTGTACCTGGCATGATCTGTCCAGGGTCCACAAAGTTAGGTGTCACCATGGTGACACTGGCACAAGTGTACCTATAGGCCTGAGCCATTTTGCCATTTATCAAAGGTGTCTGCCTGTATTTGCCCAAAGTATTGGGACTGACATCAGGGGACATATCCATATCCCCTGTACAGACAAGGACAGCCTGAGTGAGTGTGCCAACTAAGTTGTCAGACTCCTCAGTTCCCAAGGTTAACCCAACTAGTCCCTTGGGAGGTGCACTACCACTACTGACTGTACTAGGGGGTGCAGTTGCCTTAGGGGCTGTAGTGGTAGGAGTTTGCCCTCCTCTTTTGGTGCACTCACTAAACCAGTGAGACTTACTTTTACAGTACTGGCACCACCTTTTTGACTGGCCTTCTTGAGTCTTCTTTTTCTGCTGTGAAGCCTGACCCCCCACCCTCTTTGGTTTGTTGGGGACCTGTTGAAGACTTCTGGTCATTTTGTTCACTCTTGGTATTACCCTTCTGGTCTGCTTTCTTCTGACCACCCTGGTTCTGGTTCTGGTTCTGCTTGATCCTTGTTCTGACCCATTTGTCTGCCTTCTTTCCCAATTCTTGGGGAGAGGTCAGATCTGAATCAACAAGGTGCTGGTGCAACAACTGGTTCTGACAGTTATTTAAAATCTGTTCTCTCATCATAAGATTATACAATCCTGTGTAATCAGTAACCTTGCTACCCAGCAACCAGCCCTCCAAAGCCTTAGTGGCACAATCCACAAAGTCAGACCAGTCCTGAGACTGAGTTTTCTGGGTGTCTCTGAACAGCAACCTGTACTGCTCAGTGGTTAAACCAAACCCATCAACCAGTGTATTTTTCAGGACCTGGTAATTGTTAGCATCCTCCACTCTTGTAGTGAGGAGCTTATCTCTACCTTTGCCATCAAAGGAGAGCCACAGTATAGCTGCCCACTGACTCTGGGGAATGCACTGCACAGTGCAGGCCCTCTCCAAAGCAGCCATCCATTTCTGGATGTCATCCCCTTGTTTAAAGGGGGGCACTATCTTTGTCAGGTGTTTAGTATCTAAACCCTTCTCTTTATCTCTTGGGAGATTGCTGCCACCAGTGGGGACTACCCCACTCATCTGCTGCTCTCTAGCAAAGGCAAGCTTCTCTTTGGCCAGGGCAAGTTCTTCCCTTTCAATCCTCAGATTAGCCTGCCTCATCCTTGCCGCATGCTCTATTCTCTGAGGGGAAGTCAATCTCCTCTGGGGAGAATTCCTTCTCCTCTGAGAAGAGGCATTAGAGTGCAGAGATCTATTGGAGTCCCTAGAATGAGATCTATCTCTTCTAACTCCAAGGTTAGGCCTTATTAGGGTCAGCACTGGGGGTCCCCCAGCTCCTTCCCTAAGTAGGTCTAAGTTGGCCCTAGTAAGTCTGCTGACTAACTCAGACCTCTTGTCTGCCTCATCCCCAGAGAGTTCATCTTGATCCTCCTCCTCAATTCTGTCTTCAGTGTCAAGGAGGTCTGGATCTCCAATGGTACCCTCTAGGGCTGGCATATTCCCATCTAACTGAGAAATTTTTCTCGCATCATATGTCTCTAAGAGACCTATCAGAAAGGGAATGGTGGGGTTAGACCCCTGTTTCAGTTTCCTGTAGGTACACACTTGTCTCATCTCCTGGAAACTGAGAGCTGCATATCTTGATTTGACCTGTGGAGGGTCACTAGCCACAAGGGGAGTCTCAGTAGACTCTCCATGGGTAGACATGCTTTTCTAGTGAGGTGTAAGTGGTGCACTTACCTACACTATATGTTTACCTACTGATCCCTTGCTAGAGTTGTAGTTTAGGGTGTACTAGGCCCTAGGAGCTACAACAGCTAGTTCAGTAGAACTCAGAGTATTCTAAGCTAAGTTATATGTACCTTAGTACTTATGTGATCTTTCAAATGATATTCTTAGGATATGTGTGGTAAAACAACAGCAAGCTCAAATCCCAACCGCTGCTCACCAATGTGAGAAGTTGGCCTGATATATAATGTTCACTATTCTAGTGAGCACTTTGTATCAGTCCAAACAACCCTTATTGATGATTGGTTGTAAGTCAACCTTATAGACCAGCTATCCTAGTAGCATGGATACGAGCAGTCTAAGGCTAAGACTCTAGAGGGCGTGTTAAGCCAGCTGTTTTACCATCACATTACCCCTTGAACACCAAGTGAAAGGACACCACACAAGTTGTTATGAAAATAAACGGATATTTATTTATAACAGGACTACCCTGAACTCTTTATGAGTCAGGGAGCTAAGCACATAACAAAACTCTTAAGAAAATACTTTAAGTCGCACAATTTACACAAATGCCCGAGGGGCACGAAAAACCATATACACAAGAAGTGGAATGCGAAGTTGCTAGCAGGTAAGTAATACTTTTCTAGACTGTAGAAACGCTAGGCCTACAATGCTGAACCCTTGGATTAGAAGCAGGAGGCCTAGGGACGCCGTGTGCAGAGTGGAAACTCTCACGCGTAATGCGGGAACAAGTCTATGGATACTAGCAATCACAAAGTTACTGTTCTCGGGCGAACCCGACTAGGTGGGTCGAAAACAAGAGTGGATCCGAACACTTAGGGTGTTGGACTATGCTGGAGCACCGGAGTACTCAGTTTACTTAGCCCAGGGGCTGCGGCTGCATAGGGTTCAAGTTGCGTCGGAAACCCTCGTTGAAAACCAGGAGCCTGAAGAAAGGAGTTGCTGGCAGGCGGCCAGTGAAGAAGTTCGTGGTGATCCAAGCCTGGATCAGGGAAGAAGAAGACCTGTAAGCAGAGGGGACCAAGTTCTGAATCACTAGCCAGTGATTTAGGTGGGCACCAGGATGGCACCGGACGAAGTCACCTCGACCAGGTGAGTGGGCGCTGCTGGGCTCTGCAGTCTCTCGGACCAGGAGGCGTTGTCGGCGACCAGGATGGAGGTGCGAGCTGTCCCACGAAGGTATCTGCTTCTGACGTCGCTGGACCCAGGATTGGGGCAACAGTCTTGGCAAATGCAAGGTCCACGCGGTGGACCTAAAATGGCGTCTGGAGTGGACCAGGAGGGTCCAAGGTGCTCCTCTGTTGGAGGGGAGCAAGGGCTAGTCTGGAGCAACCAGACCAGCAGTGTTTGCCGTCGTGGAGCGTCGTAAAAAGGGCCACTAGCCAACGGGCAAGTGACCTCGACAACGCGGTGGGCAGCAAAGAGCAGAAGGGCCCCACGCAGATCTCGTGGATGCAGGGGGGCTGAACTTCGGTGCTGGAGCTGCTCAGGGTCGGGGCTTCTCTTACCCCAAAGCACTCAGTCGAGGGTCACTCGGTGGTCGTGCTGGACAAGCGTCGTGCAGTCTTCAAAGATGGCCGGTCCCTCGGGGTCTCGTCACACCCACGGATCACAGCTGGGCTGATGATGCAGGTTGAGGTCAGAGGTGCCAGGGAAGCCGGTTCTCGTCGTGCTGGGCAGTCTTGATCCGGAGGAGAGACTTACAGCAGACCGCGATGCTTGGTTGGTGCCTGCTGCTGCAGGGTGACTACTCCTTAGTCACAAGGGAGAAATCTTAAGAAGAGTCTTGAGTTCCTCTCGTAGAAAGTCGGTTCAGGATTCAAAGATTGATCTAATTTGGAAGGGGGCCAGTTCCTACCTTTATCCTGCAAAAAGGGCCTGGCACGCGACTAAGTCCTGCCTTATGGGTGGGACTAGGAGGGGGGTGGTTACACCCCTCTCCTTTGGCGGGCTTTCCCCAGATCAGGGGCTGGAGTGCCCCTGGAACTGGTTCAAGCCGGCCTATGCACAGTGAGCACCGGGGTGCCACTTGCAGTCACCTTCCTCTAAAGCCCTGCCTACCTAGGATACACAAAATCCTGTCTGGGACGGTGCTGGCACCGCCCCTGGCAGGAAACCCTTTGTCCTTGCCTCCTGTGCTGGGAGGACTCCCAGCAGCAGGAGGGCAGACTTGTGTCTCGGTGGCAGCATCCATCTTGTGGAGCTGAGGCTATGTCTGACTTTAACCGGGGTTACAGGTTACATACATGTCGTGTCCCTCTAGAAGGGTGGAATGCTAACCCCGTCGCCAGAATTGGCGAGGGGTTAGTATTCCAATTCGTATGACACCTTACTCGACATGTTTTGATAAAGCGATACCAGAGTTGGCATTTAACCGCGAGGATTATAATGCACTTAAGAGTATATGGTATGCGTTATCATGGAACAGCTATTAGGACTTGGTTCCGCAAGCTGCAAACGGGCTCAGCTCATGCCAGAGCACCATTTCACCTTATCCCATGCACTCTGCCTTCAGGATTGTTAAGGCCTGCCATAGGAGTGACTGATAGGAATATAGGTGTCCATTGTAGGTTTAGATATAGGAATACTATATCTAAAGCAAAGGGTGATTACACCACCTTGCCCCAGCTGTCAAGCAGCCAGTTGTGTCTGATTTAGTTAGTCAACCCAGGGGTGGCATAATACATGCTGCAGCCCCTGGGAGACTTCTGGGTGCACCTCAGCCCTGGGTACAGGGACTTGGAGAGGGCCCAGTGCCAATTCAGTACCTGGGTACAATTTGGAGTAGAGAGAACAGCTAGGCTGTGGGTCTGATTAGCAGGCCCACAGCCAGGGAAAGTCGTAAACCAGTGAAGCAAAAAGCAAAAATCTGGGTGATCATAAGATTGCAGACCCTACTCTCCTACACCGACTTCCTGTGATTTCTCTCGAGGTACCTTCGCGATCCCTAGTTCACTGACTGGTGGGTCCCTGAGAAGGCAACACTGACTTTCCTTGGGCTTCCCTGCTTGCTCCAGACGTGCCCTGACTCTCCACCACTTGGTGAGTCCCCCGGACCTTGCTGGTCCGCACCAAAGCATTTCTTCACTTCCTGCATGGGTTGCTGTTGCCAAGGCTTGTTGGGTCCAATCTGGGCACCAACACCGCAGCACTCAACATCCTTCATGGGACAATTCAAATCCAGCTCTTGGTCATTGTCGCGGCCTCCTGGTTCTCGTGACTGCAGAGTCAAGCTTCAGGTTCTTCTCATCTTCGATCCAGGCTTGGATCACACCGGACACTTTCCAGTTCGACGGCAGCAGCACTTTGCAGCAGATCGCCATTGAAATCAACGACGATTCCCGACACCAAAAGACACCTATGCACCCGGCTTTCCTGGGTGAGGTAACTCGAGTACTCCGGTGCTCCCATGGGTGTTGGCCCTAGAAACCCTTAAGTCTAAAGGGGTTTGCTCAAAGTCCTCTCCTAAGTGTCCTTAATCTTTAAATTTCCAACCGTGACTTTCCCCATCGAAGTTAACGGCGATTGGCGGCTGAGTTCTCACACTGCTTGCGTCCCTGTGGGTCCCCTGTGTCACTACCTTGGGTGTAGTAGTAGTAGTAATTTTATTTATTTGTTGATTAATTAAAATCATTACAAACAGCAGGAAACAAATTTAATTTACAATCTAATTAAAAAAGACAGATAAAAAATACAAAACCAGCACATTATTAAATCAGAGATGAGCTCCACAGAAACACATATACATAATTGGCTCAAATTGGAGTAAGTTAGTTTTCTAATAAGCAATTTAACAGCAAAAGGAATAAAGTGCAATGTGCAATCTTGATCAACATAAGCAGCAAAGATTTCTGATAAAGCCATTTTAGATTAAAAATAAGCATAATACACTGCCCACCAACCAAATCTGGTGTACTTTGTACTAACAGCATTCGGGACATTAAGTTATTAAAGTACCATGTGCGAGCGGGGTAGGTTGAACCTCGACTTGTGCTTACTAAAGCACATACTGGTACTATTAATCAGGTAACACCGAGGATTAAATTAAAGTGGCAAGTGCTAGCAGTAGATATTATCCATAAAGAAGGTATAATCCACAATAGGGTGGAAACGTTAAAGTGAGGTGGTACAATTATAAAAATTATGCTTAAACGTGCTTTAAAATAGCCCAGCGGTCCCTAAAAACATTTAAAAATATTATGTCATCAACATTTTAGTTAACTTTCATAACAGGGATGTCTTCCTGACATAGTTTTGTTTCAGCTATAAGAATAAACGTAACAAACTGATGAATTAAAGTAGCTGTAATACCTATTAAACATACAATAATTGCAGTTCTGCAAGTTCTTACTCCCATTTCCTTAAAAATCGGCTTTAAAATCATCTTTCGTTCTGCTAGCAGTTTTGGGCACAAAGTTACTATTTGCTGTAAGGTTTCTTCATTCTTGCCACATAATCTACAGACATTAGATGGCCACTTTTTTCCCATTTTGGGATTCCATCTTTGGTTGGGTATCTCCCAAACCTTAACAACATAAATGTATTCTTAATTAGAGGTTTTAAATGAAATACCAGATAAGGTTGGGGATACAGTTTAATAAAAGAGTTAGCAATTGACCAAAGATGTTTTTTTCCCTCTTAGTTCATCTTTGTCCATTATACAAGACAAAAGGGCTGCTGATTGATTAATTGTTTTTTTGTAAACCATTTTACTCCTTGTTTCATCCACTAATTTCGGGCATTCAAAGGTGTGTAAACATTCATCTAAATAGGTTTGCCAGCTTTTCAAATGGGTCCCTCTTTGGATCTCAAGCCAACACAGCTCAGCCAACGAACCTTCCTCGGATCTGGATAAAAACAGTAAGGCCTATAAAAATGTAGATTGTCTGACTAGACACTGTTTCTTCAATTCAAATTCGAGTCTAACATTCGCACGGCTAATGTGTTTTGGGATTCTAAAGACCGATTTGTATGCCCTTATTTCAATATCGTCTAGTATTTTCGCATCTTTGCCCCGAAAAATATTAGAACCGTAGTCCAAAGAGGGAATTAACTTCGCTTTCATGGCTTTTAACAAATGATCATAGTTCGGGCATAGTAATTTATCTCTCATTTTTCTAAAGGCGAATGTGAGAGATGATCCTTTAGCTTCTAGGTTATTAAAATGTTTCCTAAAAGATAAATTATGATCAAATGTAATCCCCAAGTATTTGTAAGATTTTACACACTCAATAACCAGACCGTTGATATTCCATTCTTTTACTTCTAAGTTACCTTTTCCCATGGTCATTATTTTTGTTTTTTTGTGTTTATTTTTAGACCATTTCCTTTAACATATAGATTAAAAGAGTCTATTAATCTTTTAAGACCTATAACTGTCTGGTTTAGTAAAATAGTGTCATCAGCATATTGTAAGTATTTGATCTCTTTACCCATCACAGAGGGTGAATGAGCATTAATGTCTTTAAAATGGGCTGGAAGGTCAGACATAAAAAGATTAAAAAGGCAAGGGGCCAAAACATAACCTTGTTTCAAGCCGATATTGGTTTCAAGGCGACGAGTTGTATGTCTACCATCGCCTACTTTGATCTGGACCCAAGTATCGGAGTATAATAATTTGATCATTTTTAAAAGTGTATCAGATATCCCCCAATCAGCTAACTTTGTCCATATTAAGTCTAGGGGCACAGAGTCAAAGGCGGCTTTTAGATCAATAAAACATATATACAATTTTTGTTTCCTGAATTTAGCTCTTTCGCCTAATAGAGTTAATAAAACCAAGTTTGTATAAGTGGAATCACCCTTTCTAAAACCAGTTTGTAGATTTGGTATCAGGTTGTAGATGGGGCTACCGGAGTGGGAGGAACGGAGTCAGAGACCTTGATGAGTGATTTCAAAGAGGGTTTTATTTTTATATATGCTCTCCTCCTCCTGCTTGTAAGTCTTTCCCTTGCGAACTCTGCCAGGTCTGTCTTTCGACTTCTGCTGGGCTCCAGATTGAGGTAGGTGGTGGGAACACTCCGGAAGAGAAGAACACAAACAAATAGAGGGGTTTTAGTTCCTTATCTGGGGCTTGTTCTTATAGGGCCGGGAGTGAGGGAACCCACGTGCTCTTGTGTAAGTACAGTAAGCCTGGAGTGCTATAGTGCTCGTGCTGGATAGGGAAACGGGACTATATAGGTATATACAGTTTCTAGCTCTTGGGTGTTGCACGCCGACCCACCCAACCCGCTAGCTTGCCCCGTACCTCTGATAGCCACGCTCCTCCCGCGGGAGCGTGGCGGGGCGATGCGTGGTGTCGGTGGCCTCCTGGCTTGCTGCTCTCGCCTGGGCTCGTCTCCTCGTCTTCTTCTACACCGTCCGGCTCCCGCTGACAACACCTTCTCTCCTCGCCTGCACCTCCGCCCACCAAGGAAACGCTGTCCGCCTTGTTCCGGGTTCCTCCTTCTTTTGGCTCGGCTGCCTCGCTGACGTAGAGAGGTGGAGTCTCGTCACCTCGGGAGGAGGATTTAAAGTCCGTCGAGCATACAATCCCAATGATGTTTGTCTGCCTCGTAGTTCCACTCTGGTGAGCCGAGCTGCTGAGAGGAGAGACAAAGCGGTGACAAGGGGGCAGCAGACCACCAGTCCCGGACATCGTCCACACCGGCCCCGTCACACTCCTCCCCCCCTGGAGTCTCCCGATCGGGGAGAGGAAAGACCCTTGAAAGAAAGTCTGCATTCCCATTGTCCGTACCTTTACTGTGTTGTAGTGTAAAGGAGTATGGCTGAAGGGACAGAAACCACCTGAGTACTCGGGGGTTGCTACTCTGGTTTTGGTACATCCATTTCAAGGGAACATGGTCTGTATGTAGAATGAATGGCTTCCCCTCCAGATAATACTGCAGTTTGTCAACAGCCCACTTGATCGCTAAGCACTCCCTTTCCATTGTGGAATATTTACATTCGCGGGGGAATAGCTTTCTGCTAGTGTACAGAATGGGGTGTTCTACTCCGTCGTTCCCAACCTGAGACAATACCGCCCGATCCCTACGTCTGATGCATCCGTGGCTAATATGAACGTTTTGCTGAAATCGGGGGATTCCAGAACAGGAGAAGTGGTCATGATTCGTTTGAGTTTCTCAAAAGCGGTCTTTGCTGCTTGTGATGGATTCTGGATTTCTTTAGTCCGTACGTCCCTGCGAAGCAGATCAGTAAGGGGGGCGGCTACATCGGCAAAGCTAGGGATAGACCTCCTATAATAGCCGATGAGGCCTAAGAAGGCTCTCAATTCCTTTTTACTGGTTGGGAAGGTTGTGTTCTGGATGGCTTTTACCTTTTCGATTTGTGGGGCAATAGCACCGTCTCCCAATACATAACCCAAATAGTTGACCCTGTTGTAGGCTACGCGAGACTTCTTGGAGTTGATGTGGAGCCCTGCTTTTCTCAGAGCAGTTAGAATGATACTGATGTGTCTGAGGTGCTCCTTCCAAGTGCGGCTGTGTATCACAATATCGTCCAGATAAGCTGAACTGAACCGGCGATAGGGTTCCAGGACCTGGTTCATTAGCCGCTGAAAGGTAGCAGGCGCTCCATGTAATCCGAACGGTAGTACGGTGAATTCGAACAGACCCTCTTCTGTGATAAAGGTGGTCTTCTTTCGGTCCTCCTCTCGGAGTGGCACCTGCCAATATCCTTTGGTCAGGTCCAGGGTAGTTATATACACCGCATCTCCCAGCCTTTCAACCAACTCATCCACACGTGGGATAGGGTACGCATCAAATGTAGAAATTGCATTTAGTGCCCTGAAGTCCATGCAGAACCTTTTGGACCCATCAGGTTTTGGCACCATTACAATCGGAGAGGCCCAACTGCTCTTCGAAGGGCGGACCACACCGAGCTTTAGCATCTCTTGGACTTCTTTTCTCACCGCTTCTCGCCTGGCCGCAGGGATTCTATAAGGGCGTTGTTTCACCATCTTGCCTGGAGGAATCTCAATATGGTTTTCGACCAGAGACGTTTTCCCCGGGAGGTCGGAGAAAATGTCCGAAAAGGGCAGCAGGGTGTCGTGCAGGTCTTTTTTCATCTGCTCCGGGAGGTCATTGTTTATGACCAGCTCTTCGATCGTGGATAGTTTTTCTTGGATCATGGGGAGAACAAGGTGAGTTCCTCGTGGAGCCGGTCCGATCCATTTTTTTAACAGATTGATGTGATAGGATTGCTTTTTAGATGGGGATAGCTGCAAGCGATACGTAGTTTCTCCGATCGTCTCGATCACCTTATATGGTCCAGTCCATTCTGTCTTGCCTTTGCTGGCGTGGGAGGGGAGGAGGACCCAAGCCCAATCGCCGTCGTGGAGTCTTCTAAGTTTCTTCCCGTGATCGTAGTACTTCTTCTGGGTCATCTTATGTCGTTCCAGGTTGGCCTCAGCGAGACCCCTTAGTTTTCCTAACTTTGACCTTAGTTGAAGCGTGTATTCCAAGAGAGTCTTTTTGTCTTGTTTTTCTTCAGACTCCCAGGCATCTTTCGTCATCTCTAACATTGAACGGGGATGGCGCCCATAAAGAAGTTCAAAAGCCGAACAGCCTAAGCTGTTCTGTTTTTGGGCGCGTATGACGTACAATGCCAAAGGGAGCAGGCGATCCCAGTCGGGTCCTTCTGTGGTTAGCATCTTCCTTAGGGTGTGCTTCAAGGTCTGGTTGTAACGTTCAACCAGACCATCGGTCTGGGGATGATAAACGGACGTTCGGATATGCCGTACGTCAACAGATTTGCATACCTCCTTCATCAGTCGAGAAGTGAATGGGGTTCCCTGGTCGGTTAGGACTTCTTTCGGGAAACCGACCCTAGCGAACAACTCCACAAACTTTTCAGCGATGTTGGAGGTGGTGGGGGTTTTCAAGGGAAAAGCTTCTATAAACCTCGTCGCATAGTCAACTATGACGAGGACGTATAAGTGCCCTCCTGATGACTTTGGTAGAGGACCAATAAGGTCCATCGCTACCTTCTCAAACGGGATGCCAACGATGGGCAAGGGTTGCAACGGAGCAGCTGGGGGTCTTTGGGTGTTTTTCCGCTGACATATCTCACACCTCGAACAGTAAGATTGCACATCCTTGTAAATCCCTGGCCAATAGAAATACCGGAGGACGATGTCTGTGGTCTTTTCCTTCCCTGCGTGTCCAGCAGTGAGGTGCGCATGAGCGAAGAACAGGACCTGTTCGCGGAAAGACATAGGCACTAGGAGCTGGGCTTGTTCCCCTTCTGCAGCCTCTCTATACAGTAAGTCGTTGTTTATGACAAATCGTGGATAAGTACACGTGTGTGTGTCCTGTGTCCTATGTGCACTCTCCCAGTCATGGTACAGTGTTCTGTCTTCTGCTTGGGTGAACCGAAAACTGCGGTCTATGACCCAGGGCTCAGGAGACAAGAGAGTAGCTCGGGGACCGCCCCCCCCTGGGTTTTGTACCTTAAGGTTTTTTTTAAACAGGTCAAGGAACTCAGGGTTGTCTACCCCTATAATCACGTCCTCTGGTAAAGTGTCCACCACTCCCACCCTGACAGTGTATGCATCCGTATCCCTGGGTCTTATTTTTATCTGTGCTAGGGGGTAAGGCGTTACATCCCCATGGACGCAGCGGATATGCACTATTGTCTCGGGAAGGTATTGACTAGGCAGGACCAGGCGCTTTTGAACCACAGACTGTCTACAGCCAGAATCTAGGAGGGCTTTTACCATGCAGCCATTCATTCTCATACTCACATAAAAGGAGCTCCCCATTTCTGCAGAGTAGAGAACTGTTTTGGGGAGACACCCCACCTCCATCGGCTCTTCGGGTGGTTGTTTCCGTGGACATAGACGAGCTATGTGCCCCCACTCTCCACAGTCAAAGCACTGGGGACCCCGCAGGAGAGGAGATTCCATTTGAGGCGGACGACCTTTCATTGGTTCAATTGTTGCCTTTGGTTTTCTTTCCACCTTGCCCGGCGCAGGGTTTTTACCGGTCTTCTCTGTCTCCCAACCTGATATACGGGGCTGGGCTCTCGCATAGTGGGCTGCCATCTCTATGGCCTGGTCTATGGTTAGCCCGGGGTGTTGCTTCAACCACCTTTGTGATCCATATGGAAGTGCCTCCATAAATTGTTCAAGATAAATCTTGTTCATAACTTCTTCTTTGGTGCAGGAGTCGGGTTTCAGCCATTTATCAGCTGCCATTTTGAGCCTAAAAAAGAAGGTCTTGGGGTTTTCGCCGGGGGCCCCCTTCTCCTTCCTGAATCGGACTCTATAAGCTTCTGCATCTAAACCAAGATGGTCCAGAATCACGTTCTTGATCACATTGTAGGGTGTGTTGCCCACAGGGATGGCCACCTGGTAGGCGAACTGGGCCTCTCCCGTCAATAATGGAGCCAGGAAGAAGGGCCATTTGTCCTCAGGCCAACCGAGGGCTCTAGCTGCTCGTTCAAAATTAAGTAGAAACGCATCAGGGTCTTCCCCCTGTACCTATTTCTGTAATGCTATCCCCGAGGGGTTTGGGACATGTACCCGGGCTTCAGTATTCATTATAGGGTTTGGAGGCATTACCGTTTTCTGGAGACTTTCTATTTGGGCCGAGATGGTATTTTTAAACAAGTCGCGGTCAGCCTGTGCTGATGAAAGCTGCCGCTCTACGGCCCACTCCAGTTTTTCCTGCCCCTTAATTATATGTTGTATCAGGGTGTCCATCTCGATATCACTGATGGACTGCGGTGGAGACCCCACTTCTGACACCAGTGTAGATGGGGCTACCGGAGTGGGAGGAACGGAGTCAGAGACCTTGATGAGTGATTTCAAAGAGGGTTTTATTTTTATATATGCTCTCCTCCTCCTGCTTGCAAGTCTTTCCCTTGAGAACTCTGCCGGGTCTGTCTTTCGACTTCTGCTGGGCTCCAGATTGAGTTAGGTGGTGGGAACACTCCGGAAGAGAAGAACACAAACAAATAGAGGGGTTTTAGTTCCTTATCTGGGGCTTGTTCTTATAGGGCCGGGAGTGAGGGAAACCACGTGCTCTTGTGTAATTACAGTAAGCCTGGAGTGCTATAGTGCTCGTGCTGGATAGGGAAACGGGACTATATAGGTATATACAGTTTCTAGCTCTTGGGTGTTGCACGCCGACCCACCCAACCCGCTAGCTTGCCCCGTACCTCTGATAGCCACGCTCCTCCCGTGGGAGCGTGGCGGGGCGATGCGTGGTGTCGGTGGCCTCCTGGCTTGCTGCTCTCGCCTGGGCTCGTCTCCTCGTCTTCTTCTACACCGTCCGGCTCACGCTGACAACACCTTCTCTCCTCGCCTGCACCTCCGTCCACCAGGGAAACGCTGTCCACCTTGTTCCGGGTTCCTCCTTCTTTTGGCTCGGCTGCCTCGCTGACGTAGAGAGGTGGAGTCTCGTCACCTCGGGAGGAGGATTTAAAGGAGCCGCGTCCGTCGAGCATACAATCCCAATGATGTTTGTCTGCCTTGTAGTTCCACTCTGGTGAGCCGAGCTGCTGAGAGGAGAGACAAAACGGTGACAAGTGGGCAGCAGACCACCAGTCCCGGACATCGTCCACACCGGCCCCGTCACACAGGTCTTCTCTTGAAGCCCATGATTCCAGTTCCTCTAGAAGGCAGCTTGCAAATATTTTGGCATCAACATCTGTCAGGGCTATTAGTCTATAGTTCGCTGGGTTATCTTGGTGGGGCACTTTTATAAATAGGTTGTATGATGCTTCCCTGCCAAGAAATAAGAATTTCACCGGTTCTGAGTACATCATTAAACAGGATCGTAAGGACCTCTGGCCAATCCTTTAACGTAGCTTTAAAGATGGCGTTTGGCATTCCGTTGGGACCTGGCGCATTGTTTGATCGAATCTTATTTATCACTTTTTTTACTTTATCTACCGTCCATGACTCAATATCCGGGGTGCGTATTTGATCTTGCCCCGATATTTCTATAATCTCTGGACAGTTATTGCGAGTAAAAGTAGTTTTACCACCAAAACACTGAGGGCCTAAATTAACACTTTTAAAATTATTGAAAAAGGTCACCCAAGTTGATTCGTCAATATTTGCGCTATTGCTTCTATTATTTCCGTTTTCTAAATTGTTAATAATACTCCAGAAAAGCCTCGTATCTTTCGATTTGCAGGCATGATGTAATTTGGACCAAATAGTTTCATAATGTGCTTGTTTAGCCTTCCAGATTTCATTCCTATAAACATTTTTTAATTTTCTAATTTGTTGAGCTACCTCAACGTATGAAGATCCGTTCGCTTTCCTATATATTGATCTTATTGTTTTGTTAAGATTACTTTTAAGGTATTGTAAGCGATGGGAAAACCATCCTGGATTCCTGGGAGTCAACGTCTTACCACCTGAAGCTTTTAGGTTAGGGAAATTAGTCAAAAGCGCAGTACATAGACAAGGCCAGAGTTCTACCATGGAATTACCCTCTGAAATCACATCTTGTAGATCTACAATTAGACAGGCCAGCACTTCTAAGATATCTTTTTTAATTTTATCATTCCATATAAGTCTTTTTAGATTGAAGGCGGAAGGCGCTGTTTTGATTACTCTCGACTCTGGCAGATAATCAAAGGCAAAAGCAAGAGTAATAACTTGAGGATTATGTTCGTTCTCGATCCTTGGTACTACCTGATAGCTTTGGACTGCCTTCACAAGTTTTTCCGAAATTATGCTGTAATCAATTATGGAAGGACTGACACTTTTGCTAAATGTTGGTGTATTATCAGCGTCTTTGAGGATATTTAAGTTATATTTTATGAACTCACATTTGGCCCATTCTAATAAAGTATTTGACGGTGCGATCCCTTTTTTTATATGAAAAAAGGTGCATGTTAAAATCCCCGGTAATGATGATCATCGAGTCCAAATGGTCATAGTATAACAGTATATACCTTGTGTGGTTCTCTTTTCATTTAGACATTCAAGAGGTTATAATCTGGTAAAACAAGCTGTTTTACACTCCTTCAAGACTTAGCCCGAAGGCTGCTCTCCATAGCTACCACTAGGATAACTTTCAATAAAGGTTGTCTGTAAACCTATCATCAATAAGGGTTGTTTGGACTGGTGCAAGGTGCCCACCAGAATAGTGGACAGCATATGCCACGCCAACTTCTCACATTGGTGTGCAGCGGTTGGATTCAAGCTTGCTATTGCGTTACCAGATAATCTCTTTGAGTGACTAACTGAAAACCACTTTAGGTACATGGGTACATATAAATCAAGTTTAGAATTAAGTAAGTTCTACTGAACTTAGAGTTGTGTGTCAAGGGTCTAGCACACTCTTTCTAAAACTCAAGAGAGAGTTTAGTAGACCCACTAGAGTAGGTAGGTATAGGCACCACACCTCTCTAGTATGTCTTCAAGGGCTGAGGCCAGTGGCCCCAGAGTAACTAAGTATGACCAAGTCCCATTTACAGAATTGAGGACCATGTGTACATCTAGGAAACTGAAGACAGGGAGACACCCAACGCCTCATAGAGGTATTGCTATTAGATGATCTCAGAAAGACTCGTAGGTCTGATGAATCTGGCAGGTTGGGTGGGGCAGCAGAAGAGGAAAGTCTAGGAGGTGAAAACCTCCAGGAGCTGGACTCTGAAGCTGACCAAGGGGATCACGATGATTCTAACCTGGATACCCAAGTTTTTACTGTGGATGAAGAAGGGATCCATAGGGGTCCCCTATTCCCCCTGTCAGGTGGAACTCAGTGTACCGAGAAGGTTAAGAACTCCCTCAGTGGAATCTCACCATTCTGGTTCATCTGTAGGAACCTCTGTATCGCATAGGACCTCAGCCTCCTACAGGAGAGAGTCCTCTTCTGAGAGAGAGGGCAGACTGCTTGCCTTTGAGAATGAGAAACTCAGGATCAGATGAACATTATTGGCCCTAGACAGGGAAGCCCTGGAGCTCCACGGAGCTTCTAAAAAGATGGGACTAGAGTCCCATGGTGGCAGCAACAGTGTCGCTAGAGTTAGAGAACATACTCATGACCATAGGACCCTGAACAAGATTGTCCCTTCCTACCAGAGTGGTGATGCACTTGAGAGGGCCTGTAAAGTACAGAGGGTCATGTGGAGCAGTGGGCAGCAATCTTGTGGTTCTCCTTTGCAGACAAAGGTAGAGACAAGCTCCTCACTGTAAGAGAAGAGGATGCTGATAATTACAAAGTCCTGAAGAGTGCTCTGATTGAAGGGGTTGGCCTAACCACTGAACAATACAGGTTACAGTTCAGAGATACCCAAAAGGCACATACTCAGGACTTTGTTGATTGTGCTACTAAGGCTCTGGAGCACTGGTTACTTGGCAGTAAGGTGTGTGATTTCGAAGGATTGTACAACTTAATTATGAGTGAGCAGATCCTTAATAATTGTTAAAATCAGCTGTTGCACCAGTACCTGGTGGACTCTGATCTGACTTTTTTTTTCTTCTCCCCAAGAATTGGGTCAGAAGGCAGATAAGTGGGTCAGAACCAGGGTGAGGCAGAGGTTCAGAACCAAGGCGCTGACCAGAAGAAGCAAGATTCTAAGAACTCTGACAAGGGTGGGGAACAGGGTAAAAACCAGAAGTCTTCTCAAGGTCCCGAAAAATCTGCATCTGCTGGGGAGTACCAATCCAACAAAGGAAAATGCTAAAAGAAACCATGGTGTAAAATCTGTAAACAGAAAACCCATTGGACTAGTGATTGTACAAAGACTCAACTCCAGACACCATTGCCCCTAAGGCAACTGTTCCCCCTAGTTCAGCTCCAGGTGGTGGTATTCAGAATAAGGGTGTAGTAGGGTTAACCCTGGGTTTTGCGATGGACTCTGGCCTAGTCAGAGTTCCAACTCAGGCTGTACTGATCTGTGATGGAGGCATGGATATGTCCTCCTTTGTGAGTCCCAGTAATCTGGGCAAATACAGAGAGCAGCCTTTGATTAATGGAAAAGAGGCTTTGGCATTCAGGGACACAGGGGCAAGTGTCACAATGGTGACACAAGACCTTGTGGCACCTGAGCAGATCATACTTGGTGAAATGTACCAAGTGACCAATGCTAGCAATGTCAAGACTGACCATGCCCTGGCAGTTGTTAATTTCTCCTGGGGAGGGATAACTGCCCTTAAGAAGGTTGGGGTAAGTGCATACCTCCATGTTGAATGCTTGTTTGGCAATGATTTAGAGACTTCAGCTTGGGCTGAAGTGGAGCTCAGGACCCATGCAGAAATGTTAGGAATCCATGCACATGTGTTTGCTGTGACTGGGTCACAGGCCAAAATGTCAAAAACTGAACAGGCCCTGAATTCTAGAAGAATGGACCAGGTGCCTCCCAAGAGGAGGAGCACTGGGGTTTAGGCAGTGCCTCCACCCCTGACTCAGAATACAGATCAGTCTCTTGAGGGAGATGATTTTAGTCCTGAAGAAGGAACTGTCCCAGATGAGCTTAAGCCTGATCAGGTTCAGTTCTTGGGGACAGGGGGCCCTTCCAGGGCAGATCTGAGCTATGAGCAGCTGAGCTGCCCCTCTCTTGAACCCCTCAGACAGCAGGCTGCTGCTGAGGCTACTGGGAATGCTGGTGGAACCCATAAGATATATTGGGATGATGGACTCCTGTTTTCAGAGAGTAGAGACCCCAAGCCTGGTGCCTCCAGGAGGTTGGTCATACCTCTGAAGTTCAGGGGCTTCCTAATGACACTAGCCCATGATATTCGCTTAGCAGGTCACCTGGGCCAAAATAAGACTTGGGACAGGATTGTCCCTCACTTTCATTGGCCCCATATGTCTGAAGACACCAAGGAGTTTTGTTGCTCCTGTGTCCCCTGTCAAGCCAGTGGTAAGACAGGTGATACAACAAAGGCCCCCCTGATACCACTACCTGTGGATTGGGTTCCACTATGAGAGGGTGGGGATTGATATAGTCGGTCCCATGAATCCGCAGACAGCCTCTGGGCACAGATATATCCTGGTGGTGGTGGACCATGCCACTAGGTACCCAGAAGTCATTCCCCTTAGGACCACCACAGCTTCTGTGGTTGCAAGGGCCCTGTTGGGAGTATTCTCAAGGGTGGGTTTCCCTAAGGAGGTAGTATCAGACAGAGGTACCAACTTCATGTCTAGTTACTTGACTGCTATGTGGAAGGAGTGTGGAGTGAATTACAAATTCACCACACCCTATCGCCCACAATGCAATGGTATAGTTGAGAGATTCAACAAAACCTTAAAGGGCATTATCAAGGGTCTCCCAGAAAAGCTTAGGCACAGATGGGACATCCTTTTGCCCTGCCTTTTGTTTGCATACAGGGAGGTTCCTCAGAAGGGGGTTGGTTACAGCCCTTTTGAACTTCTGTTTGGGCATCCTGTAAGATGTCTATTGTGTCTGGTGAAGGAAGGTTGGGAGTTATCTCTCAAACCCTCTAAACAGGACAACGTGGACTATGTACTTGATCTCCGCTCCAGGATGACAGAGTATTTGAAAAAGGCAACCAAAAACCTTGAGGCTAGCCAGGAATTCCAAAAACCCTGGCATGACCAAAAGGCTGTGCTGACTGTTTACCAGCCAGGACAGAAGGTGTGGGTGTTGAAGCCTGTGGCCTCAGCAGCCCTCTAGGACAAGTGGAGTGGCCCCCATACAATTGATGAACAGAAGGGAGAGGTTACCTATTTGGTAGATCTTGGAACTCCCAGGAGCCCCCTAAGGTGCTTCATGTCAACAGACTGAAACCTTATGTTGACAGGACAGACATGGGCTTGCTCATGGCTACTGATGAGGGACAGGAGGACGAGAGTGATCCACTCCCTGACCTGCTCTCACAGAACCCTGATGATGGGTCAATGGATAGTGTAGCCTTGGCAGTCAGCCTCACTGCCCAGCAGCAAACTGATTGCAGACAGGTGCTCAATCAGTATAGACATATGTTCTCTCTGACTCCAAGTCAGACTACCTGGTGCACTCATGAAGTGGACACTGGGGACAGTCTGCCTGTTAGAAATAAGATTTACAGGCAACCTGACCATGTCAGGGACTGTATCAGGACTGAGGTCTAGAAGATGTTGGATTTGGGAGTTATTGAACCCTCAGATAGCCTTTGGGCTAGTCCAGTAATCTTGGTGCCTAAACCTCACACCCAGGATGGTAAGAGATGAGGTTTTGTGAAGACTACAGGGGTCTCAATGCAGTCACTAGGACTGATGCCCATCCAATACCCAGAGCAGATGAGCTCATAGATACTTTGGCATCAGCCAAGTTTCTGAGAACATTTGATCTGACAGCTGGCTACTGGCAGATCAGATTAGCTGATGATGCAAAGCCAAAGACAGCATTTTCTACCCCTAGTGGGCACTACCAATTTGTGGTGATGCCCTTTGGTTTGAAGAATGCACCTACCACTTTTCAAAGGTTGGTGAACAAAGTCCTAACAGGCCTGGAAGACTATAGTGCAGCGTGAGAAAGTGGCTCTGTATATACTGGACCAAAGTAAGGTACAGTGTCTATAGAGTCCACAAACCCCAGAGGTATAACAGAGGTTAAAGTCAGGTCTGACCTTACTCTCAAAAGTGGTAGCTTGGTCGAATAGTAAGTGTAGGAGAGTAGGATCTGCTATCCTATGGTCACCCCAAAGTTTTGCTTTTTGCTTCACTGGTTTTAGACTACTGAGGCTGTGGGCCTGCTAATCAGACCCCCAGCCTGCTGTTCTCTCTCTAAATTATTAATACATGTGCTATAGGTACATACCACAATTGGAAATGGACTCCTTGTCAGCCCCTGTACCATGCACTATAGGTGCTCAGGGCATAGGTGCCACCAAGGCCTACCAGGGGCTGCAGCATATCTTTTGCCACCCCTGGCTGGTTCTTAAATTGACACAACTGGCTAATTACTCAGCTGGGGCAAGGTGGTGTAATCACCCCTTGCTTAGGTATAGTATACCTATATCTAAACCTATATCTGGACACATATAAACCTGTGAGCCACTCCTATGGAAGGCCTTATCAATCCTGAGGCAGAGTGCGTGGTTTAATGTGAGATGGAGCTCTAGCGTGAGCTGAGCCTGTCTGCAGCCGTCGGGAACAAATGCCATACCATATACTCTTAAGTGCATTATAATCCTCGCGGTTATATAGCAACTTTGGTTTGGCTTTATCAAAACATGTTGTGTAAGGTGTCATACGATTAGGAATACTATCCCCTCGCCAGTTCTGGCGACGGGGATAGCATTCCACCCCTCTAGAGGGGTAAGACATGTTACTTTACTTAAATGCGGTTAATTTCTAAAAGGGCCTCAGATCCACAAAATGGATGCTTCTGCCACAGACACAAGTCTGACCCCCTGAAGCTGACCGAAACTCAGCCAAGGGGGCCTGGACAAAGGGTTTCCTGTCGCAGGGCGGTGTTACAACCCCCCAGACAGGAGATAGTGGATTGTAGCAGGGAGGTTTGAAAGAAACCAGACACTGCATGGGGGGCACAAGGCTGCCCCTTGCATAATCCGGCCAAACCGGTTCTGGGGCACTCCAGCCCCCGTCCCAGCGCGGCCAGGATCAAAGGAAGGGGGTGTATCCACCCACTTCCTGGGTCCCACCCATAGGAGGGGACCTAGCAGGTAATCCAGCCCCCCAGATTCGAATAAGAGTGGTAGCAGTGCCAATGCACTTCAGATTATCCTGATGAAACATAAGAAACGAAACTCTGGACCCTTAGACATCCTACTCAACGTAGAAGACTGAAGAATCTCCCTTGTGGTCAAGGAGTGACCACCCTGTGCAAACAGGCACCATCCAGCCCTCTGCGTCTGCTTTGTTGCAGTTCCCGCCGGAACTCGAGCGACAGAGATCAACGAGATCAAGCTTGCCTGCCTTCTAACAGCCCGATCCACAGTCCCTGCAGAGCTGAGACCCGTGGCGGCGACCGGAAGCGTGGGGCACGCCATCTTGGAAAGACCACAAGACGCTGACCGTGCAGCCCACGAGTGACCCTCGAAGCTGTACAACGGGGTTTGAGAAGCCCCAACCCTGAGCCACTCTTGCACCGAAGTTCAGCCCTCCACACTCGACGAGTGCTGCGTGGGGCCCTTCTGCTTCTATTGGCTCAACGCGTTGGTCCGGTCACTTGCCAGCTGGCTTGTGGCCCCTGTGCCGATGAAACTTGAAATTCGACTTGCGATTCTGGTTGCTCCAGATTTGCACCAGCTCCCCTGAAAAGGAGCCCCCACTCTGACCCTCCTGGTTTGAGTGAGAAGCAATCTCCCGGTTTCGCGTGGATTGCTTTTGCCAAGTGTTGTTTGCTCCAATCTTGAAGCCGACAGCGCCGACGGCGAGAGCCTGCGTGTGACAGATCGTGACCTGCTCCTGGACTTCGTAGATGCCCCAGAGCCCACGACTCAACGGAGAGAAGCTCCTCGACAACCACCTGATTGCGCCCGACATTGCCTGGTTCCATCCTGGTTCCACCCTGGTCACTGCTGAGTGACCCAGACTCTGTCCCCTCTGCTTTCAGGTACTTTTCGACTTGAGTCCACCCTTGGACTCCACCGGACACTTCTCTTTCACCCCGCCTGCAGCCCTTTCAGCTCCAAGCACCAAGAGCCTGCGTGACGAAACCCGACTCAACTTCGACCCTGTGCACCCACTTCCTGTGGGTGAGGTAACATTGCAACGCCGGTGTTCCCACACTGGTACACACCTCTAGGGTCTGTGTCTTAAGTTTTGTTCCTCTAGGTTCAGCGGAAGTGTCCTTAAACTCTAACTTTGGAACTTTTACGCACCATTGGTTAACATTGATGCATGCGTGCACTTTCTGCACTGCACCCGAATCCCGCGGGCTTTTCCCGACTTCAGCATTGCTTGTCCCGACTGCTCCCAGCGATTCCCTAGGCCCTAGGCCTAACCACTGATCGAATGGTCCCTCATTTTTTTAGTATATGGTTTGAGTGGCCCCTTGGCCTCATCCAAAATTGTGTAACTTTGTATGTTATACTGTGCTTTTGATTTAACGCTTGTGCCCCTTTATTCATAAAGAATACTGGGGATTGTTTTTAGTAATAAATACATATATTTTTATAATATTTACTTGTGTGGTGTCCTTTCATTTGATATTACAGGATTGTATTGTAGTGTAGCTCCTATTTTCCCAATAGGCTCTGCGCATTGGAATAGTACCTACAGCAGTAAAGGCCTAGACCAGACGTTAACTAGGTCTACTACTGTCGATACTAGACTTAATTTTTGGGTTTGCCAGCTAAGCTCAGAGTTCGCTAGAAACTTTCTCGAATGTTCAAGGAAGGATTAACTTCCCTGATTAGACAAGAAGGGATTTAGTTTCTGACAACCATAGAACATGACAACTTTGCTCTCCCCTAATCAAGAGTCAATCTCAAGAGTCGTGTGAGCACAAGGCAATTATTTTACTCAGTCAGTACGTGCATTCTTAGTCTCATCAGAATGTAGAGAAAAGGAAGAGACGGGCGTGTTCAATAAAAGATGTTATTTATTGATCAGTCTCTTTTCTCGTACAAGAGAAATGGATCGATATTATTGCAATACTTATAGTTAAGTAAAGTGCATACATTAGAAGCAATAGTATAAAATAATACTCTAAAAACATTGATATGGTTTCTGAGCCATATGATGTTTAAAATGATTAAAATATATTTACATACACATATACATTTGACTAAACGTACTCAACTGGTGTTTCTAAATACGCCTACCCCGTGTACCTGACCTAAGTCTAATGCGTGGGCGGGAATAGAAAGTTACAGTTTAAGTTAAGTTTGTTTTTGCCAAGTGAATAACTAAAGAATTCTCTGTGAGGGGTTATTCAGTTCTGTACCTGGAAGTTAGGATGAATGAGGAATGGTATCTCTTTCTCTGCTCTCGATATTCCAGGCTGCCTGCGAGGGCTGCCCAGAAGCGCCGGTGCTGGGTCTCTCGGCTTGAGATAGCAGCGCGTCTCTCAGCGCGTCAGGAAGGCGGGGCTGCTGCCAGCGGGGTCTGCTTCTGCTCTCGGCTTCGGCAAGTATGGCTGCTCCGTCTTGTCACCACGCGTGTGTTTGCATAGGGCAAGGTCGGCAATATTTATACCTTAAAGGTGCCGAGATTGACGTAAGGATGGACATAGGTACGTCAATAAAGATGTCATACGACTTGCTCGTTAGCACATTCTTTTGCAAAAGTTCTCTGTGAAATCAAAACAATGGCCGCACGGATTATCCAGGTTGTCATAGGTTTGATTTGTTATGAGAACGTCGTATGCCTTATCAGGGGCTGGAGGAATGTCGCTTGTCTAATTAGATCTCAAGCGTTATGACCTAATCAGATAACACGTTCCTGTGCCGTAGTGTGACTGCGTCAGATAACGGTATCTGCATCATGGGGGATTTCTTGCCTCATGGGCTGACTGTTAGTTAACTTGATAGTTAGTTTAACCAGAATAGGGTCAGGAATAGGGGGATCGATTCAGAACCTATAGAAATACACGACACCCACTCCACGCTAACTATGGTCATATCTACTAATCTATGCATAGTATAACATAGTACAACATACTATAGAGTATAGTGTATACCTTACCACCCCAAAATACATAAATGCATTTCGAAATTTTCAAATATACTGAAAAATTGCAGTCATATATATTGTATGCACTTAAGCTACGAATTAAATGCAAAAGTAAACACGCATTGTTATGCATTATTGCTTTTTGGTATATGAGAAATACACATGAAATGGCTCTTAATATGGCTATACAGAAAGGAAGTTCGAGACCATTTCATCACATAATAAAATATTTGTGAACCTACCAGCGGGCAGCTAAAGTCTATATAAAGTATCTAAAAATAGAAATCTTAGTTCTCTAGGAATAGTTTCTTACTTTAAGCAGAAGATCAGTGTCCCGGAAAAAAATATGTAGAAAAATATTTTAAGGGGCATGCTGAAAAAATTGCTGTCCGTGAACTGGATTGTAATTGTTCATGTGACTTTATTTTTAAAGTTGAAGGCCGAATTCAGGGAACGCCGTGTGCGAGTTTACTCAAAAGTCTCTATTTCTGTTCCGGAGAGAACATCATATCATTCAGGCTTTCGAAAAAACTGTCAACAGCTTCATGGGAAAGTTCCACTAAGTCGGAAATAGGGGTAACCATGCATTCATGCGCATGATTGTCTCCATTGACATTCTGATTTGCATTGCTGACAGAAGGTCGTACCTGTTCGATGTTGCTTTCATCTTGAACTTCACTACTCTTCAATCGTAGTGGTGAAGATTCCAGGAATGCCATCATCAGGATTGGCAGCCTTTGAGGGCAGCACAAAGCGTGAACCTTGGTAGGAACCAACAGTGTATCTGCATCCACTGGCGCATCCGATTGTAGCGTCAGACAGGTGTCTAACACGCATTCTTCTCCGCATAGCAGACACCTTAGTACAGGTAAAACACACCTTTGCCACATTGGTCGAAATGATAGAAACCAAGTCATGTTCAGGTCTCTAAGCCGGGAGAGTCCCAGGATTTTTGATATCCGGTCCCGGTATCCAATGGCTAGGATCGTATCTTCCATTGTCGCGAGAGTTTGATCTGTGACATGGGTTGCCATAACGAAAAATAAGGACTAGGAATAGGATTCCTACAATTAGTCCCAGGATCAGGGGAAGTCCGCCAAAAATCGAATGGACGAAATCTGGAAAAATACCCAGTATGGCTTTGAATGGTGTTAATGCCATCGAAAATACTGTCTTAAATACCTTTGAGACCCCAGTGGTATCAGAAATATTTAAGATTTCGCTCAGGATTTTCGCGAAATGTACGGGGGAATTAGTTGATAATAATGTATGTATCTCTGCAGTCGTCCTTGCGACTTGTAGATCATACGTTTCTTTTGATGACGTGAGCCTTGTAGGCGTCTGAAGAAGCACTGTTTTCATTCTGCTTAAAGTGTCTATTCGAATAGAAGTAATTTTCAAACTGGGCCATGCCCTTGCCTCCCTGTCTGGAAAGGAGCTGGGGAACAAAGAACGTCCACAGCACTTGACCTTCGCTGTTGTAGTTACTAGATAAGGAGTCCCGGGCCTAAGACTGCAACATCTGCGGTCTACAATAAGAATGTAACTCCCATTATAGAGTCTTTGAAAGAATGGTTCTATTTCTGTTGCAGGTGCGCCTTGCTGGTGACATGAAAGGTTGTATGAATTCCCTTCACAGGCTCCATGCAAACTAATTCCGTTACACAGAAGCGTGCCGCTTAGTGACATAGCACAATTGTTGCCACTAAGAAACACTTTCTGTCCTTTATTACTGACACATGCATGTGAATAGGGCAGGTTCCAAGTTGTTTTAAGGTACCCCTTTCCCAATTTCTCGTACATGCCAGCCTGTATATATTTTTGGCAGTATTGAAACCTGAAGGTTGAGATTGGAATATTTATGATTCCGTGGATTATCCATTCACTGACAGGTCGTTCTGACATTGTCATTGGTAATCTTTCTAGTTTTTCAATGCTCAAGATTGTATAATCAGCACCCTTTTGCGCCATACCGATTTGTCTATCAGTAAGGTTAAAGATTTGGAATAGTGACGTTGTGTTGATTAAACGCCAAGGCACATAGCCTGAACGCAGATTTTGTAACGTCCAGCCAAGCTGTACAATGGAACGCAATTGGGACTGACCATGTTGTAATAACAGTAAGTCTTGCGATAATATATCGATTGCTGAAGACACAATGCTGTCCAATGAAAAAATTCTGGAGGACAGAGTCATTAACCCATTGTCCACTACAGAAAGTGATTTTTCCAAATTGATACGGTCAATTTCCCGTATTCTTTCTGCTGTCTCAATTTGAGTAACCTTCCAGGCCTCATTGTATGCTGCATATACAGAGGCTGCTATGAAACGCTTTTGACGCTGTTTGCGTGGTCCCAGTATGAAATCACGCAAGTCAGCACCATCAGTAAGTAAAGTTAGGTGTTGCTTAATTTCAGGCAGTGTGGAAGTCTGTAGCCATTGAAGGCATAATTTGCCCACACTGTAGGTTGTTATTATCCCTGGGTGATGTCTTTGGGGATATCTAGGGTCTGGCCTGGTCATTTTGAAACCCTGTGTTTTATTCAGGAATCTATCTTGACAGTTATTTGTATCTGTGGGCCAGATCAACCATTGTTTCCAATCAGGATGTGTTCTGTTTTGGTTAAGTATATGGTTTATGTCTATTCCTTCCTCTGTATCAGAGTTATTGCTAAACATTGTTGGCTTTGGAATAGACGGGTTATTTAAATCTTTGATTTTGGCTAAGCCAAGACAGGTGGTTTGTTGAACAGTGTCATTTAAAAATATCATTTGTTCTGGGATCATGCAGGCTCTAAACAAAGCTTCTAAACCCTGTACTTGCCATTCTTTTGTACCCCAAACACTTTTCAAATCAACATTTTTGTCCCAATAATCAAATCCAAAAGTATTCATTTTTTCAAAGAATGAATCTGAATATATCAATTTTGTGTTGGTTATCATGGTTTTCATCCCTGTCTTGTTTGACAATTTGTGATAAAATGTTTCAGCATTAGTTATGTTAAAACCTGAAAAATATGAATATTTGTCATAAACGGTTCTAGAGCTCCCTTTTGGAGGTGTAGCACAATGTTCCCATTGATTATAATTTAAAACATTTCTAGGTTGTGCAGATTTATGCAAGAAATGGTTACCATAATGGTTATAGCAATACATACTATCATAATTTGTAGAACCTTGCAAATAATCATGTTTTGTAAATTTAGCAGACATTACTAAGTCAGACATCATATTGTTAATACTTTCAAAGTCCCAATCATCAGCAAATGAGTTTGGTTTTGCAAAGTCACTCAAGGAGATCTTGATTTGGTGTGGATATTTCAGGATCTCGACCGGACCATAAATTTCATAGTCAGTGTTGTCCCAGACTACCCCACCAGGTATCGGATTGGCTGTGAAGTTGGCTGAAGAAAGTTCTGGAGAAAGTTCTCTTTTCTCGACGTGTGAAGATGTGTGTGGTTTGAGGACCAAGTTGATGTTCTGACTTGCTGTGTCCATTTTAGCATATTTTCCCTCAATGAAGCGTCCCAAAGTAAATACCATGATGAGCCAAAGTATGAGGATAAATGCACCAAAACCCACCCAAAATTCAATCCATGGAGAAACCAGATATGTTTCTTTCAGTTGTTTCAAAAGTTCCTTAGCTTTGTCTTTAAAGGATTTTGATGATGGCTGTGTCTTTGGTTCACTGAAGCCTTCAGAGGAATCATCGAAGTTGATGAAGTAACCAGATGCAGTTCTGTCAATTGTTCCAATTGGTTCAGGATTTTTGTTTTTTGCATTGTCACTTGGTACTTCAGTATAGATTGGTGTGTCTCTGCTAAATGTTTTTATTTGGGTTTTCAGAGGTCTTAGTTCTATTGCATTGTTGCATAGTCCTTGTTGTTCTTCTGTAGGCGTTTCGAATGTGATGAGCCTCTTTGATAGGACCTCTGTACTGGTAGCAAACCTTGGTGTTCTGCTACTTATTGGGAGTCCACTTGGCCTACTGTTTGTTATCGGCCACATGTTGTGGTTTTACCAGGTCGATGGATACAACTCGGTTCTCCTTTTTTCCAGCAAGTGGCGGTAGTACAACTGATCTTGTCCCGTTGACAGACAAGACAGGAACTGCTTTTCTGTAAGAAGGCCCAAATTCCTTCTTTACCGCGATCTTCTCCCTGACTAGATCCCCGACTTTTGGAATCCAGACAGGTCTTGCTGGGACAGGTGGTGATTCTTCAGTGGTCGTTGGCTGTTGTTTCAACTGTATGTTGCTCAGGTCTTTTCTTGTTTTGTTTAAGTCCTGCAAAATAGCCAAACGGTCTTTGACATCAAAGGTTTTTTCTATTACCACTGAAGTCTGACTATCAAGGTCAGAGATCAACATCCTAGTTCCGAATAATAATTCGTACGGACTGAATCCCTTCAGAGAATTTCTTGGCAAGTTATTTAGACTACGTTGGACACTTATTAGATGTTTGACCCACCCAGCTCCCGAACCTAATATCCTTTCCATTATAGATTGCTTTCTGCCTTGGTTTTTTCTTTACACCATCCCGTACCCTCAGGAAGGAAGTGAGAAGATTCCCGCTGGGCTGTGCTCATTTGGCCATGTTTCCCCCCCAGGCTGGATTGCCTGAGTGAAAACAATGGTCGAACGTAGCATGCTCTTAGCGTATATGCCATTTAGACTCGCAAATCTTGTATAATAGTCCGGACGTCAGCCGAGTGCTGGTGATCTACATTATAAGTGGAAACTAGCCTGTATATGTTAATCGCAAGCCCTTCTTTTTGCTGGTAATATTATCTGCCTTGATACGACGAGGTATTAAACTGCTTCTCTCCCCTCTGCGATCTCTGTTGCAGTTTGGGCAGTTTTTTACAAACATGGTGTAGTGCAGGCTCATGCCTGGCCACCAGTACCGTGATTGTAATTCTTCCAGAGAATCTTTTAATTTAAGGTGTCTGTGACCCTCGCCCATGTGTGCGTCTGCGATTAACAAGTTTCTCCTGTCCATGTTTGGAATCACTCTATCCCCCACTCCAGGGATTCGAGCAAAAGGGACGGAGTTTGCATCGATTATGTATGTATAATTGAGTGGATAGTTGATCGGTAGTGCTGAGCAGTCGCCGTTTGATGACGTTTTCACTGCCAGCAATGTTTCACCGTCAATGTATTTTAATGTACGCTTTTTTCGATCTACGGGAGCCGATTTAGTGGCTGCCGCTGCGGCTGTTTCAGCCAATGAATTCCCTACAACGTGAACGCCATCACGCTGATGACTCAGTGAGTGTGTCACGTGAGTCTTTGGTAGTTCTTTTTTCAAAAGAGCTACTTGTTCCCAGAGTAGTCTCTGCTTTATTGGTGCATCTGTGTCATCTTTGTAACCGTTCTGAATCCATGTCTGCAAATCCTTGTTATATGCTTTGACGCAGTAATATGAATCTGACACTATAAGTGTCGGGAATTCGCGATCCGCATTATCTAGCGCCATTTTCAAAGCTATTATTTCAGTTTGTAGTTCTGAATTAGTTTCTACTGAGTGTGATTTTGTTAATAGAGGTTTTAGTTTACCTCCGCGCCACACTTCTTTTGTAATCTCACATGTGGGGTTGTATGCATGTTCTCCCCAAACGGAGGGTTGAGCATGTCCGTCTGTGTAGATTACACAGGCGTAATGTCGTAGAGGTAGAATGTCGATTGGCAGAGGATACGTCTTTTCATATTTTAGATTTTTCAATTCTTCTAGTTCTGGATCAAAGTAGTAGTATACTTTGTCCGTTGTGATTGAATTCACCCATTGTATCCATTCCGGATTCAATGTTGTTGTTGGTAAATTACACGGTGTTGTTAGTGCCTCAAAGGCTGATTCTGCTGTTCTGACTGTGATATGTCTACCGTCAGCTATGTCTTTTTCTCTAGCTATTGCGGTTTGAACTGCACGAATGATTTTTTCTGTATTACTGAATTTCTGTTCAGCTTCTGTGTACATGTGTGATTTGAATGCAATTGGTACCTTATCTCCCTCATTAGAGGTTAGGTATGTGAATCCGCATCTCCCTGGGATGACTCGGATCACAAGATTGCGTGTGTTATCACGTGTTTCTAATTTTGTTTTAATTAGCATGTCTGTTTGTAAGGATCTCAAAATTTCTGTGTGTGTTTGAGTCCAACTGGATCTTTTAAAGTCTGGTTTAATTAGATCGTAAAGGGGTTTGACCCTTTCTGCGTAATTTGCAATGTAAGTTCTTCCGAAATTTAGGAAGCCTAGAATTGACTGTAGGTTTTTTAGTGTTTTAGGAGCTTGGATTACGGCACATTTCTCTAGGAAATTGTCTGCCAGGCTTTTGCCTTCACTTGATAACTCATATCCTAAGAATAGGACCGTCAGATGGGCAATTCTGGACTTTTTGAAGTTGAATTTGTAACCCTCTGCAGCGAACCCAAGTATTATGGTGTTCACCCTTTTCAAGTGAGTCTCCAAGTCATCATCTGTTAAGTAAATGTCATCGACATAAGATAATGCTTCATCATCATATAGTTGTAGTAATTCTGTTACTCTCGCTGAGAATACCCCTGGGCTGTTCTTGTACCCCTGGGCTAACCGACAGAATTGTTTTTGAGTGCCATTTACTGAGAATGCAGTTAAAGATCTGCTCTCTGGTGCTATGTTTTGACAAAAGAATCCATTGGAGATGTCCAAGGTTGTTTTGTATTTTTTGCGCACTATGTTATTCATTAGTGCAGCACTGTGTGAGTTTTGCACTGCAAAGGTTTTGCAACATGTGTTAAGGTGTCGGTAATCCAAAACTAGACGGTACGAATTGTCTGGTTTGGAGACCGGAAACAAAGGATTGTTCATTTGTGAGGTGCAAGTTTCAATCACCCCCTGGTATTCTAGCTGATCTAGTATTTCATTTACTTGTTTTTTAGCTTCTTGCTTAATTGGGTACTGCCTTTGTGCAGTTGGTTGTGATTTTAACTGGATTTTGTGAGGAGGAGAATCCTCATCCCATCCTACATGATTTTTATATAAAGCAGGTGCTAAGGCCGCTGCCCACTTTCTAGCAAGTGTGTATTTTTTATGAATCGGTATTTGATTCGAGAAGGCAGGCATAATTACTTCTTCGCCATGAGGGCACTCCCTGACAAACTCTGGTGGCCAGTCTTTTTCAGCTAGAAGGATGTCATAGCCTTTGGAGAGGTTATCCCAAAATAGTCCCCTTATTTTCCTAGTCTTATCTCCCTCTATACGTAATGTTATCTCGTATATCTTGTGGGGCTTGCTAACTCTGGTGTCTGCAGTTTCCACTTGAAGGTATTCATTCGTGTCCACTGTCTCCAGATGATTCATAAGGACTTTGCGAGCTATGCTCACCTCTGCTGCGCTGTCTAGCATTGTCTGAGCCCATTCTCCGTTTTTCAGTTGTGTCCTCAGTATTCTCGGCATTTTTAACTACCTTGATACTGGCTACCTTCTTTTTTGGAAATTGTAATTTCTTTTTAAGTTGAGCAGGTTCCTTGTCTTTGGACTTGGCGTGCTCTTCTGATCGTCCTCTTCTTTCCGATTTCTGCGAGGAATTCTGAAAAGATTGAGAGGGACGTGTATCAATGTCTTGATATCTATCAGGTTTTTTAATATTATCCCTATTTCTAAGGTTATATCTATTCCCAGAGGGGTCACTCTGCGGTGACCTCTGTCTTAGGTTTGGAGATTTCTCTCTTCGCCTAGGAGACCTTCCTCTGGACTGGAATTTCTTTTCTTTAGGATTGGATTGTTTGTTTCCATCCCAGTTCTTTTTTGGTGAATTATTATTATTAAAAAATATTTTTTCTGGACTTGTAGTCAGTTGCGGTTTTACTGGTATTCCACCTAGACTATCTCTGCCTAGTTCTTCATAGGATTTTTCTATGATTCTGGCAATTTCAGCTGGTTGGTCTGCTATATCTGTCTCTTTTAACCTCTGGCAGATCGCCACGTTTGCTGCTTCACCTTTTATGTTGGCTAATAATATAGCCGAGACCTGCTTGAAGTCTTTTAGTAATTTCATACCAAGAGTTAAAGCAGGTTCTGGACCGTATTCATCTTGAATTTGTTTTAGCACATCTGGTATCACCGAAATGGATGGGACACCGTGCGTTTTTGTGTAGATGGAAGCAAAGACTGTACCCCAAGTGTCACAGTCCTCAATGTGTGGTGCGATTCCCATTGGGAGACATATAGTCAGAATCCTGTGTTTTTCCAATGGGGTGGTGTCAGGAAACACCGCCTCTATTTGGGTGATTTTCTGTGCCAACCAGAATGGTATTTGTTCCCGTTTTGCCGGAACTTTACCTAGGCAGGATTGGATGTTCTGTGGTGTGATTTTATTTGTGTTCCCCTGGTGAGGGGTCAGCTGTGGAAGTTTAATCGCTGGCTGAATTGTTGAAGTCCGCATTACATACTGAACTAATTGTCTGTGAATTTTTAGTAATTGTTTTAGCTGTATTAACAGCTGTGGGGCAGGCATCTCGTCGATGTCTGGATGTGGTGTGTATCCGGCTAAGACCGGCCACGTTGCTCCTGGTCTTCCTAAAGGACCGAGCCTTGTAATGTGATTATTATGTTTTAGGGCGCCATCAAATAAGAGCAAATGCTCTTGGAATTTGAGTGGTACTTCCACCTCCTCGAAAGGAGTGTACTCATTAGGAGGTTCCTCTACTTTGTAATAGTGGAAGTACTTTGTTACAGCATTCCCTCCTGCGAGGTTTTGGAGGATATAACCTTTCACCCACTCCAGACGTCTTTGGAGTATTCGGGAAAAGGGGTCTGAGTGAGAAAGCACGACTGAGTTACTCTAAATGTCTTACGTTAGTTTTATCGCCCTTTCCAAACGCGTTGGGCGCCATGTAGTGTAGCTCCTATTTTCCCAATAGGCTCTGCGCATTGGAATAGTACCTACAGCAGTAAAGGCCTAGACCAGACGTTAACTAGGTCTACTACTGTCGATACTAGACTTAATTTTTGGGTTTGCCAGCTAAGCTCAGAGTTCGCTAGAAACTTTCTCGAATGTTCAAGGAAGGATTAACTTCCCTGATTAGACAAGAAGGGATTTAGTTTCTGACAACCATAGAACATGACAACTTTGCTCTCCCCTAATCAAGAGTCAATCTCAAGAGTCGTGTGAGCACAAGGCAATTATTTTACTCGGTCAGTACGTGCATTCTTAGTCTCATCAGAATGTAGAGAAAAGGAAGAGACGGGCGTGTTCAATAAAAGATGTTATTTATTGATCAGTCTCTTTTCTCGTACAAGAGAAATGGATCGATATTATTGCAATACTTATAGTTAAGTAAAGTGCATACATTAGAAGCAATAGTATAAAATAATACTGTAAAAACATTGATATGGTTTCTGAGCCATATGATGTTTAAAATGATTAAAATATATTTACATACACATATACATTTGACTAAACGTACTCAACTGGTGTTTCTAAATACGCCTACCCCGTGTACCTGACCTAAGTCTAATGCGTGGGCGGGAATAGAAAGTTACAGTTTAAGTTAAGTTTGTTTTTGCCAAGTGAATAACTAAAGAATTCTCTGTGAGGGGTTATTCAGTTCTGTACCTGGAAGTTAGGATGAATGAGGAATGGTATCTCTTTCTCTGCTCTCGATATTCCAGGCTGCCTGCGAGGGCTGCCCAGAAGCGCCGGTGCTGGGTCTCTCGGCTTGAGATAGCAGCGCGTCTCTCAGCGCGCCAGGAAGGCGGGGCTGCTGCCAGCGGGGTCTGCTTCTGCTCTCGGCTTCGGCAAGTATGGCTGCTCCGTCTTGTCACCACGCGTGTGTTTGCATAGGGCAAGGTCGGCAATATTTATACCTTAAAGGTGCCGAGATTGACGTAAGGATGGACATAGGTACGTCAATAAAGATGTCATACGACTTGCTCGTTAGCACATTCTTTTGCAAAAGTTCTCTGTGAAATCAAAACAATGGCCGCACGGATTATCCAGGTTGTCATAGGTTTGATTTGTTATGAGAACGTCGTATGCCTTATCAGGGGCTGGAGGAATGTCGCTTGTCTAATTAGATCTCATGCGTTATGACCTAATCAGATAACACGTTCCTGTGCCGTAGTGTGACTGCGTCAGATAACGGTATCTGCATCATGGGGGATTTCTTGCCTCATGGGCTGACTGTTAGTTAACTTGATAGTTAGTTTAACCAGAATAGGGTCAGGAATAGGGGGATCGATTCAGAACCTATAGAAATACACGACAGTATGTGGTAAAACAGCTCGCTTAACACGACCTCTTAAGTTAATCCTTTAAGGCTGCTTAGTCCATGCTACCCCTAGGATAGCTTGTCTAATAAGGTTGACTTACAACCAGACACCATAAGGGTTGTTTGGACTGATACAAGGTGGTTCCAGAATTGGAAACATCATATATCAGGCCAACTTCTCACAGTAAGGCAATACCAGAGGGCAGTATAAAGCATTTGTTGTACACACTTAGTCAGCAAAAGGTTTCACACACTCAAGAACTGAACTCTAAGCCAATTGTTTTTATCAAAAGCTATAGTTGTTTTATTTTTAGAACCAACAGGTATAAAAATGTACTTTTCTCAATATGAGTACGTGCAGGTAATTACTTTGCAAAGATGCAATAAACTTTGTAAACACAATAGGTACAGTAGTTGCAGTAGGCAACACAATTCTAAACAAAATCTAACATTGAGATCAATGGGTTTTTCTACATAAATGCAGCTGATTACTTTATAGATTACTTTTGTAACTTGGGGAAGGATCCTGGATTCAGTCCTGGGATATAAGCTGAAAACAGTTTAGTAAAAACGTTTTAGTTAATGCAATGATTTTTAAAGAATAAAAAGGTATTTTAAAAGTTGACAGAAACTTTTCAGTGAAAAACTAGCAATGTTATCCTATGGAAGGAAATTCAAGTCACAGGTAAAGTAGGTTCTCGTTACTTTAGTAATCCAGGACTGGACTCCTAGGTTCAGTACTGGGGTCTCTACCTAAGACAGGTAAGTATTTACGTTTCAGTAGTTGGTACGATTTTTAAGGAATATTTGTAATTTTCAAAAGTAGACAGAAGAAATTTCAGAGAAAAACAGTAAATGGTTTCCTGTGGGAGAAAATTCAGGTTATCGTAAGTATAGGTAAAATCACTTTTGTGGTTCAGTACTGGGCTGAAAGGTACAGTGCTGGCTCCTCTCTTGATTCCAGGTGAGTAACTCGGATTTCGTTACTCTGCGGATTTTAGAGGAATATTTTAGAGTTTCAAAACTTAACACTTAGAAGAATTTTCGAGTCAAACCAGTTAATGTTATCCTATGTCAGGAAAGTGAGTTATCGGTTTCCAGGTGAGTACTCGGCTGGTGAAGTTCAGGTTCTGGGCATAGACTCAGGGGTCGCCCAGGGTCGGAAACGTACAGTAGGTACACCCTCAGCGGCACAGGGGCAGCCGGGGGCAGAGAGAGTAGGCCCATTGCAATCCAACGGAGGGGAGGGGGCCTTCGGTTGGTGGCTGCAAGCAGCAGGCCACGCGGCTGTGGGAGCTGAGCTCCTGGTCACTTACTCAGGGTAAGTGGGGAAGTAGAGTAGGGTAGTAGTTGCACTTCCAGCGGCACTCGGGTGGCTGGGTGCAGGGTGCTTTTGAGCCGTCGGGCACCCAATGTTAGTCCATGGAAAAGGTAAAAAGGGAACAAAGGCTGCAGACTCGGGGACGGAGATTCTTCAGGTGCCACCACCACTTCGAGAGGTAAGTTGGGATCTTGGAGAATAACTGAGTACCCCAAAGGAGGGCACAGGGGGCTGTGGAGCGCTGGGTGCAGGGGTGTCGTTGGGTGTCGGGAAATCTTACCCTCGGCTGGTCGCGGTTGGTGGGGGCCCGGGTTTCTGAGGCTGCAAGCGTCGTCTAGGTCATTGAGGAGGGTCTTTGGGCACTGGATTTCGGGTCCCAGTCGCCGGGGGAAGTCCTCGTGGTCTTGGATCACTCAGGCACGGGCCGGGCTTGGCGGGTGCAGAGTGGGCTTGATTCGCGGTTCCTGGCTGGCAACAGGGGTGTTGCTGTTGGAGCAGAGCCTCTGCTCATGGGAGTCCCAGTCTGTTAGAGGGTCAAGGCAGGCAGGTCCTCCGGGTTGTCCAAGGTTGCTGTCCGCAGGAGTCACCGGGATTGAGCAGGAGCAGGTTCCAGGGTCGACAGGCAGGTAGGGCTGGGGCCAAGTCAGTTGGTGTCGTCCTGTTGTTAGCAGGTGCACGGCGGGTATTCGTCTTCTTGATCTTCTTTCTTCTTTTCGTATCGGGATCTGAGGAAGGAAGGTTCAGGGAGCCCCTAAATACTGAATTTAGGGGTGTTACAGGTAGGGCAAGGACAGGGACCAATAGGTCCCTGTCTTGGAGTGGGTACACCCCCTAGTCTGCTCCTCTCCTGTGGGAGGGGGGCAGGAGCCTAGCTGTGATTGGGCAGGGCTCCCCATCTTCAAGATGGCCGAAGCCCGGGGTCGTGCTTCACCTCGCCTCTCCCACCTAAGGGGTGGGGTTGGCACAGGCTGGCACATCCCCCTTCTTGACGTAGGGTTTCCCGCCAGTCTTCCTGCCAGAGTGGGGGTCAGAACTGGTGGGGGCCAGTTGCTGGCTACAGCAAATGGTCTGGAGAAGCTCACAGAGGCGGCAGGCATTTGAAGCTACTCCCTGCCCATCCTGGAGGAGGAGACCTAGCACCTCGCCCAGGATGTGCATTGTTGCAGGCCCAGGAGAGCGGGGGGATCTCCACCCAGGGGTCCAGCAACATGTCTGCTGTGTGGCAGCATAGGCAGCCTCTCAGTCCAGACGTGGATTGTAGGTTAGGTTTCAGGGGCCTCTCTAAGATGCCCTCTGGTGCATTTTACATTAAATCCCACACTGGCATCAGTGCGGGTTTGATGTGCTGAGAAGTTTGATACCAAACTTCTCAGTCTTCAGTGAAGCCATCATGGTGCTGTGGAGTTCGTAATGACGACCTCCCAGCACCATATACTCTTAATGGCAGCACTGCACTTACAGTGCCCAGGAATGGCCCTGGGTACTGTAGGGGCTTAGGGCTCATGCACCTGTGCCCCACCACTGGCAGAGGGCACCCAGCTATGGGGGTGACTGATGTATGCCAGGGCAGTGGGTTTGTGGGCATGGCACACAGGGATGTGTGCCATGTCGACTCTCTGTTTAGTTCTGTACTGAGACACTCAGCTTGCAAAGGCAGTGTGTGAGTGTCAGGGTACAGGGCCCCTAAGGGTGGCACAATACGTGCTGCAGCCCTTAGGGGCCTTCTCTGGTGCCCTGGGTACCTAGGGTACCATTTACTAGGGACTGATATGTGCCCAGAGATGCCAATTGGGTTTTAGTTTCAACACAGTTTTAGGGAAGGAACACAGGCCCTGGGCACCTGGTTGGCAGGAGCCCAGGGCACACTCAGTCAAAGCACATCAGCAGTTCAGCAAAAAGTGGGGGCATACCAATGCAAGAAAGATGGCACTTTCTCACATGCAGCATATCTAGATGATATTGCTGTCTTTAGCTCCACCTGGGAGGATCACTTGTCCACCTGAGAAATGTTTTAGAGGCCCTGCAGAAAGCAGGCCTAACTATCAAGGCTTCTAAGTGCCAGATAGGGCAGAGTCAGGTTGTGTTGATGGAGCAAGGTGGAGAAACAAAATGTTGTATACCCCTTGTGAAATCACACTTCGATAACATGTAATCTGAACTAATGGAGTGGTACATGAGACTAATCAACCTAGAATAAAACAGTTGGACATACACATACACGTGGGAATTAATCTCTGCTTATGTTGCAATTATAACTAACTAACTATGTAATTTTGTAGTGTCCTGTACTAATATGCTGCATTGATTTAATGGAATAAAGCATAAATGTGCTTTGGTCTATGTATTTGTGGCCAGAAAATTGGACCTAAGTGAATGTATTACGCATAAGTGTCGCTTATTTGCTAGGTAATTACTAATAGGGAAAACTTTAGTAAGGGGGGAGGTTCCCATTCTGACTCGAGAGGCCTGTGACCAAATGGAGTCACTGGTTTACTGTGACAGCAAAAGGCTAAGCGCGTGCGCAGCAGAAGAGATGAGAATGAATGCGAGCTGCTTAGGCCCGTACGGAAGGCGATTCAAGGCCACTGTGGCCTGGAAGTTTAGATGGCTGCCAAGTGATGAGAGCAATGGTTCTGAACGTGAGAACTTTACTTGAAGTTGCAAATTAAGGAAACTCGACTAGGCCGGACTATGAAAGACAATGGGGGCATTAAAAAAACCCTGACAGGAAGAAAATGTATAATGTGATGATGAGGTTATGCCCATCCACCCTCAAACTGACGAATGCGGACCCGACTTTTCTCTAAAAGTTACTCTTTTAGATAGATAGAGCTAGTGAAAAAGGTATAAAATGTGCTGATTTTACCGAGTAAAAAACTTCTTCCTGATTTCTACCAGAGATGCTGTCGGATTGCTGATGTGCCTGTGATGTAAGATTCTTTCTGACTTATAATTTTTTCCTTTGCATGAATGGTACTTTAGTGAGGGATTTTAGTTAGGGAGTTAGGAGAATAGATTTTGGGAACTATCTGTCTTTTGCTAATACTTGCGTTCTGAACCTAAAATGTTAACGTTATTTCAGAAATTTTCTAAAATAAATGAAATTAATTGTTTTAAACTAGCTTTCATTTAAATTTCATTTGAAGATTAAATAAATAAATAAAGAGAAAAAACTGTTAGACATGTTAAATTTGCTTTAATAAAAATTAGATAAATGGATAATTAAGCTGGTCTTGAGTTTTCCTATGCCTAATTTTTTACTAGCAGACCCATCGACCCATATGGCGATATGTCTAAATGTATATTTTCTAATGATAAAACCATGGTAAAACTGCAGATGTAAATAGTATAAACGTTTAGCTTTAATTTAGACATTTTGCTACGATAAAGCTGCTCTCCATTGAAATTCACTGATCCCTAGAGTGAGGTAGAAGATTGTGTGTACGTAGCTCACAGTGATATGGGCCCCACTAGTGAGTGAATGTATACTCTGGTGTTTCAGGGATAAGTGATATGGTTTCAGAAATTATTTTTGGAGTAGCGCTGCATCAGTGTACCTAGGCCATCTTGTAGGTGGAGGCCAGGTTCAACCATTGAAGAGCAAAATCCAGACCATCATGGACTGGGTTGCTCCAACTACCCAGATTCAGGTCTGTGCTTTCTTGGGCCTGACTGAGTACTACAGAAGATTGTCAAGGGGTATGGATCCATTGTGACACACCTGAGTGACTTAACTTCCAAGAGAATGCCTAAGAAAGTTCAGTGGACAGTTAGCTGTCAAAAGGCATTTGACGACCTGCAGCAGGCAATGTGCACTGCTCCCATTCTGCAAAGTCCTAACTACTGTAAAGAATTCATTGTCCAAACAGATGCATCTGAGCTGGGTAGGGGCAGTGTTTTCACAATTGAATGATGAAGGTCAGGACCAGCCAGTAGCTTTTATTAGCAGAAGGCTGACCCCTAGAGAGAAACGTTGGTCATCTATTGAGAGGGGGCCTTTGCTGTGGTTTGGGCTCTGAAGAAGTTGAGGCCATACTTGTTTGGCACCCACTTCACTGTTCAGACTGACCATAAGCCCCTCTTATGGCTAAAACAGATGAAGGGTGAAAACCCCAAACTTTTGAGGTGGTCCATCTCCCTACAGGGGATGGACTATACAGTGGAACATAGAACTGGGAGTAACCATGTCAATGCAGCTGGACTCTCCAGATATTTCCACTTAGAACATGAAGACTCAACTGGTCAAGGTTAGTTTAATGTCCCTGCGTTTTGGGGGGGTTGTGTAGGAGAGTAGGATCTGCACCTTATGTTTACCTGCACTTTTTGCTGGTGTTTCACTGTTTTTCGCCTTTAGTCTGGCTGGGGCCCTGCTATCCAGGACCCCAGCCTAGCTGCATCCTCTCTAAATTGTTTCCTTGTACTTTAGGTACACTCCAGTTTGGTTACTGGGGTACCCGTGTGAGTCCCTAGTATATTGTACACTAGGTACTAAGGGCATAGGTACCCCAGAGGCCTACCAGGGGCTGCAGCATGTATTATGCCACCCCTGGGAAGCCTTCCAAAATGACACCACAGGACTGCTACTGCAGCCTGGGTACAGTGGTGCATGCACTCCTTACTAAGATATAGGTTACCTATATCTACCTTAAATCACTACACATATAAACCTATCAGTCACCCCTGTGGCAGGCCTTATCAATCCTGAAGGCAGGTTGCTTGGTTTTGTGTGAGAGGATGCCCATGCATGAGCCGGGCCCCTCTGCATCCTTCGGAACCCATTCTCTGGGGCTGTGATGCAGCCAGACCATATACTCCTAAGTGCATTATAACCTCGCTGTAAATGCTAACTTTGGAATGGCTGCACGGAAACATGTTGTGTTTGGTGTCAAACACTTTGGAATCCTACCTTCCCGCCAGTTCTGGCGGCGGGGGTAGAATTCTACCCTTCTAGAGGGAGAGACATGTACACACCGGTATACCCGGTAACAGTTTAAAAGAGCCATGGCATCACAAAATGGACGCTGCAGCCACAGACACGAGTCTGACCTCCTGTTGCTGAACGAAACTCCGGCAGGGGAGGCCTGGACAATAGGTTTCCTATCACAGGGAGGTGTCACCACCTCCCAGACTGGCTTTAGCGTATTGGGCTGGATAGGTGCACTTTGAGAGTGCTTTGAAGTCTGCACTGGGGGCACATTTCGTGTCCCTGTGCATAATTCAAACCCGTTGCAGGGGCTACCAGTCCCTGCTCTGGCGCGAAACTGGACAAAAGAAATGGGTGTAGCCACCCCTCTTTCCAAACCCTACCATAGGTGGGTCCCCAGAGTAAGTCCAACCCCTTCCCTGGGTATAAGAAAGGAACCCCTGACTAGAGGAATTTAGATTACACCTGGACGAAACTCTGATACTGAATCCTGGAACTTCGACAATCTGCACGGCGCTGGATGACTGAAGAATCTCCCTTGAAGTAAAGGAGTTACTTCCCTGCTTGGCAGGCACCAAAGACGCATCTGACCGGTCTGCATCTCCGAAGCTCCCGATGGACTCTGAAGTAATTGCAGCCCAGGAGGTGGATTTCCAGATTTCTCCGACGTTGACCTGAGTCCCCAGCAAAGCTGAGACCCGCAGCCCTCGTGAGTACCGTGGAACCGGAACCCCTGGACACCGTGTACATTTGTAAGTGCATATGCTTCCTGGTGACCCTTGAAGCTGTGCTTTGGGTTACTTATAGCCCAGACCCCGAGCAGCATTTCCACCTAAAATAGTTGGCCTACACTCGACGAGTGTTCCGTGAGCCGACTTCTCGTGATTTTTCTCGAGGTACCTTCGCGATACCTAGTCCTCTAACTGGTGGGTCCCTGAGAAGGCAACACTGACTTTCCTTGAGCTTCTCTGGTTGCTCCAGACGTGCCCTGACTCTCCACCACTTGGTGAGTTCTCCGGACCTTGCTGGTCCCCACCGAAGTATTTCTTCACTTCCTGCGTGGGTTGTTGTTGCCAAGGCTTGTTGGGTCCAATCCGGGCACCGACACTGCAGCACTCGACATCCTTCATGGGACAGCTCGAATCCAGCTCCTGGTCATCGTCGACGCCTCCTGGTCCTCGTGGCTGCAGAGTCAAGCTTCACCTCTTCACACCTGAATCACCCGACATGGATAGGCATTCGTCTATCGTGCTCCTGGTCACTGGCTAGTGACCAAGACTCTTTCCCCTCTGCTTTCAGGTTCTTCTCATCTTCGATCCAGGCTTGGTCACACCAGACACTTTCCACTTCGACGGCAGCAGCACTTTGCAGCAGATCGCCATTGAAATCAATGACGATTCCTGACACCAAAAGACACCTATGCACCTGGCTTCCCTGGGTGGGGTAACTCGAGTACTCCGGTGCTCCCGTGGGTGTTGACCCTAGAACCCCTTAAGGACCTGCTCAAAGTCCTCTCCTAAGTGTCCTTAATCTTTACATTTCCAACCGCGACTTTCCCCATTGAAGTTAACAGCGATTCACAGCTGTGTTCTCACACTGCTTGCGTCCCCCGTGGGTCCCCTGTGTCCCTACCTTGGGTGGTTCCTTGTGGCCCCAGCACTTCTACAGGCTCTATACCTTGTGTCTAGTCAAGTCGTGGTTCTTATACCACTTTCTTAATATATGGTTTTGTACGCCCCTAGGGCTCAACGTATATTGTGCTATTTACTGAAGTTCTATTGCATTGAAATTGTGTACTTTGCTCTGTAATCTCATGAAGAAATTACTAGAGAGTGTTTAGAAATAAATACATATATTTTACATATATACCTTGTGTGGTTCTCTTTTCATTTAGACATTCAAGAGGTTATAATCTAGTAAACCAAGCTGCTTTACACTCCTTCAAGACATCCTGAAGGCTGCTCTCAATAGCTACCACTAGGATAGCTTTCAATAAAGGTTGTCTTTAAACCTATCATCAATAAGGGTTGTTTGGACTGGCGCAAGGTGCCCACTAGAATAGTGGACAGCATATGCCAGGCCAACTTCTCACATGCATGTACATAGGGCTAGATGTAGGTAATTCTATTTTACCGACTCATAAATACCGAATTTTACCGATTCTGTATTTATGAATGGGTAACATAGAAGGTGGGAGATGTAGGTAAATTCGGTAATTGAATTACCGAATCTGTAAAAATCGGTATTTACCGAATCGGTAAATACCGATTCCGTATTGCCCATTGATTCCTATGGGCCTTGAAGCCCATAGGAATCAATGGGCAATACCGAATCGGTATTTACCGATTCGGTAAATACCGATTTCAGCAAGGGTGCAGGGGGTGTCACTTTGACACCCTTTAGCACCCCAAATACAGGCATGTGTGTCATGTGGCACACAGACATGCCCTCTGTCTGTCACATGGCATAGGTGTGCATGCACACATGTGCACGCACACCTGGATTCGGTATTTTACCACCCAATTGGATAGGGTGGTAAAATACCTAATCTGTAAGGCCTTTGGGACTCAGAAGAGTCCCACCTACATCTAGAATTTACCGAATCGGTAAAAATACCGATTCGGTAAATTTACCGATACGGTAATTTTACCAAATCGGTAACATTGGCCCCCTACATGCCAATTCTTAAATACCGGTCAGTAACGGACGAAATCGGCCGTTACCGACCGGTATTTGGGCTCCTACATCTGGCCCTCAGTCTCTTAATATAGTTAGTGCTAATTTCTCTAGTCATATACTACCTCCAAATCCAGTTGAAGCAAATTTTTGTATTCTTTAATTCATTCTCCTTTTTAGCAATATGTAATTTGCAATAATCACAAAGGGGGGATTTAGATTAATTACACAAATTTCTTGGATTCAAGATATCTTGGTGGCCTTTTGCTTCTTATTCTGGGTAGAATCGAAGCTTCGTGCTTGTGCTCGTGGATCTTGGAGCTGGCAGGGAACTAGATGTAGTTCATTGTTCAGGTTTGGTGTCGGCTTTTGTATCCTTCTGATCCTGCAATTCTAATGGGGGCTCCCGGTGAACTTTGTTGTGGTCTTTGCTGGTTAGCAGGACTACAAATCTAGTGATGTTAGCCACCCCTACTCTCATGCGCTTTCAGATGCCCGCAACACTACATTCCTGTAGTCTTGGCACCCGTCCTCTTCTGCAATTTCACCCGCCCACATCTGTGGTGGTGCAGGCTGCCGATGGTGTGCTGGAGGCTTTGTTGCTCCACTGGGCAGCTGGTAGCCAATAAGGTTGGTGGCTTGCTTTGCGGTGCCTCTGGCTGACGTTTAATAATGACTGAGTGCTTTGCCTGGTGACGATTTTGAAATTTCGTCTTGGGCCCAATGATAGGAAAGATGGCTAGTTCTTTATTACCAGTGGGCCCCTGTTTTGACCTGAGAAGTTAATTTTGACTTATACGCTTCCTTTTTCTTTACCTCTTTGAGAGTGGTCTGTTTTCCCCACAGAGGGGCACACTGCCTCCTGGGGTTTTTGACAGGCTTAGTTTCGTAAGAATTTCTGCTTTGGATGAAGGTAGTACCTCCATTAGGCTGGTTTGAGCATTGGGCCTGGTTTCCGACGTTGCTGGTGTTTTGCTTATTTTTGTTTTGTCAGCCATTGATAGCGTCAGGGAACAAAATTAGGCCCGGGCACCAACAGAAAAAGTGGCCCACATTTGAGGATAATACCCATTCATGAAACGTTGATTAGTATCAGGAATAATTTTGGGAGAAATCTCGGATCAATTAAGCTTTCTAAACTTGTGAGGTCAGTCGAATTGGCCAAGACTAGAAACAACACTAGACACACCATTATTCCACTACATCTCACCCACATGTCTCCTCGCCTGATCTTCAGGCCTGTACATTTTTCTATTTTGTGTGCCTTAATGTGTTAGTCACCTGTTGGTCCCTTAGTCTGTGCTCCCCCCCCAAAGATCCCTGAATATCCTGTATGATATCAGGCCATGAGTTGGAGAACCATGAGCATCCTTTGTGTCTGTTCATCCTCAAATATAAGGGATGTTCCTCTTTTGATTGCCACTCAGAAGCCTCGCTGCGTGCGATATCTTTGGGTATTGTATTGTATTGTATTGCGACTTATATAGCGCACGTATCACCCGAAGGCATCAAGGCGCTTGCCTTGGGAACCCGTCCTGGCTTTTTCCCTGTGAGATAACCCCTACTGGGTATCCCCAGGGTGAAAGCCAGGCATCCCGCAGCGGGGTGGGCCGCCGTAGTGGAGATTAAGCAACTATTGCCCAGAGTTGCAGCGTGGGACCCCATGATTAGAATAGGCACCGAGGCGAGAATTATCGAGTCCGTGGACATTTTGGGCTCAGGACCCTGCCGCGTCGGGAATTGAACCCTGGTCCCGGGCCAGACCTCTGCATCAGGGTCTGCCGCTCTAATCAGTGAGCCACACTCCTCCACAACTTCCGTACTTGATGTAGTTTGTATTGTAGGTAGAGACTTGATTTGAATCTGGAAAAGCTGCAGGAATTCAATCTAAATGGTTTTCTTTTCCTCTGTCTCTATACCGCTTTCTTACTTGCTATGTACACCTCTCTTGCTTTCCCTTTCAATTTTTGCCCCTCTCTCTAGTTCTTTCTTTTTTTCTCATATTCAACTCCTTTTCCTCTCATTGGTGTCTCTCATTCTACCTATATGCTTCACTTGGTCTCTCACATTTCCTCTCTCTATTTTCCTATCTTTGTCTCTGTCTACAAATCTTCCTCTCTCTACCACTCTGATCCCCATTGTGGACTCTTTCTTCAGTTATTTTTATATCTCTCATTCCCTTATTCCTCCTGACATTTTGTATCTCTCCTTGAAGTTGTATTTCATTTCTCTGTCTTGCAAACCTTCCCTTTTTCTCCTGTCCTGCTCTGTCCTGTCAGACTCTTTCATGTCCCTATGTCCCTTGAATTTCTTTGTGCTGTACCTAATGTCATATTCTTATGTGTCCCCTTTATTGCTTTGCCTCAGACAGAAACACAAAGTCAGTTTAAACAAAGGAGAATCCACGGGTGGAATTTCCTTTACCATATCATCCCTCTGATGAAGGAAATTCCACTGGTTGATTGTGATCTATGTTAGCACTACCTCCTGGAATACCAAACTAAGCCCTAGAAAGAGGTAGATAATTAAGATTGTGTATGTGAGGTAGTAACCATCCTTCCTTTTTCTCATAGACCAGGAAATATTTGACACCATCTTCTGCCTTCCTCTCCATCATTTCCTTTGGCATTCACTTTGCAGTTTTCTATATAGCGCAAACTCTTCCCAAAGGTAGTTGAGCGCTTTACATGGACACATTTATTTATTTTTTGGGTACTGGGAGATTAGGTAATTTACCCAGAATCACAGGATGTTGAACCAACACTGAGACTAAAGCTAAAGATGTGAAACCGCGTCACTACTCATCAGGCGTGGACACACCCACAACCGAGAAGTGTCCAGGTGTCGGGTTTTTGTGCTGTCCACCGACCGTGAGGGATTGAGGCTGCGAGGGATGATGCTGAAGGACGCCGAAGGTGCTGTCTCGCGCCCCGTGACTTCCAGCTGTTAGCTCCCCGGCTCCCAACTCTGCCTGAGAAGTTGTGTGCCCGGGATTCACGGCGGTCAGCAGACAGAGAGCGCACGGAGACCGACGACCCTCAGATCAGGGACCGGCATGTGGAGGAACTATCCCGGGTGCGGCATTGAGTGCAAGGCTACAACGGTGCGCACGAACAAAGTGACATTGCAGTTGGGCCTTCAGCGGCTGCGTCTGGCATTGTTTTGTTTCGTGAAGTGAGGTGCCTGGCAGGCACACCCACTTCATTCCTGCGAGGTGCATCGTGTCAGTGATGGCAGGATGAGAGCTGCGCATGATATTACCGAGATTACCGAGTGCCGAGTGAGCGGTGGTCAGAGCTGGAGCGGAGTAAGCGGGAGGACGGGAAGACGCCATACCGCGGTTCCGTCAAGTCCATCGAACCGCGGCTCCCCCGCTGATCCCTGCTGACACCGGTGACTACGGCTGCCTCTTTTTCTGCATGGCGGTGGCAGGCATCAACGTAGGGCTGAGTGAGCAGAGTAGGCGGGAAGACGCCGAGCCGCGGCTCCCCAGCTGATACTGGCTGTCTTTCCTTCTCCCATTCTTCTTGGGGTAGGTTGGGATCAAGTTGTGGATCGCGGGCAGCGGGCAGCGGGCAGCGGGCAGCCAGGTAACCAAGTGGGACTGAGTGTGTTGAGTCTCGGCCCCCCCTGTGCTGCTAAGACAATTCCAGAGATCAGAGAGCAGCAAGCGGCAACACAGAAGAGCAGCTTAGTGGAGTGTTGGGGGCTGTGGGCTCAGACGCTCAGACGGAGCAGGGCGCTGCATAATAGTTGAGGCATTGGGGCTCTGGAGGCATTGTGTGGAGCATCGTGTGGAGCGGCCAGAGACTTGCGACCTGTGGCCCCCGCGGACGTCGCAGCTCCTTTCCTTGCACTATCCTGATTTTTGTCCTGGTGCATTCTGGGACTTGTAGATGTGTATTTCACCACAGAGGTACATTGGATTCCCCTCCTGCCTTGTCAAGTGAGTTTCCCCGCCAGGACAAGGAGGAGCCTGCTCAGGCAGCATTCGTGTAATCTGAGCGCTCCAGAGCAGAATTAAGCGGAGGGGTGCTTCCTGGATTCCTGGATCTGTGGGAGAAAGCCTAAACCTATTTTCTGCCCTGTGTCCCTAGTTTCTTGTATGTTGGGTACACATGTTTGGTTTAAGCGCAGCATGTCTCTAGAGCAGTAGAGGATACAGGGTCCCACCGTGCGTGTAGGCATCTGGTCTGTTGTTCCTTGTGCTTGTATTGTTGAATTGCAAACACTTCAAATATTTTCTAAAGGCTCTCTAGACTTTGTTCATTCTGGCCATCCAGTTGGGGGTCGCTAATTAAGTAGCGCTAAAATAGTGCCTGGTGCACAGTGTAGCATAAGCGGCGCACCAGTACATCGGCGCTCTGGCACATCAAGCTTTGGGAGTTATTCCCGAATAAAGCTATGACTGCTAAAAAATTACGCTCTGGTAGATTAGTATATACAAGAGCCTGCACAAAAACCAGAGCTAACCCCTTAAGGAACAACTCACTGCAAATACACTCTTTGAAGTGCTTTAATACCATCTCTTCCTTTTTTCCTAAAAAAGAAATACGTTTGAAATCTGCGGGAATGTCGGAGTTTCCCCAATAAGAATATGCTGTTCAAGTAGAGATCAATGTAAGTCCTGGAAATCCATTCCCAGTAGTATCCTCACCAGTAGTACCCTCCATTTCACCGTCTATAATCAGGGTATCACGGCATCCCGATCTTCAATGTTCAGAATCTGGGGTGGCTGACACTCTACTGGCAAATCTAACTATCCACCCTTTTGTGAATGGGGTCTCTGACCTGGAAGGAGTTTCGCAACCAGGATTAAAAGTGGGAGAATATATAATGGAAGATTTCACTTTACCTGATATAAATCTAGATCAGCCATTAAAAAGGTCTTACGTTCATAACCAAGAATCATCTAAGGTTTTTACTCCCACCACTCTACCGTCCTATAAGGATCAGCCTGTGAAACTGCAACTGTTCAGTAGTACACATAGCGGAACAAGCTTATTAGACTCAAGGGGTTCAATTACTCCTGATCTCTCCCGGGATTTTCTCCCTTCAATACATAATCTAGAATAACAAAGACCGATGTCGGAATCACTGCTTTGTTTAGAAAGAGTGTGGGTTTCCATCTTAGCCCTAATGGAGAAATCAGTAAATAATTCTGATGTTATTTTGGACTCCGTTTTAGCCCTGACAAAGCATATTGCCTCTGAACATAATCTATTGTCAGGAAAAGCCTGTGCATTTCCCCTTGGTGTACCTAACCTAGAGAAAGGATCTTCCATTCCCCTTCGTTTGAAGGTCGACTCTGACAAGTCTTATTCTACCCAAACAGACTCTTTTCCACATGTTATAGGTCGAGACTTTGGCATTCAGGCTGGTGAACCTTTCTCTAGTAGAAACACCAAAATTAAATGAAAGAAAACTGCGATATTTTTGATAAATCACTCTCTTCTTCCTTACAGCAGCTTTTCAACTCCGAACCTTTAGCTACAGTTGCCGCATCATTGTTTTGCTCGCAAACTACAACAGAAAATACAAATACAAATATAACCCAAAAGGTCTTCCCTATTTTTCTCAAATCTGGTTTTAATTCCACAAAGCAGCTTATAGAGGAGGACTCTAAGGTTGGATGCTCTCCGAGTAAGAAAAAAGTTTCTAAGAACAAAAGTAGCATTGTTCATAAGATAAAAAAGAAGGGAAAAAGGGAAAAACGATGAAGGATAAATAAAAAAAGATCCAAACAGTTACGCTTCGATCCCCAACTTACCCATATTACATCTCCAAAGCTGGATTTAAATGTCCGGAAGACAGAAGATGGATCAGAAGAGCGCAATCAATTGGGTTCTTGCCCTCCTTCTCTGAATTTATGTGTTCCGATTAATTCTATCAAATCGACCAAAGATTTGGTATCATCAGATACAAATGTTTCTCCCATGGTTCAGAGTACATTGAACCCTAATGCTTCTCTGTTTGCTTCCTCTCTAGGTACCAATGTTATTTATAGCTCCAATAACATCATTTCTAAGGCAGCCATCTCTGACAATAACTTCCAGCCTGCCCCATATAGCCTGGATTTTTCGTTTATTTTTGACTCTGAATTATTTATGAATAGGTCTTTTTTTGTTGGGTTGCTTTGCTGAAATAGTGGGCCTGCGGATGATTGATAGTAATGACTTAGCCCTGGTGGAGGTACAAAAATATAATAATCCCAGGGGTGCAAGAGTTACATTCTCATCCAAAGCAATTTCCCACCTGATTTTGGCACATAGCGATAAATTGCGCTGTTGTGGCATTGACGTTTTAATTCCTGAGGTGGAGCTATCTTTTAAAAAAGTGTACCAGATTAAGCTGCCTAATATTGCCGTAGAAACCTCCAGACGAGGAACACCATTTACGGAGAAAGAAAGCACTTTGCAGGTCTTTCTTGTTAAAGATGGCAGGAGGGTTTCATTCCATACCGAAAAAAATATTCAACAAGTGCTCCCTGCAGATGAGGAGGATAAGAAATGGAGCTGGGTTGCTGGTGCTCTAAATTCAAATAGACCCTTAGGCTTAAAATGCAGTAATTCTTCATAGCAAGGATATTAATGTGATAACCTGGAACACAGCTGGCCTTAGCACAAATAAAAACAAACTTATATTCTTGAAAGAGCATAAACCTGACATAATCTGTCTCCAAGAGACTTGGATAACCGAGAATTGGTCCACTGAAAACTATATAGTGCTAAGCCGGCCGGCGCTCCATGTAAATAGAGGTCATGCTAAAGGAGGTATTGCAATCTTGTTAAGTACAAGCCTCAGTTGGTCCTATAATGAATACCCTCACGCTTCTAACTTAATTCAGGCGGTTAAGTTATATTATAAGGTCGGCCAGGTTCTGTTGGACTCGTTGTTGATAATAAATGTATACTTACCTCCAGATGCATCCTCTTCACATTTATTAAAAGATCTTTTTTCCTTTATCTCCTCTATCTTGGAATCTGAAGACTGTAGGTCCACAATACTAGTGGGAGATCTGAATTCCAAAGTCTCTACGCATAGTCTAAGGGTATTTTCTAACATCGAAAAAAATGAAGCCCTAAATATTCCCTCCGCTCAATTCCCAAATAATAGCATGACAGACAAAAGAGGAGTCATACTTCTAGAAGGTCTGAGAAGCTTAGATCTTGAAATTGCTAATGGGAGGTTGGGGAAAGATATTCCAGCGAACTATACCCATAAGGCACCTACAGGGAGATCAATTCTTGATTATCTAATCGTCTCCGCAGATTTTTTTCACAAACTTACAAATATGGAAGTATTGGGAAATGTTTTTAGAGATCACATGTTGATTTGCTTTAAAATTGACTTTGTTTGTGATGAGGTAGGCTCCTGGAATTTTAAAGGTACTTCAGTAGGGTTTAATGTAAAAAATGGTAGACGCCACTGGAACACCCAAGCGACCACTAAATTAAAAGCGCACCTATCATTACTAATAAGAGATCAGCAGTTCTTAAAATTAGTTGAGTGTGATCGTATTCAACCTGATTTTCTTGAAGTTGTTTCCCATATTATTGGCCTTTTGGCTAAATCTGGCAAACCTACTCATGTTCCTGCTCAACGGAGACCATACTTTAACCCACTGCTCACTTTAAATAGGGAAATAAACAAACTAGTGAGGGTTCAGTTTCTGTACTTTTCACATGAGCGAAGAAATTTAATAAACCTGCTAAAGAGAAAAAGACAGAGGAAAAAACGCTCCCTAAGTCAAATAAAGGAAGATGGACACAGTTAAAAGAGGCAGCTTAAAAAAATAACTCAAAAAGGTACTGGGAAATTATCGCCGATTGCCGCGGCAATAGGGTGAAATCTCTTCCCATACCCATAAAAGAAGAAGATTGGAAACTTTATCTTCGGGAATTGTATTCTGAGAATCTCGATTCTTGCAGATCTGATATTGGGGCTCTGGATCAGCCGTCAATTTCAGTACCCAACTATGTCCACTCTATCGATGAAGTGGTCGGGGCTATTAAAAAAATTAGATCCTCGGGAGCAATGGGCCCGGATGAAATTCCCATGACGCTAATCAAAAAGGGGCCTCTTTTGTGGGCTACATATTTAGCTCCATTATTTAATTTTTGTTATTCTAATGGGAAAATTCCACCATCTTGGTCAGGAAGTATTTTAATTCCTCTATACAAAAAGGGCCTTAGATCGCATCCAGGTAATTACCAACAAATAGCTTTACTGGATGCAAGGGGGAAAATATTTGCACGTAGAATTCTCGATCACCTTACGGAATGGGTGGTAGAGAAGAAAGTACTCCCCATTGAGCTAGCAGGCTTTAGGAAAAACCATTCTACGCTAGATAATATTTGTATGTTGAAATTAATAGAGGAAAAATACACAATCTATCATAATTCAAATGTATTTATGGCTTTTATTGATTTTACTACAGCCTTCGATAAGGTAGATCGACCTCTACTATGGAGAAAACTGCAAAAAATGGGTTTGCCTCCCCTCTTCTATCCTTGATCATAGCACTTCACTCGCAAACCTGGTGCAAGATATTAATGGGTGGAAATCAAGGATTATCAAATGTAATCCCTACTGAAAACGGTCTCAAACAGGGCTGCTTGTTAGCACCGCTGCTATTCTCCTTATATATAGCAGACTTACCCAATTGCTTTGCTCAAGATGATAGAAATGCCCCGAAGATCAGTACCCGTCCTTTTGCATGTCTACTATACGCAGACGATCTAGTAGTAATGGACTTAACCCCTATTGGGTTGAATAGAAAGTTGGACTCCTTACAAAAATATACTGTGGCCCACTTTTTGAAAATAAACGTATCCAAAAGTAAAATTTTAATTTTGAAACGTTCTAAAAGTAGAAAATCATATAATTTTAATTGGCAAATCGGTCCTGAAAGACTGGAGGTAGTAGATTCATACCTCTATTTAGGGAAACTTTTAACAAGCAGCTTGATAAATAATCCTCACATTTCACACTGCTCTAGTAAAGCTACTTCGCATGCCAACGGCTTGTGCATTTTTTACAGCGCTATGGGTAGGAGACATTTCGTACATTTATTGATGGTTTTTAAGGCAAAAATCCCCCCAACCCTGCATTATGCGATAGAATCAATCCCTGTTAAGGACTGGAGTTTTTTGGACAAGGTTGAAGGCCAGATACTACGACAAAATATGTAATTTTAACACCTTAGTTACAACGGCAGCAATCAGAAGGAATTTGGCTTGATAAGCTCCTATACTCAAGGCTTATCCAGGGTTCTACGTTGGGGTTATCAGCTAAAACATAGCGACCCTGATTCACTAAGAGGTGTCTTATGCCATGAAATCTTTGACGTTAAGGCAGGTAACTACTCCTTTTACTGTGATTTCTCTTTGGCATTAAAATAGTTTAGTATACAAGAAGAATCAGTGCTTACCCTTCCATCATTAGGATTTAAGTCTCTCCTAAAAACTCTGAGTGGCAGAATTAGTTTCGATAGAGACATTCAATCCTGTAACTCTAAAGAAAGATTAAAACTAATAATTAGGACAAACTCTCCGAGAATTGCACAAAAATATTTATTTTGGAACTTAGAACACAGCATTCGTACCTTACTTATTTTAGGTTGCATGAATCTTCTGCCCTTAAATGACCTTACAGCAAACTGGTCTCAAAATCCGAAAATTTGTAATTTGTGTATGCTGAGCAATCAGACTTTGGACCATGTTTTGTTTGTATGTCCAGCATTGGCATTGAGCCGTTATCGTTGGCTCCGTCCGATGTTCTTACAAAACTCTGTTAAAAACGTAGCATTAGCTTGAGATTATCTCTCTTGTCCTAAAAACGAAGCAGTGTGCGTAAAATTATTTAACTATTTTAAGGAATTCATGTATATATTTTAACCTTGTAATGATGTTTTTATAAGATTGTGTATAAAATGTAGCACCAACCCGAGATTATCAAATTTGGACAAAAAACGAAGCAGTGGGACTAAAACTTTTTAATTTCTCTTGCCTTTTTAGTACACTTTTCAAATGGGTGGTTATCCCCTTAGTCAGCCTTTTAGCTAGCTCTCCATCTGTAGTAGTCTTTAGTTTTATTAATTTGTATTTTGCACATTGATAGGCAGCTATTAACTGCTATTTTTTCATAATTAGGGTTAGGTTGCTTTATGCTTCCCAATATGTTCTGTTGTTCATTCTAAAAACTTATATTCAGTGGGATTCAGGAGGTTTTTCTCCTGTGAGCTAGTTGCTACTGAATTGCCTTTTGCACAGGTCTGATTATGCCCATGTTTTATTCTGTCTCTAATTTTAAATTGATTCTCTAGTTGAAATGGAACTTTTGTTTTTTATTAAATGAACTGTCAGCTTATATAACGTCCAATATATCATCCTAGGAGTTATAATGTGGAAAATCTCAAGTACTGTATGATCAGGTTTTCTGATAATATTGTTTGTTTCTTCTTATCGAAATTTAGCTAATCGAAGGCAGGCTCTTGATAATTGTTATGATGGTTTGTGATTATGCTTGTTATGTGTTTCTGTTTTATTTGTAATTCTATGAATGCATTTTATGTGGACCTCCTACGAGTTCCAAACCTTTAACAAATATATTGAATATTGAATATTGAGACTAAAGCTGGTTCCCAAGTTCCAAAATCGGCAGCTCAGGCCGTTACACCACATCCCCTACCACTTTCCCGTCTTCCTCTTCTCCACTTTCGCTTTCCAGCTTTCTCTCTATCTTTAATAATTTCTTCCTACCTCTTCTCCCTAATCTTTTCCTCCTCATTCACTATCTGTGTGCATCACTAGCACTCTTAGCCTCTCTCCTCTACCTTTCCTTTCTTCCTCACATGATTTCCTTTTCCTGTTCCCATATTTTTGTCATCCTTCTCCACTCTGCTGACTCACTTCTCCCTTTGTCTCTCTCCACATTGCTCTCATCATGCCACCTGTTTTGTTACTGCCCTGCCATGTCTATTCACCCTTCCCTTTGTCATTTTGGTAAGGAATGTACGTTTTTCATAGTAATGTTTCAAAAAATTGTTTTGTGTTGTCAAAAACTTTTTCTTTTTGGTTGTTTGCGTTTTTTTTATCTTTGTACAGTGTTGAACCGGAGTCCAGGGCAGGGTGGCAGTGGGCACCTGTGGCTCGTCTGTCTGCTGCTGGAGACAAAGGTAGGTCTCTTAGATGGCCACCACATGTAATCTGTCTCCTGGCACAGCCCCCTATCTCCCCACCCCCAGGTAGCAGTACTGCTAGCCGTGATGGTCAAAAAGAGCACAGCCACTCCCTATGGCCTCACTGTCGTGCTGAGAGACTAGGGAGGGGAGGAGACCCACCAGATGCTGTGCCTGGTCAGTTTGGCTCATTGTCCTAGTGCACAAGACAATGAGCCAGCCATTTGCTGTAATTGGCTATAGTGAGCTCCGAATTTCGCTCTAAGGCTAAAGCAGCCTCTAAGGTCAAGCGCATGCAGCCAAACCAGCCCAGGAAAACAAGATTTTATCTACAGATGAAAACAAACATTTGCAATGCAATAGGTCTCCCATTTCTGAGACTTTAAGCTATTAGCATTGAAAATGACAATGCTTTTTATTTGTGTTTTAAAAACCCAAACATATATTAAAGGCATTGTCATTTACTATGCCAATAGCTCAAACTCGAGTAAATGCGAGACCTATTGCATTGCAAATGTTTGTTTCACTTGATTGGAGGTTTGCGAGGCAAGTAGATTGCTTTGACACTAGGTGAAAGAGATAGGCCATTTATCGCACAGAATAATCTATCATAATTCTTACAACAATTTACTGGTGGCCTATAAGTGGGCCAGGTCTCACCGGTGCTGAGCACCGGCAGTTTTTTAAAGAGGGCCTCTAAACGGGTCTCTATCGGGCTCTGTGTTGTCACAGGCGGTCCGTTTTTTTCAGACTGCAGTGACAGCAGGCACATCGATGTGCGCTGCTCACTTCTCACTAGTGGAGAAGATACGGCATGACCTCATGCCAGGTGAGTCTTGTAGGGGAAGAGAAATCCTTTAAAGAGTAATTTTCTCTCTGTATTTCCCTTCTCTCTTTGAAACTCAGGAGCAGCAACATCGTCTTGGTGTCACCAGGGCTTTAAGTGGAAGCTTTTTCAATATTATATGCAGGCCATAGTTGCTGCCTATTTATCTTATGCAACTAACAACCATTGACAAAGCCTATAGTCCTGACTTGTTGTAGGTATGATGTTACTTGTTGTATCAGTCTGGATGCAACGACAAACAGCAAAATACAAGTCGGGCGGCACACTATGCTAAGCACTGATTTTTAGCTTAGGTGTTTTTAAGCCACACCCTTAATTACATCGGTCACCTCCCCTTGAGAGACCCCCCAGTTTTTCCATCCCACTTAAAGCCCTGCCTATAACATACAGCAACCACATCTAGTCAGGTGTTGACAGTCGGCTAGAACGTCATCTGCTAGAAATCCCCACCTTTCTTAGGTGCACGAAGGGGAAGAGACAAGGAACGCTGACAGTGATGGCAGTGGATGGTAAACACGCTCACAGCTGCAACACGTGGACTTGTGAGATTAAGTCACACAGAGTGTTTGGGCAAGCAAGTTAAATATGCACTGGGTGTTTGTTTCCTGTGAATGTGAACTGTTTGTGACTGCATTAAAAAAACACATACCCAAGAAAAATCAAACCAGCAGAAAAAGAGGGATGGGAAGTACTAAGGGTAAAAGGTGACCACAGATTGGAATCAATATAATAGAGGGTGGCACGAGGGCCCCACGTTGCAGTCAGAGATACCAGCAAACAGCCCTGTAAATTAACGGCTTGAATGGACACAACGTATTGAAAATGTTGATAGGTCACTTATCGTACTCCAGATCCCCACGGTTTCTCGTTGTATTGCTAAGAGGAGGAGCGCGTGTCTTCTTGTAATTCATAGCGCTTACTGCCCCTGACGAGGTGTAATGCTGCGACAAGGAACATTACGCTTCCAAATAGAGGTGTAGCGCGGAGGGACTCCACCGCTATAGGGGTCCAGTGACTAGCACAAAGCCAATGTTTAGCTCTTAAATTCTGCAGAGGAAACCTCATTTTGCGTTACGCAACTTTCTCCAGCAGGGATGTTCACAGTTAAAGGCAGCCAGGGAGCTGGACTGCTAACCTTTATCATGCAAATGCAGGTCGTGAAAAATGCGTCCGTGAAGGAGGCGTCTCGCCGGGCCCATGAAGGCATTCCTTCGGCTGAATGCCAGATTCCCGATGAGCATGACATACTGCATGGTGGGCTGAGCTCCGAGGGACTCTGAGCGGTCCATCTAAACGAGCTGTGGCAACTGCTGAAAATACCAACCACAGCCAGCATGACTTCACATAAATCACCGCCCTACTCACTTCAGCAGCACTGCAACGATTCCCTGCAACGATCACTGCTGTTTTGCAGAGATGAAACAAATCTGTTAACACCCCGTGAGCGGCGCCCACCCTCGGAAAACAGCTCTTGTACGACGACGCAGAGAAGAAACATTTGGTCAAGACAGTTGCGCGCTCAGTGGGCAGACAGGTACAAATTACCCTAATTAAATGAAGAAAAGGGCAGTGGGAGTGCGCTGGTAATCCATTGATAAGTTTCCGTTCACCACCAAGCTGTCATTGCCATAAATGCTAAAAAACACCAGCCAAAGACATCCTTTAAAGCTAATAGTAATCGCATACGCTCACTATTAAAGTTTTTTTAAAAACAGCGCAGTGTCCCTGAAACGGGCGCCGCGCTCATTAGAGTAACAAGTCAGAAGAGACGCGATATGACGTGCCCAAGCACAATCTCGTGTCCTGCACACAATGGAAGAAGGAGGGGCCCGACGGGGGGAGGGAGGGAAAGCGAAAGCAAGCCATGCTCGTGTTGTGCTGAAACGCCGCGACCCGGTCCTGAACGTGTGAACATCTCCTGTCCGATGCGTGCACATCTCCTGTCACACTTCGGAATAAAAATCAACGACAATAGATCTCGTCAAGCGAGCCGCGCAAGCGCTGCGTCGCTAGGCGAGGCCTAAAAACAGCCCACGAGCTGGCCTTTGCCTCAAGCCCCTCGGGCAATGACCGATTGCTCACCCTGCCAATCCGACGCTGATAGTGGGCGGTCACAAGCAGATGAGGTGTGGTCCACTGCTCGATGTAAAGGCACTTGGCCCGGGGTTTCAATTTCAATATTATTTTAGCCATGAAGAAGGGAGTTTGCTCAACTGGTCGATTAAGGGGGAACAGCCACAGTTGTTTAGGGTGCCTGCTTCTGACGCCTGTGCCCTTTTAACCAAGTTGTTCAAGTCCTCCAATTTCACGACTATTCCTGACACGGCTAGGGCTAGTAATTTTAAAATATCAACTTGATGGTCCAATTTTAGCGAGTGGTAGGTTAAAGCTGTTACAATTTCTTGGATTGTATGAAGCAAGGATGCCCAGCTGTCACTTGATCTGTCAGGTTGTGTACTATTTAATGAGACTTCCTTCTTACTTTGACCAAAATGGGAACGGCTCCTTAGAGTGACTTCTAACGGTAATGGAGTTGCCACGCTCTTCTGCAGTGGTCTTGACCACTGTTGTGTGGTGGAGATTGTTTCACTCAGGAAGACGTTGAAGTTTGATCATCTATTTGCCTCGATTTGTGAGGCATTGGATGGGGTGTCCAATGGGAATCCTGGTGAGGAGTAGGTGTTGTTGCTTCTTGACCTGTCCACCTCAGGGACTGTTGTAAACATCGGTCTTGGAAGCAGGGCTGTGTGAAAGAACACGCTATTAGTGCAGACTGGTGTTAAACTCTGCCCATTCTGTGCGTGGCTCATATGCACCAATGTCCCATGTTGTTAATGCTTTGCAGGGATGGTTGCATCCAACAATGATGTCAATACTTCCCGCAGCCTTAGTGTGGGGCTTAGTTTGCGGTTCCTTGCAGTCCACCTGTTGAGCAAGTCGGGCTGTAGCTGGTTGTATCATTTTTACCAATAAAGTCGGTTGCAACAGCTCTTTGTATGCGTGTCCTTCAGCCGAATTCACAGATGAATCTGAACAAGGAGAAGTTGTTATTAGAACTTCAAGACTGAATGTTGTGTGCCATATCTGCAGGGGAGAGGGGGAGGAGAGCACATTCGACTTACCCCCATCTTTGGGCGAAAAAGGTGTTGTGTGTGAAGACTTTGGGGGTTCTGAGACATCAGTTATTCTTGGCCCTTGTGGTGGGTTGCTGTGAAGTGGTACTGGGCTATAAGTCTACCTTGGCCTTAATAGTCTTCTGGGATGTGTAGACCATGGGTTGTAAGGCGTTGCAGTTATGTGACTGTATAACTGTGTATGACTCTATGGCCCTGTAGCTTGCTGGTTGACTGTCCACCCTGTTTATTGCACCCCCAGTGCCCTTCACTCACTCACCGCCACGGCCCTGCGATGGCTGATGGTGGCAACTGGACCTTGGTCCTTGTCCTGAATCTTTAAGATCGGTGAGCGATCAGTTTTACAGGGGCAGGAGTGTCCGCGTCTGAGGTTCTTCCCTCCGCTTTAACTGCCTGGTCTTTTTAGATGGCGAGCGGGAGGCCCATGTGGCGCTAGTGTGAGGCAGAGTGATGAGTGGTGAATGTTGTTATGTCTGAAGACAAAGTGCTTTGTGGAACTAGTCTTAGTGCTTGCGTTCAACTTGAGCCTTCTTTTATCTGAAAGAACGCAATTGATACTAGGTGGGGATCTGCAGCTATGGCAGCCCACAAGTAGAATGTGTTTTCTACTAACTTGATAAGGTAACCACAGATCCATGCTGAGAATAACATTGTATTTGATATAAGATCTTTAGTTGGCCTTCAGCCTCCTTGGATTTATCACCAATACCACAGACCTCAAGTCCCACCCATTGCGAGTGAGCCTGACACATTTGGAGTTCGTGTCGCGCTCCCACTCCCTTCAGGTTCAATGTCACACGTGGTATGAAGACAAGAACTTGAACACTAAATGTGACTCTTCAGCGCTGTACTGGGAGCGGAGCAACTCCTAGGAGCAGAGCTGAAAAAATTGAAGAAGGCAGTTCAACCACATTGCAAACCCTCCTACAGGCCACCTTAATTCATGTATGAAGCTGCTTTGAACACATCAGAATGCTGCTACAGTTGTGGTGAAAGCGATTAGTCTCCTTATTATTTCACCTGTCACTTCTCTGGTTATCAAGGATGTAAAAATTGTCAAACATTGAGAGCTGTGCAACACAAGTACTTGTATTCCAGATAATACTAGGCACTACCATGCACCCGAGACAGCATCTGTTGGACTCAACATAGAAAAATGGATTTGAATAGTAGACCTTCAAAAGAAATTAATGTATCAGTCTCCACTGCCTTTGGGCCTGTGCATATCCCATCTTGCAAACTTACTTACCTGATCAGTGTTAGAGCTCAGCTACTCATGCTTTACTACCTAATCCTGAGACTGAAGCTTTTTCCACCATTTTCAATCTCCCTTTATTCTCTCATGCAATCAAAATCATGTAAATTGGTTTTAGTTAGGCGTCTGAATCATCTCTTGACTAGATGCCCCTCCTAAAACCCTGGGCCAATCTCTTAGCTGACTTACATTTGGCATTGAAGGGTACCCTGCTACTTACACACAACAGGGGCAAACTTGATCCGAGCCCCATACTACAAAGCCATGGAGATTCTGGCAAGCAAGTGGAAGCTCCAAAAGACCATAAAGGTAAGACAGAGAGATGGCAACACACCCCAGGGCCAAGACCTCACAGCCCTCCGAGCGGAGCACAAGAAAAGAGTCTGGGAGCAACGAATAAAGCAGATCGAATCAGAATGGCTAAAAATGTTCTTCCTTCTCAAAAAGAAGAACCTTGCCCTATTCTGGAAGCATATCAACCAACTCAGCAACCATGGCCTGTCACAGGAGAGTGGAGTAGAAGACAGCATATGAGTTAATTACACTAAACAACTCTACAGCTCAGAGCAGGGCGAAATAAGAACACACTGACATCAAATCTACCGGACATGCATGATCCCCAAATTTCAGAAGCTGCAATCACTAAAACTATCGAACAAATGAGAAACGATGGAGCGCCGGGACCCAACGGAATACCAGCAGCAGTGTTTAAATCAGCCCAAACCTTTTGGGCAGGGGTCCCTCACGCCACTTTTTAACCATGCATTCATTACAACCAAAATTTTGCCAACATGGCAAGGATCAATCCTTCACCCAGTTCACAAAAAGGGAGATTGTACGAACCTGGCAAACTATCGACTGATAGCTTTACTGGACATCGAAGCCAAAGCCTACGCTCGTATTTTACTGGGTGAGCTGCAAACCTGGGCAGCTGAAAACAGCATCCTCCTCAACATCCTGTCAGGATTTAAACCAGACTGCTCAATTATAGATACTAGCATTGGCCTATCTGCCCAGAAGAGCCACACAGGATAAGCAACCACCTCTATTCTGTTGCTTCTTGAACTACAACGCAGCATTCGATAGAGTAGACAGGAGAATCCTATAACATACATTAAATTCCTGGGGGGTTATCCCCCCAACTTTTAAAAGCCATAATGTTTTGTTATAGCAGAGGACATGAGTCAGGATTGAAACCAGTGCTACGACAGTGACTGCAAAAATGCCATCAAACAATGGCCTAAAACAAGGCTGTGTGTTAGCCCCACTACCTTTTAATCGCTATACCGCGATTTGCTATAACGTCTGGAAGGTGCAAGTCAAATTACGGCAAGACTAGGGAGCTTACACCTACAGACTCTGCAATACACAGACGATACTATCATCATGGGCCAAACAAGAACAGGTCTACAGAGAGCCCTCAATGACCTCTATATGTACAACACTGCAAACAAACTCCAGGTGAGCCAGTCAAAAACCAAAGTAATGATTTTCGGCAAACACCCTCGTAAGAAATGTATGGCTAATGGGTGACAGAGAATATCCACCTGCACCAGCTTCAACTAACTGGGTGTCTGATTCAATGAAAGGGTAAACCCAGCGGCCCACCTAAAAACATCTTGGGTCAAAGGGAGCCGGGGTTATCCACAGCTTGAGACGTTTAAACTATCAACTACACAGTCCAACAGCCGACCCAATACTAAATGTTTTACAAGCCAAGCTGGTGCCTGCTTTGAACTATGGACATTTAGCTTTCCCAGGGAAACTGGGCACGTGTCTCATGAATTTTCAAATAATGGCATACCAAAAAATACTTGCTTATCCTCGGCATGCAAAGAGGGCCATGATGAGGCTGGAGTTGGGTCTGGCAAGCCCAGACCTTTACTGCTTTGGTGATCGAATGAAATATTACATCAGAACCCTACGTGCCCCAGCTCCATCCCTGAAAGCTCAATTGCAAACAATATTTGCTCCCCATTGCGTTCACAGCTGCCTTAAGCCATGAACATTCTGAAGATTGAAACAAAAAATGTGCCCAATCCGAGCATTTCCCTGTCAATGGGGAAAAAGACAATGAATTCGCAAATTATACAAGCCTCATCCAAAAGAGATAATGAGAGGCTTCGACACAACAAAGCCATTTTTCACAGCTTTGGGTGCCCCCTACATTAAGGGGAAAGCTCAACCATACTTCAAATATCCACTGTGTCCTCAGACTTGAAATAAAATCACATACATGAGGCTGCTAGTGCTACCAATTGCTGACTGTAATTGCTTTGGGCACACAGGGACTGGCCATCATCTTGCAGGTTATGCGACTACCATCTTGAGACTTGGTAACCATCTTTCTTTGCCTTACAGTGGAGCTATACCATCAGTCCAGTCGAGTTTAACACTCCGATGCACCCTCCTGTTAAGCACCTTGATCCCCACAACCATACAGGGATCAACCAGACTGCACTCTGCACTTTCTTTCCTTCTTTTTCAGTAGCTTAGATGTATCTCCAAAGCACAAAACTGTTAATGCTTTACAGACTCATTTGTATCTTTCCATCATTTTAAACAATGTTTACAGGGCGGAGCCCATTTTTTTTTAAACATAATCGATTGTATTATACATCTTCTTAATAGGTTTTACAAAAAATTGTTGGTAACTTTATTTACATGTGATTGTTTTAGACAGTTTCATACATGTAATGATTTTAATTGATCAATCATGAATAAAAAACTACTGGAATCTCTTGACTATGGTAAACATATAGTACTTATCAGTCACTCTCACCCTTATCTTGGCACATATAAGCGCAGCATCAATGTTCATTCAGAGAATTGTTCAGAACCACATACCTGACACCAAAATCTTCCCTTACAGAACACACTGCACTTGCATAGAATTGAATGGCCTGCATCAATGCGAACACGCTTGAGCACATCACAACCACACAATAGACAGCAGCATGTATATAATTGTTGTGAAAAGCTCTCCGGGTTGTGCACCAAAACGAGGTACACTGTGCAGAGAGTTCAGGCGACCCTTATTGGTTTACAGACGCACAAGTAATTATCATAAATTCTCTCTTTTGTGGTAGTGTGGGTGAGCAGTTTAGGCTTATCCTAAGGTAGTGCTAAGGATTTGTTGAACTCAAAGAGGCAATAAATGAGACACACACAAGAATAAATATGAGACCAATTTAGAAAAATAACACATCATTTTACATAATGTTTAACTGCAAGAACTTCCTGATCAAGTAAATCGTTTCCGAGTTGTTGATTTTCACAGATAAGTTAAATGTTAACTTAAATGCGTATCTATGCAGGAATGCTTTCCGGTGGGAAATAAGGCATTCACTGCTTACAATTCTTTGCAATAGGTTTCCGGGGGTGGCCTTCAGTACTTAAGGTAATAGAGTGCCAAGGTCCAAAGAACCACCAGAAATTACTCTTTACCTGTCCTGGAGCGTGCAGGTGCAGAGGGGCTGGTTGGGTTGGTAGCTTTGTGCACTACACCAAAGGAGACAGGGAAGGGCCACCTAGAAACAGGCAGTAGTGGGGATCTTGGGGACAAATCTGGTAACTCCCAATGGAGGGCTCGGTTTGTGAGGGCCCTGGGAGCAAGGAAGCATAGTTATTTATCGGAAACCTGGGCTGGGGCACTCGGTGCAGAGTGGTTAGGTCAGCTGAGCGTGTGCATCGCTGGGACTCCAGTTGTAGGTTTTGCAGGTTGAGGGGACAAAGATAAGACAGCAGGGACATTCCCGAAGTAGGTCTTTGCAGTGCTGATGCCCCTTGATGGCTGCTAGGTCTTGGAGTCGTTAGAGTCTGGTTTGGACTCAAACAGGCTGCAAGGGGTCCGGTACCCCGGGTATTGGTACAGTGTCTCTCTGGTTGGTCCTGGCATCTTCACACTTAGTGTGGAGATGGATCTGATCTTCGGGAGCATGGAGGCCTATTCTTGGGTGGTTGTTACATCATTGAAACGGGGGGGGGGCACCAGATCAGTAGACCGGAATTTGCTGTTTGGTGCCCGCAGGGTGCAGGGGAGTAGCTCCTCTTTTCCAGGGGCGATTGCTGGCAATTTGCGAAGTGCTGGCAGCCCACCAGGGTTCTTGGCAGATGCACAGCAGCAGGACAAGTCAGTTTGTCACAATTATCAGGACAGGTGCAGGCTTTAGTGCTAAAAGTTCTGAAGCTGGTCCTCAGTTCTCGCTTCTTCGCTCTTCTTTGTCCTCTTCTTCTTATGTCCATTAAATCTGAGTTCCTGTGGTTGGGGGCACCTAAATACTCAATTTAGGGGCATTAAGGGGAGTGTAAGATAGTAGCCAATGGGCTACTTACCTTTGGGGTGCCGACACCACCTATATGACCACTCTCTGTGGGGGGTGGGCATAACCCTGACCCAGTGTATCTAATTTCATCAATAACCAAGATAGTGGAATTCTACTTTCCGTGTTCACTTCAGGTAGCCCACCTTAGGGATGTAACTAGTCTGATATAGTGAACACGCCTCATGACTAGCTGATTTTCCCGCCTGTTCTGGTGCCAAATGGGGCCTGGGCAGGGGGTGGCATTTCCCTTGTCTGGGAAAGCCTGGTGGCATATCAAAGAGCCCTTTGAGACCTCCTGCCTTGATATGCTGATTACTAGCAATCCAGCTTGGAGGAGGTCACAACACCTCTGGCCAGAGCTGGCATTGTTTCTGACCTCAGAGAGTGCAGGCTCTAACCTCCAGGGGGTCAGACACGTGTCTGTGGTGGCAGGATGGTCAATACCAGTAGGCAACACACTAGAGGTTAGTAGGTTTACAAGGGGCACCTCTAACGTGCCCTCTGGATGCATGTCTTAATAAATCCACTACTGGCTTAAGTATGAATTTATTAAGACAAGGTATTTGAAACCAAACCCCATAGGTTTCAGTGAAGCCATAATGTAGCTGGTGTTTAAACTCATAATGACCAGTGCCCAGTGCATATACTTAGGATGGCTTCCCTGTTCACTTGTACTATCTAGTTATTGAACTAGACAGCACAGAGGCACATCTGCTCATGCTGATATGACCACACATGTAATATAATGCACCCTGCCTTCGGGCTGTAAGGCCTGCTATATGGGTGACTTACATCTATTTCATGTAGTGCCTGGGGACATGACACACAGGGGGCGTGATTCAAAAAGGTAATCTGAGACAAAAGTCTAACTTTGCGACTTTTGGTATTCACAGAGGTCATTTACGCGTTGTATCTTTACATTCAAAGTCGGGCCGGACGAAGTGTAATCAATGGGCCGGAATACAATTTTTACAAAAAGGAACGTTATGAACGTGTTATAAATGGTAGAGGAGGTCATGAAAATCAGTTTGGGCAGGGAAAAGGGTGTGGCCAGACACTACCTAATATCCCAGAAATGTTTGCTCCTTTGCATCATGGTACATGTAGTCCACAATTTGCGCTCCCCTCAGTGTTGACTATACTCTTGTGGGTTTAAAGCCATCCCCTGGTTTCAGTGTCCTTTAAAAATCCTTGCTGGCTAGTGGTCAGTCCTGTCTCTTTGTCCCTAGTTTTTCACGTTTGTGCCGCCCACGGAGCAGGGACCAAGTGCTGTATATTTACGCTTTGGTTGTTTATCTGTTCTTTGGGGAACTATTTTTTTTCGTGCTCATTTTACACTGTGGGTGCGTTTTCAGCTTCAGGCCCATAGCTGCTTGCCTTTTATTGCAGCATTTGTCTCCTGCATCTCCTCCCAAGCTGGAAAAGACAAGTTGTGATCCTATCTGAGCTGCTGCGATGGGGAGTACAGGCGTGCTGTCCCGCTCCATTGCTAGGACACCACTTCCTATTGTTATTAATTATTTAGCCCCCCCGGAGTAAAACATAAGCTAGTGTTTATGTTCTACGCACCAGAGCAAATGAATAGCTTGCTTGCGTGTCAGGTGATGATCACACACCAGCTGGCATCCCTATATAAGCATGTGCGTGGCAAGTAGTGCAGTGCCGTTGCGCATGTTTGGTGGTCTGTGATGTGAAGCAGTTTGCACTGTGTTGGTGTCTGCGGGCTTGGAGGATCAACTGTCTGGGGTGTGAGGTGAGCTGTGAGGGGATCCGCTTAGCTACAGCACTTGTTCTTTAATTTAAGTAACATTTCTTGTGGGAATAAATCAAAATGATGCTACCATTTGTGTGCAAGTGGAGCAGCACTGTCGCACATGCTCGGTGCTGTGTGATGGGAAGTAGTGGGCACTGTGTTGGTGTCTGCGGGGTTGGAGAGGCAACTGTCTACACTGTGAGCTCTGAGTGTTCCGATCACCTGCAACACTTGTTTTTTTAATTTAAGTAGCATTTATTGAAGGAATACATCAGAATGCTGTTACCATTTTGACTCTGTATCCTCCGCTGTGCTACGAGCTTAATGTGCAAATGCTTTTCAAAGTCGAGCACTGTTTTGGCTAGTACGGGCTCCAAATTTCCATGAACCATTGATAGTAAATTGTTGCCCACATGAATACCCAAGTATTTGCTGAAGGTTGTAGACCACTGGCAGTGAGAGACGGCTGTGACTGAAGAAGGTGTTGTGGAGGTCTGAGTCCACACCCCACTGTTATTCCAATTAATTTTGGAGCCAGAGAATTAGCCAAATAGAGTTATAGCATCTGGAACACGAGGCAGTGAGGTTTCCACGTTGGTAAAGAATGAGCAGGATATTGTATGCGTACAGAATCATTTTTTATTTCACCAGCTCCAGTTTCTCTGGCTGTCATGAAGGCAGAGATTCTAAATTTGACTGATAAAGGATCAAGCGCCAGTAGGAAATGAAGGGGCCATAAAGGACATCTGCCATGTTCCTCTGGTGAACTCTCTCACTTTTAATATTATCTTTGCTTCTCTTCCTCGGTTCATATCTTCTCTTTCGCTATTTTGTGTGTCTCTTTGTGAGTAACCCTCTACAGCTCGTACTCTCATATCTTGTCTCACCGGTTGTCTTTCGTTTAACTCTTTCTTCATATCCTCTCTCTGCCCCATCCCCCTCTCCGAATTTCTGAAAAATGGCCACACCAGTACCACTGAGCGACCCATCAGTCCCACGGTGGGTGTGTGGACTGCAGCTCAGGGTGCTCAAAATTGTCCCATCCACATTGCAGCAACCTCACCATAGCCCTGGCTTTGATTTTTTTAAGCAAATTAGGTTAGGCGTTGAGAATGTAGCGAAACAAGGACTACTATTTATATTACAACAACAGGAAGTACAATCCGTCAGTTCTCCTTCCGGCTCTAGTGTAGGTCCCAGGTTCAGATCTCCTGTCTCCCTCCCTCCTAGTCCAATCTTCTGGGGTCTATAAATGGCGTGGGGGTTTCAGTGTGTGTCACACGTAAATCCTTATTTTCCACATCTTCAAATGACAGGAGTTTGTGTCAAGCACTATGCTGTAGAATAGCTGTTCAGTTGTTGCACTTCCAGTTCTCTGTCTTAGCTTTGCAGGTTGATGGTGTCTTCAGTCACTTCAGTGCTTAATTGGAGCCTTCGTTTCTGGTGCTCGGCACCAGCACTTTAATGGTTTCCAGTGCTCAGCACCAGCTTTTGTCAGCACTACAATTATGACACTCTGCCACATGGTGGCGCTGCTCGTCAAATTTAGAGCTAAGCAGACATCGGTTGTTTAGGAATCTATACTGCTATTATAAAGAGAGAACTGTGTCCTTTGAGCCAGGTAAACTCGAAAAGTACACCACCCATCCAAACACCCAAGACATATTTGAAAACCTCAGGGCAATCAGAAGGACATAGGCTATATAAAAATAAAAAATATACGTTGTTTAAAATTTTTTTGAAATAAAAATAAAGTAGTGCCTTGCAAGTAGCGCCGGCCGCGACGTCTGCGTGATGACATCGGGAGCGCGGGGAGGAGCGGCGTTCAGGAGCAACAGGAAGAGCGGAGGACATGAGCGCGGGGAGGACCGGCGAGCGGCGGTGAGGAGCAGCGAGAAGCGGAGGAGCAGTGGAGTGGTAAAATCAGCAGCGCAGGGAGGAGCGACGGGTGAGGTAAGTGAAGCAGCCAAGAGCCGCGGGTGCGCACCGAGGGACGGGCGGGAGCCATGAGTGCACACAAGCCCAAAATGCTGCCCCCAGCCCACTTCTGCCCCGGGCAACGCCGGCGGGTGAGGTAAGTGAAGCAGCCAAGAGCCGCGGGTGCGCACAGAGGGACGGGCGGGAGCCATGAGTGCACGCAAGCCTGAAATGCTGCCCCTAGCCCCCTTCTGCCCCGGGCAACGCTGGGGCGGGCTGCTAGTACAATATAAATTAAAAAATACTAAAACCTGCCTCCCTAGCCATTCCTTTGACTTGGGGGACCTGGAATAATCTGAACTGTCACACTTGCAGGCATGAGAGATGTAGTTGTTTTGGTACTGTCACTGGCAGCGATGGCAGGGCAATTGGTGGTGCAAGCTGCAGTGGCATCCTGGTCAGGGCCCTGGCACTTATTATTATTTTACTAACTTAGCACTGGGTGTCTTCGACATGTGATGTGGCCAAGTAGGTAAGATGCTTACTTAGGCACCAGGTACCATGGCTCAACCCAACAGGTACCTATTTAACCATCGAGGGAGTAGGTAACATCGCTTCTTTTCCTCAAAGTACAGGTAGTTTATTTAGAGTTAAGCACTCTATTCTATCTCATCTTTCCTGAGGAATAAGTTCTTGTCCTTTTCCTTTTAATGACTTTGTTAGATCAGTTTGATTTCTAATAAATTGTGTCAGGTGCACATGCCTTCCCATGGTAGTGCACTTTAATGGCATACAAGAGATAGACCTTTGCCCATGACGGAGATGCTGTTGTTGTCCCAGGCGTTTTGCAAATAATAATAATGCAGTGGCTATGTGGGCGTGGCTAATCAGTCTTCTGCTATTAGCATATTCTGTGCTTGCAGGTCATGCATTTGAAATTAGGACAGCCCAAAAATGAACACGTGCCCTAACACGTATTGCGCATGCGGTTCTGGCGAGTTTGTTTTAAGCCTGATTCCTTGTCAGGGGTAGTAAGCGCTATATAAATACAACTAGCAGCCCGTCCCGCCGTTGTCCGGGAGCAACAGGCTTCCCCGACCCCCGCCCGCCCGACATTGTCCAGCAGTCTGGCCCCCGCTCGGCCCGTCCCCCGCCTGCCCCGACCCCCGCCTGCCCCGACATGGGTCCCCTTACCTCAGCCGCCACTCCTCCAGCCTGTCCGCTGCTCGCACTGCCACTGGCCTGTCCGCTGCTCCTCACATCACAGCTCCTCCCCTGCGCCATGTACACCGCTCCCTTACCTCAGCCGCCGCTCCTCCAGCCTGTCCGCTGCTCGCCCTGCCACTGGCCTGTCCGCTGCTCCTCACGTCACCGCTCCTCCCCCGCGCCATGTCCGCCGCTCCTCCCCGCGCTCCTGACGTGAGCACGCACGTCGCGGCCGGCGCTACTTCGGAGGGACAACTTTTTTTTTACTGTACATTTTAAATAACTTTTTAAAAAATGTATATAGCCTATCTACACACCCTGACGATTCCAACGGTGTATCGTGTGTGTGGATTGGCGCTGTGGTTCCCGAGTTTACCCGCCTCAAAGGCTGAAAGTTCTTCCTTTATTATAGTAGTATAGATTACAATTACAATATGGAATTGGAGGCACTCATGCAGCAGCTGATGATCAATCTGTTCGTTTTCACTGCTGGATGTGGCGGTGGGCAGGCGGAGCAGCTCCTCAGGGGGGCACACTGAGGGTTTAAGGTGCGTGGTAAACTCATATTGCTGGTAGGCACTCATATTACAGAAGTTATTGTTACCATGTGTACAAATGACAAAATAATGAAGTAATGTTCTCATAACATTTTTCACATAATGCCGCATAAGTTGCCTTTTCTTGCCGCAAAATTAAATCAACTGTGTCACAAAATTTGGTCCTCCCTTGCCATATAATTCCAGTGGACCTGATTACAGCAAAAACAATATCTATTCTACTCCCTCCTGAGATGCTTATAGACTGCAGTTCACTAAAGCATTGACAATTACAGTAAACAAAATCAAGAGGGAAATATAACACTGAGACTGCTGGGTTAAAAAATGCTATCCGAAATTATGGCTCAACAGGAGTAGTGCCTAAAAAGCAACACAACGCACAATGCATGGACAAGAGGCAGACGTATAAATCCACACAAACAACACACAGAGGCAGCGAAGCACACAAGCTGCCACACATGCACGCACACATACAGGCCAAGACTTCAAATTTAAGATATACTTGTTTTTTATTCTTTTAAAATAGAAGGAAAAGAAGGTGTCCGTTTCCTTTTGTTTAGCTGAATATTACACAAATGATTTATGAGCTGCGTAGTGTTAAACTTTTCTATATTGGCTCAGGAGTGTTGGATGTAACACTGTGGTTCTGAAAAATTTGGATCCATATAAAGTACTGTACCCGAGAATAAAAACTTCGTCGAAATAGGACGATTTTGGTATCAAAAGACCGAGAATGATGAGTACATCAAGTACATGTATTTTCGGCATATTCGAGTGACGATTTCACCTCGAAATCGTCATTTACCTTCTAAACCCTTAGCTGCATGTTGCCCTTTACATAGGCCTTAATCCAGTTGAATTTGATTCCACAAGGACACATACTCCTTAATCGACTTCTTCCTGACCCCAGTACAAGTTAGAACCATCGCCCCAGGCCGAGCTCGTTAGCTCAGTTCCCTCCCAGTGGCCGAGCAAGATAGCATCTAGGCTCAACCAGCCATAAAACCATTTCAGCGCGCACACCTGCCATATCTCGCTCACATCTTTCTCCACTCCTTTTCTTCACTTGCTTTATGATGGGGAGGTGACCGTTTTTATTAGGGGTCCAGCGATATCTGATGAAATGTTGGGCCTTGCCGGATGATTTGTTATGGGCAGCACGACGTGAAATATGTGCATGTCATCATGACTCTGCTTTTCTTTTGTAATCAGTAACCATAAATGAAATACCACGAATCCAAGGAATGTTTTGCCCAAGGCTGAATATTATGTATAAGAAGAGAAGCCTAACTTCGTGAAAGTGTGCAGTCTCCTGAATATACTCGAATTGTACTTCGAGGACCCTGTCACCTTGGTTGCAGCCAATAAACTAATCTTTGACTTCACCTGGAAGACTCTGAAGTTTCTGTAGGTCTGACTCAGGAGAACCCGAGGTCTCTGGGTGTTGATCCCCTGGCACCGCTGGGTTACCGGTTCTGTACCGGTCCTTAAAAACCCAGTACCTCAATTGGCGCCCAACGTGGGGCGATTCCAGTGGTACCAATCAGCCTGAAGATCGTGAGGAGCTTCGTGTGAAAATTCCGGAGGAGGGCCCACCACCTCATCGACCCCTGCATGTCGACGTGGTCCGAAGGTCTTTACTGCGAGGTTCCCCGCTTCCCGACGGCTACAAGGACTGCTGCCCTGGCTATCGCCCTGATGTTGGACCCTTGAAATTTTCGGTAGAGCGAAACGCTGAGACGAGTCTTCTGGTGAAGCCATCAATATTTTCAGTTAAGTATAAGTGGAGCGTCTCCCAGTCCTTAGTTGGACTTACTTTGTGGTATCTTGGAGATACATAAGGTTTTTATTGGTTCTTGCAAGCACCATAACCGAAGGACTCGTGTTTTCACGAGAAATATCGTAATCGATAAATCCTTTGAAGTTTTGGAACTAGACTAGAGAGCGAGGATGCCTAGTCTTAGACTCGGGAATTGGTTTTGTCTTGGTAGTAACAATAGGGACTCCCGATTGGAGGACTCATGTCCGGTTCCTCCAGTTGGAACTCCGACTTACGAGCTATACGTTAAACATGGGGTAGGCCCCATCGTTTACGAGGTATGGATTAAATACACTAGGAAAGATGGTGTTTTAAAATGGCCCCAATATGGTAGCTTTGATTCTGAAATCTTAGACAACCTTGAAGTTAAACTCTTCAAAAAGAAAGCCCGGCCGGCGATGTTTGACTCTTTCCGCTTATGGCGCAAAGAAGCCAAACAAAAAGAAATTAAATTAGCTAAGAAAAATAAGAGAGAAGGGGGACTTTCAGTAATGCAAGCTGCCGTGCAGTTTAAAGATAATGAGGAAGAGCAGATAAATGAGCAATTGCACAGGCAACGTAAAATGGCAATAGATAAATGTTATCCAGTTTTGCTGTCTCTTCAGCAAGGGACAGCAAAAGAGCGTGAAAAAGACCAATTAATGTCGCAATTATTAACTTCACCACCCCCCTATGCGCAGAATGCCACAGCACCCCCGCAACCTTTAGTTGCACAAGCTGCGCCTCTGGCTCTTCCACAGCACCCACCAGCTGCTCTTCAGCTGGCTCCTACTTCTTCGGTGCAGCCTCCTCCAGGCCCACCGACCACTTCTGTTTCACCTGTGTTTTCTACGATTTTGCCTACAGTGTTTTCTACATCTCCTAATGCCCCCTCTATGATTTTGACTAGTACCACATCCATTATTCCTGATACCTCTTCTGCCATCTCTACCCCCGCCTTACCTCACCCCGTTTTTTCATCTGCTTGTCCTTCAGTTTCACCTTCCATTCGGCAGAAAATGGCCAGCACTGTTACTAATCTTCTTTTACCTCTTTTTGGGTCGCCTGCTACGACCCCTAACATAGGAAGAAGACAGTTGCGAAGTCAACTGCCTGATTATCAAGACAGAGATTCCCTGAATAGTTTAGCTCGGAAATGGGTCCTGGACACTGCAAAATATGATGTACAGTCTGTCATGGAAGTCTTCCACCAATGGGAAGCAGCGACACAGAGATATGTGTTCGAACAGATGTGCGTCTTTCTTGGCGAAGATTTAGAAGACAATGATCAAGAATGCATCCCACAAGAGATGTGTCGTGTACGATTTAAATTTGGAGAGGGTATGATTGTAGGTCCCGATGTGGAAAAAGCAGTTGAGATGCTATTTTCATATCGAAGTAAGGGAAGCAGTTCTGGGTCACCATCGGAATCTAGTGCATCTGGTAGAAAAAAGGCACGACAATACCCTATGAGAGAAGTTCCCCCACAATGGAGAGAGGGTGACGCGACAGCTGTCCCACCTGTCCTGCCGCACTTTCACCGCGTATGGGTACATGTCCCATGGAAGCGAGCTGAAGTTTTAGCACTCAAACAAACACTACCAGATCCGCGTAAAAATCCTGCAGGGTACTATAAAGAATTGTCGCAAACTGCTGGGTCATGTATAATGAATTTGGCCGATATCGATATGTTATTCGGGAACGTTGTTCCACAGCCGTTATGGGGAAAAATTCGTCATGTAGATCATGACCAGGAATTAGGTGACACGTGGGCTAATATTACTACTGCAGACGCACGACAAGTTGGTGGTGCCAAGCCTGAGCCTTTGATAGCGGAACTACCTGGTAGAATAGTAGATTACATGAAAACGATAATGCCTTCAATACGCGTAAATTGGGATAAGTTATCTGCATGCAAGCAAAAGAAAGAAGAAACTGTGTCAGATTTCTTCACCAGATTTGAAGAAACATTCATTGACCATAGCGGTCAAGATATGACCACAGAAGGTGGTCAGAGATTGTTTGTCGATAAATTTGTGCACAATCTACTTCCAGATTTGTGTAGGAAATTAAAAGATTCGGAAAGTTCTTGGGCAGTCTCATCTTCAGCCCAGATATTAGCTACCGCACAGTACTACGAGAATAGAGACAAAGATGAGAAAGATAAAGTAGAGAAGAAAACTAGAGAACTCAAAACGAAGGTTTTGCTACAGCAAGCCTATCCGCCACGTGGTGGTGGTAATAAAAATAATAATGGTCCGAATCATTACCAGAGCACTTTTCAGCAGCCTCAGAGAAACTTGCAAAGATTCGATTACAATCAAAACCGCGTAGGTCCCAACCAGTGTCTATACTGCAAACAAGAGGGTCATTACAAATATGACTGTCCTGCCCTACCACAACGTGCAAATGGAATTTCTGGCGTAAGAGGTCGTGGTAGTCAGCAAGCGCCTAGAGGTAGAGGGCGTGGAAACGCCCCTCAGGACACACGTCCCCTTCCACCACAAAACTCTATGAACAGGTTTGACCAGCAAAATAACGTATCTGACAGGACAGCTCAATACTACGTTGACGAGTATTACACAGAAAATGAGCAGTGGGAGAGTAATGATTGCTAGGACAGCCTAAGACAAGGAGAGGGAGTTGTTTCAGTTCCAGTAGATCAGAGTGGACCTTACGTTGAGGTGATTACATCGGGTGTGTCAGAACCTTTTCTGTTGGATACTGGTGCTACAAAGAGTTCTATTATGCACTCCAAACTCCCTGGCGCACCTTTGTCTGGCGAAATGAACGTTTCCGTAGGTTTTTCTGGCGCCCCGGTTAGAAATCCAATTTCTGACCCTTTATCTCTTTCTGTTGGTCCTTGTGAGTTCGAAGCACCCCTTATTTTGACAACAGGTTGTGGTGAAAATCTGCTAGGATTAGATTTGCTAAAAAGATTATATGCGACTTTGTACTGTTCTCCCTCAGGAGTACAACTTACTTTAGGTAAGAAAGTGGTTTCTCCCATGTATTTGTCGAGAAATACACTTCCAGCAGAATTGGCACTTCTACCAGATATTCTTTGGGCTACTGGTCCGAATGATGTAGGTCTTTTAGAAATTCCACCGTATGTTGTAACATTGAAGCCGAATGTCAAAATGCCACGAATTCCCCAATACAGGATATCCAATGAGGGCGAAAAAGCTTTGCTAGCGATTGTTTGCGAGTTGATTGAAAAAGACGTAATTGAAGAAACACGAGGCAATGTTTGCAATAGTCCTGTTCTGCCTGTTTTAAAACGAACTGACCCTTCTCAGCCACCTGTGTATAGATTTGTGATTGATCTTAGGGAAGTAAATAAGATAGTGGTGCCACAATTCCCAGTTGTCCCCGACATTACAACATTATTGACTATGATTCCAGCATCTGCATCCTGGTTTTCGGTGATTGATCTGAAGAATGCTTTCTTCAGTATCCCGATTGCTGAGGAAAGCAGGGATATTTTTTCCTTTAGTTTAGGAGGTCGCAGTTTCCGCTTTAAACGCGCTCCTCAAGGCTACTGTGAAAGCCCCTCAATATATAGTCAAGCTCTGAAATGTCAGCTTGACACAATGGTTTTGCCCAAAGGTGCCACTCTCGTACAGTACGTGGACGATTTGCTCATCGCTGCGGATACTGAGAAAATATGTAAAATGGCCACGTTGACATTACTGCATCATCTATGTGATCTGCAGCACAAGGTGTCACTTTCCAAGCTTCAATATTGCCGACAAGAAGTGACCTACTTAGGTCATCTCTTATCGAAGGAGGGAAGGAAACTGACCCCAGAAAGAATTCAGGCAATAGCGAAATTGAATGTGCCAAGAACGCAGAGAGAAGTACGCGCTTTCTTGGGCATCACATCGTACTGTAGACAGTGGATTCCAAATTTTTCGTTATTAGCCAAACCCTTATTGGCACTAACGTGTACAAATACACCCAATCCCATTCCTTGGTCTGATGAGTGTCAGAAAAGTTTTCTCGAATTACGCACAGCATTATGTTCGGCCCCTGTGTTAGGCAACCCCAACTACAGTAAGCCTTTCACATTATACGTCCACGAGAAGGAGGGCTGTGCATTGTCTGTACTGACTCAGTTATACGGAGATAGACAGCGGCCCTGCGCCTATTTTTCGTCAACTTTGGATCCGGTAGCACGAGCATTGCCAAGTTGTTTAAGGGCCACAGCAGCAGCAGCTGTTTCTATTCGACAGTCTGCAGGTCTAGTAATGAATAATACACTAATCGTGATGGTCCCGCATGCAGTAGACACGTTGTTAAATAGGACCAAGACACAGCACTTAACTAGTGCTCGACTGTCCAGTTATGAATTGACGCTACTAGCAAGCCATGTGCACATAAAAAGGTGCAGTACCTTGAACATAGCCACATTGTTACCAATTACAGAGGAATCGGATGCTTCAGAACAGCACGATTGTTTCCTCAGAACAGAGGAAGAGACGAAAGGGAGAGTTGATTTATTCGACACTCCTCTTGCTGAATGTGATGGTACATTGTGGGTGGATGGTTCCTGCTTTAAACTCCCAAATGGTAACGTGACTACAGCATATGCTGTCACAACTTTGCACACAATCATTGAAACTGCGCGAATACCACATGGTTCAGCTCAAGCCGCTGAACTCGTGGCACTGACGAGAGCATGTGTGTTATCTAAAGGAATGAAAGTGACTGTCTATACCGACAGCCAGTATGCTTTTGGAGTGGCTCACAGTTTTGGACGATTGTGGAGAGAACGTGGGTTCCTGACTTCGCATGGAGCCAAGATTCAGCATGGTCAGTTGGTGAATGAGCTTCTTGAATCACTGACGTTGCCCCTGAAAGTAGCGATCGTGAAATGTAGTGCACACAAGAAAGTGACTGATGATGTTGGTCGTGGAAATGCATTCGCTGATGAAACTGCTAAGGACACTGCAAAGAATATGATGAGCCGAATGTATGTTGCGAGCCCAGAAAGATGGACTGGTGATGTTGGAATATGTGAAGACACGATAGAAAGTGTGAAGTCCATCGAGGCTGAGGCCACGGAGAAAGAGTTAAGCATGTGGAGAGAAAGTACAGGGAGAATGGATGCAAATGGTTGTTGGATTGAATCGACAGAGCAACAGAGATGGTTGTTACCCGATGCATATGTGCCTGCAGTGGTTACAATGGCTCATGGGATGGCCCATATCAGCGCGAAAGGGATTTGCGAGTTGTTGGCCCCAGTGTGGAAGAATTCAGGGATTCCCAAGTGTGCAGAGAATGTTGTCAAGAATTGCATGGTATGTCTGAAGCACAATCCTGGTAGGGGAACCCCAACTCCAGCTGGTCATTTTGCACCTCCTACGTATCCGTTCGAGGTTTTGCAGCTAGATTTCATACACATGGAGAGGTGCAACAACTTAAAATACGTGCTCGTGGTTGTTTGTGCCTTCTCAAGATGGGTAGAAGCCTATCCCCTAAGGGACAATACTGCCTTGTCCACAGCGAAAGCCCTTGTGAAAGAATTCTTCCCCAGGTTCGGAATGCCTAGAATGGTCTGGTCCGACAACGGAAGTGAATTTGTGGGTTGTGTGATGAAAAGAGTGTGTGAAGGGCTAGGCATTAGGCAGAAGTTCCACGCTGCAAATCACCCCCAATCAGCTGGATTAGTGGAATGTTACAATGGCACGCTTAAACTTAAATTGGCCAAAATCCAAGCGAGCACAGGTCTTAAATGGCCTGACGCTCTACCCTTAGCACTCCTATCCACCAGAATGACTGTGCATTCTCGAATGAAACTCAGCCCCTATGAAATAATCTTTGGTCGGCCAGCCAACATATGGGGAGTGCCTAGACCCACGAAGTTTAGCGAGCTGCAACACCCCATTTTGCTTGACTATTTGTATGAATTGACGGCTAAATTGCGTGTTTTATATCAACAGGTTCACAACACCTTGCCTCCGGTCTCTGAGACACCGGGTCACTCCATTGACCCCGGTTCCTGGGTGCTTGTCCGAAACTTCCAGAGGACAAGAAACGACCAGCCCAGATGGACCGGGCCTCACCTCGTCCTCCTGTCTACAAGGTCGACCGTTAGGGTGGAGGGGAAGACCAATTGGGTCCACGGGATCCATTGTAAGAAGATACCCTTCCCTCTGCCACATGACCAATGGGTCCGGAAAGGAGGCACTGACTCAGAGCGCACAACTGATGAACGTGTAAAAGAAGCTAAACGTGATTGTAAGAGTGAGAACATTTTCCAAGAAACTGTGCCACCACCAGAACAATTGAACTCTGTGGAACCTGAACTACTATTTCTGGACCAGACAGTGCCCGGGAAAAGACGCTACAATTTACGACCAAGAAAAACAGACTAAAGTAAAAGTGATTTATTTTATGATCCGAGAGAAAAACCTGTGGACTAATAAAAAATGCGTTTTTCCCAAATACTATTTTTGAAAGTGCAGATTCTCCCATCTAGGTAACTTGCTTATTTTTGTTTTTTTTTTGAACCGCCATCCGGGTTCCGCTGCTAGGGTCGCGGTTGATTAAAGACTTTTGGGTGCAGCTGACGACGATAGGTCGCTGGTTCCAGTTAGTCCAAGGGAGCTGCCCTAGACTGACGGAAGCATCCTTTAGCAGAAACAACCTACCGCCGCGGGCAGCACCTTAGAGAGGATGGAGTTTCCTGATGTGGAGAGGCCTGCCAAACAAATGAACTTTAAGCAGAGACTTTTGAAAACAATAAGAAAGAAAAACTTTATAATAATGTGTATTTTTATGCTATTTAGCGTAATGGTCTTTTTGATAAGCTATGTTTTATTCTCTTTTCACGTGACATTTGCGCCCACTACATCACCCATACCTCCTCCTACTGTTTCCTCTCATTCTTTCCACCCTTTGCCTGACCACGAATCAAATAGGAGATTAGAGTTCATTAATAACTCCTTCGTTCAGTTATTACACCAACACCAACTTGTAATGAACACAACCAACTGTTGGGTGTGCGGTCTCATGCCCCACACCACGGATAGAGGTATCCCCTATTTGGTCCTGCCATTTAGTCGCAATGGGTCAGTATGGGCATATAGGACAATGTTCATATATGCACGAGAAATCCAAACCCTACGTTCTGTAAAAGACAACCTCAAGACTAGCGCCCTAGTCAAGGGTATAGTTGACATGATCAAGGAAGTAACTTCTTACGAAGATACCCCGGATGATGAGATACTTGCATATGTAGGTTGGAATGTGACCGGATATGGCACTACATTAAGTGAGAAACAGCAAGCCAAAAGATCGTCCCCTATCTGGATCGTACCCCATCAAGGTCACCTGTGTCTGCAAGGTATTGGCAGGAATCCCAGAGCTCAGCTAGGGAAGAGTGTCTGTACAGAAACGTATGTTTTTGGATCTCAGACCTCCCCTGCCTTTTTAGCCGCTAAGGGTACTTATTTCATCTGCCATGATAGAGCCTATACATGGTTGCCCCCTGACTTCTCGGGCTCATGTTTTGTTTCATTCCTGTTACCTCCCACCTACACAGCAGCGGCGGATTACCATCGGACAAGGGTAGTTAGAGGTGTTTTGAGTAAAGAAGACACTGCAGGTCAAGAATTTGGTGACTTTGCAATGGGTTTCCTGCCGTTCTGGGGAGCCATGGCTAACAGCAGAAACATAAGGCAATTGACAAGGGTAGTTGAATCCACCGTGATTGAAACTGCTGGTGCCCTTAGTAACCTGACTGCTGAGCTCCAGTCGGATCGACTGATGACCCTTCAGAACCGGGTCGCTTTGGATGTAATACTTGCGGACCGAGGTGGAGTATGCAAATTGATCCAGTCCAGTTGTTGCATTTTTATTCCAGATAATGCTCCGACAGTGTACGGGGCCATCTCCAAACTACATAAGATTTCCGAATCTATTCATGTGGATAAAGGAGATTGGTCGTTAATGGGATGGTTCTGGGAACTAATATCTGCCTGGGGATGGAAAATTCTGATGGTCATTGGGATGGTCTTAGCCATTCTTTTCCTGTTCTGTCTATGCATACAGTGTGCTCCTGCAATATGTGGCCTCTGTGTTACATCATGTGTAAGGAAGCCTGTGTCAAGACATGCGCTCAGCACTAGAATGATGTTGCAGCAACATCTCAATGACTTTAGGAATATAGATCTGGACTCAGATTAACATGAGGATAGATTAATTGCCTATGTAAGGGCAAAAGGAGGGTCTGTGGTTCTGAAAAATTTGGATCCATATAAAGTACTGTACCCGAGAATAAAAACTTCGTCGAAATAGGACGATTTTGGTATCAAAAGACCGAGAATGATGAGTACATCAAGTACATGTATTTTCGGCATATTCGAGTGACGATTTCACCTCGAAATCGTCATTTACCTTCTAAACCCTTAGCTGCATGTTGCCCTTTACATAGGCCTTAATCCAGTTGAATTTGATTCCACAAGGACACATACTCCTTAATCGACTTCTTCCTGACCCCAGTACAAGTTAGAACCATCGCCCCAGGCCGAGCTCGTTAGCTCAGTTCCCTCCCAGTGGCCGAGCAAGATAGCATCTAGGCTCAACCAGCCATAAAACCATTTCAGCGCGCACACCTGCCATATCTCACTCACATCTTTCTCCACTCCTTTTCTTCACTTGCTTTATGATGGGGAGGTGACCGTTTTTATTAGGGGTCCAGCGATATCTGATGAAATGTTGGGCCTTGCCGGATGATTTGTTATGGGCAGCACGACGTGAAATATGTGCATGTCATCATGACTCTGCTTTTCTTTTGTAATCAGTAACCATAAATGAAATACCACGAATCCAAGGAATGTTTTGCCCAAGGCTGAATATTATGTATAAGAAGAGAAGCCTAACTTCGTGAAAGTGTGCAGTCTCCTGAATATACTCGAATTGTACTTCGAGGACCCTGTCACCTTGGTTGCAGCCAATAAACTAATCTTTGACTTCACCTGGAAGACTCTGAAGTTTCTGTAGGTCTGACTCAGGAGAACCCGAGGTCTCTGGGTGTTGATCCCCTGGCACCGCTGGGTTACCGGTTCTGTACCGGTCCTTAAAAACCCAGTACCTCAACACCATAAGGCACCCAAACCTCCACAAATAGGAAACATTACATAGTCTGCTGTCTGAAAAATAATGCTGTCAATGCTTTAAATGAGTGGGCACTGTAAAGCACTGAGTTCCTGCACTTCTTTAATTTGGAAGACTATCACATGATACCAAACAGGTCTATGCTTCAAACCTCGTATAGCATTTGAAAGCTCTCACTGTACCCCCAAATTTGTCTGCTACTTGGCCTGCTGTCCCAGAATCCTCCTATCCAAGCCTGGTCTGCAACCAGGCAGGCTCTTCCTGCCCACTGAAGGAAGTGACCCGAATAGGGCCACCCAGATCACTTGCGACCACCTCTCAGCCTCAGAGTCGGTCAGACAATAGAGAATACAAAGCAAGTATATTTTATTCAGGTACACCTGAGTGGAGTCCAGTCTGACCAGCCTCCTGAGATTGCTGCAGAGGGGACTGACTTCAGCAAGCATAGAGATACAATATGTACACTTTCTGAATCAAAAATGTCCCGCCCCTAATGGAAATCTACTAGCAGGTGCAGCTAAAACAAAGAAGTACAGTAAGATGAGTTTCGACTCTGGGACCGTGCACACGTTATCTTCATACCAAGGACATTCTGTTCATAACTACAGCAATGCTAATGCGAGAAAGTCTCTATCTATTGGCAAGGAATGCATTCATAGGAACAGCGTATTCGGTAGCGGAGCAAGGCCTAACCTTGGAGAAACAAACATTTCCACAGCCTGTTTCTCGAGTCAGGGAATACATAGCTAACAACATGATTCAAAATGGCGACTAAACCTAAAATGGGGCAGCAAATGCTAACTTAACACGAGAACAAAGCACGAACAAAATAGCAAAATGTTTTCATTTCATCACCTCTCAGGCCTTGCCTGCTGTTTGCTAGGCCTAGGCGATTTGCTAGGTCTGATCTCCCCCCTGCCCTGCAACATCATTCACCATCCATATTATCACAAGCGGGGCTCTGGTCTGTCATCAAACTGAGACCTTACTGTGGACTGCTCGACCACAAACTGAGAAAAGGATAGACAAGAGTCCATTTTACAGACTGCAAACATTTCCATGTTTAATATCAGGTAAGACTGTATTCTTTCTGGCAATAGATATAAGATTATTTCCACCCATATCTTTGCAAATTTGTTTCCCATAAATGCCCTCCACAGCTGTTTGGCTCATGACCTGGTTAGGCTTTTTCTACACTAGGGCCTTCTTTAAATCAATCAATTAACAGACATTCAATTCAGTAACCAAAGCTAAGCAAACAGCATAATTCCGAAGTGGCATGTTGCAATGCCTTAAATGCAAACATATAATGTTATATTGTGTACATGTAGTTTTGCTTGGCTTATAGAAAATACTAAAAGGTGGTGGGTAGAATGCTTGACTTTATCTTAGGTACTAGTAATTTCTCTAGGCTGCCAACAGTTCATAATTGTTTGCCCACTGTGACACTCCAAACAGTTTCTTACCTCGTGCAAAGCAAGCTTGATTCTGCTTAGCATGAGCAATTCAGCTCAAATTGATAGACCAGGTCCTTCTGAATGGGAAAATAAGCAAACCCAGATTGATAGCGGCTGATTCCAGACTCATCGGTGAGGTGTAGCTTGATTCCTATGGCACAGTAAGCATGAGACCCACCTTTGGCCATGCTCATTGCACTGAGGAAAACAAAAAGTTGATGTTTAGGATGTTAGAATTACTCTCAGCGCTAGGAGTTACTGAGGGACGTATTCTAGTTCATAGATTTTTTTCTCCACTATGCGCCTCGAGTCAAGTACTACTTTTGTGGAAATCAGGCTGACTCCTGCTCCAATAGGAACAATGTAGCCTGAACTACCATTCCAGGTGCTAGGCTTAAGGAACTGGCGATTAGGTATGCGTTACACAACTTGGGTGTATGTCATGTACTTTTGTAGGGGTGTACAAAGCTATTTTTTCACCAGTGCAGTTTCCAGTTTTTAGGTCTCGTCTATTCCATCCCGTAGAGATGGTAGGCGAGATTATAGTAGGCTTCCGAAAAGTCTCCCCAAACAGCGGATTTGGTACAGTGCATGTGTGCGAGCGCGTGCACATCACATCACACACCATTTGTTATAAGCTTGTGAGCCTCGGCTTCAAACTTCAAAGGATCCACCCCCGCCCCCCATCAGACTTCAAAGGAGTCCGCTCCGCTCCCCCCCACGCAATGCCAAGAGCTTGTTTTTCACTGCTCCGAGAGGCTTCTTTGCATCAGCCTGACTGCATGCTTGTTTAATGTGGTGGATACTCACTGCCTTCTAGTGGACATGTTTTATTGTGAAAAGCTTCAGCCTCCTGCCCGTCCCCGAGCCTTGTCCTCCCTGCGCGGCCTCAAGCGCCATCGCTCCAGGGCTTCCATCCAAAGTACGTCAACAAAAAAAGCGGCATATGTTTGTTTAATCACAGTGGGTAGGAGCCGCTCTCTTCCGATGCCCTCAGAGCTCACCAGAAAGGCACCCACGGTCTCCAACTGGGCGATCACCATCAAAACAGGTTTTAATAACAAGAAACGACTCTCCGCATCAACCACAACTGGACCACAAGGTTTAAAAACGCCTGTCTGCATCCGCCTTCGAGGAGTGTACATAACACTAAACAATGCCGGGCAAAAAAGACGCCTGCTCGTCTTTTTTAGAGCACACATTGATCACAACACCAAACGACTGCAAAACGCTCCAGCAACATCGAGGATGACTTACGCTCTTAACGCCCCCCAAAACACAGCCATGCACAAAGGCACCCTCTTCTCCGACCGCCCGCGTAACTAGAAACGAGGCCTTAAAGGCTACCACCCACTGACCTTGTAAGGTCCTCAGGAGTACTCATGTCGATGGCACAAAGAACGACCACCCAAACACGTGCACCCAGGAAACAAGTCTACAACGCCGCAAAACACGGGCATATATTTAGACAGTACAGAAAAACACCCTTACATCCCCTCACACTCACATCCCTTCACCCTCACACCCCCTCACCCGCACACCCCCACACCCTCATACACGCTCACACCCTCACCCACACCCTCACACGCCCTCACCCACCCTCTCACCCTCACACACTCTCACCATCACACCCCCTCACACCCCCTCACCCTCACATCCCCTCACCCTCACCCTCACACACCCTCACACTCACACCCCCTCACCCTCACACACCCCCTCACCCTCACACCCCTCACACCCCCCCTCACCCTCACACACACCCTCCCCCTCACCCCCCCCACACACCCTCACTCTCACACCCCTCACCCTTATTCCCCCTCCCCCTCACACCCCCTCACCCTCACACCCCCACCCTCACATCCCCTCACACACCCCTCACCCACCCTCCCACCCTCACATCCCTGCACCCTCACATCCCCTCACCCTCACACCCCCTCACCCTCACACACCCCCTCACCCACCCTCACACCCCCTCATCCTCACACCCCCTCACCCCCTCACAAACCCTCTCAACCCCCACCCTCACACACACCCTCACCCTCACACCCCCTCACTCACACACACCCTCACCCTCCTTCACCCTCACCCCCTCACACCCCCACACCCCATCACCCTCTCAGCCCCTCACTCTCACACCCCCTCACCCTCACACCCCCTCACCCTCACACCCCCTCACCCTCACAACCCCTCACCCTCACACCCCCTCAGCCCCTCACCCACATACACCTCCTCACCCTCACACACCCTCACCCTCACAACCCCTCACCCTCACACCCCTCACCCTCACACCCCCTCACACCCCCTCACCCTCACACCCCCACCCTCACTCCCCCTCACCTTCACACTCACACCCCCTCACCCTCACAAACCCTCACCCTCACACACCGTCACTCACCCTCACACACCCTCACTCACCCTCACACCCTCACACACCCTCACCCTTACACACCCTCACCCTCACACACCCTCAACCTCACCCTCACACCCCCTCACTCACCCTCACACCTTCACCCTCACACACCCTCACCCTCACCCTCACACACGCTCACCCTCACACACCCTCACTCACCCTCACACACCCTCAAACACCCTAACCAGCATAGCATAACAAAATATAGCATAGCATAACAAAACACAGCATAGCATAGCATAACCTTAAAAAGCATAGGATAGCAAAACATAGAATAGCATAACAAAAAAAAGCATAGGATAGCAAAACAAAACAAAGCATAACAAAACAAAATATAGCACAGCATAACAAAGCATAGCATAGCATAACAAAACAAAGCATAGCATAACATAACAAAGCATAGCAAAACAAAACATAGCATAGTACAACAAACCATAGCATAACAAAGCATAGCATAGCATAACAAAACAGCATAACAAAACATAGCATAGCAAAACAAAGCATAGCATAATAAAACACAACAAAACAGCATAGCATAACAAAGCATAGCATAGCATAACACAACAAAACATAGCATAGCATAACACAACAAAACATAGCATAGCATAACACAACAAACATAGCATAACATAAAAAATAAAGCATAGGATAGCAAAACTAAACATAGTGTAGCATAACAAAACAAAGCATAGGATAGCAAAACAAAACAGCATAGCACAACAAAACATAGCATAACATAACAAAACATAGCATAACAAAAGACAAATACACATAGCATAACAAAACATAGCAAAACACAACAAAACATAGCATAGCTTATCAAAACACAACAAAACATAGCATAGCAAAACAAAACATATAATAGCATAGCAAAACATAGCATAGCATACCAAACACAACAAAACATAGCATAGCATAACAAAACATAGCATAGCAAAACAAAGCATAGCATAATAAAACACAACAAAACATAGCATATCATAACAAAACATAGCATAGCATAACAAAGTATAGCATAGCAAAACATAGCATAGCATAACAAAACATAGCATAGCATAGCATAACAAAACAGCATAGCTGTGACGGGGTGGACGCGGGGCCACCCGGCTTACCTGTCTCACCTCTCTTTGAACAGCATACAGGGGCCTGGCGGGGAGCTGAGGAACAGGACGACTCGGACTCGGACGATACAGGTGGACCCTGTTACTTTAACTGGGCGGAGCTGGACAAAGACATCGTCACTGGACACGCCCCCTCGACCCAGGTAAAGGACGCCCCGGAACACACTCAGGTGTGTTATGCACTCGGAGGAGGCGGAAGTGAGAGCGACGGAGAGAGAAGAGGAGAAGAGGACGAGCGGAGATTGAGGACGGTGACGGAGGAGAGGCGGGAACGGCGGAAAGAAGAGGAGGCAAGAGAGGAGACGAGAGAACATCGGAGGCAGGAGGCAAGAGAGGAGACGAGAGAACATCGAGGCAGGAGGCAGGAGAGGAGACGAGGCAGGAGGACGAGTCGGGACTGGAGGAGAGACGACGACGGGGAAAGCCAGGAGGCCATCAGGAAGGCTCTTCGCCCAGCCACACTTCATCGAGGGAAGTGTGGCTACCAGAGGTACGGTCACGGCTTGCGGGCTGGGCGGGCTTTAAGTGGGCGAAACCACCGTAGCCGTACAACACTCACATCCAATGCACTACCCCACCCTCACTACCCAGCACCCTAGAACCGAGTTGTGCACGTGTGAGTCCTCACTCCCTTTCCCTGTGATAACGGTCCGACCAGGATCCTAAAGCACTGTTGTTGTTTTTCCTTTACCCCCTGACGAGACGGCCCGACACCGTGGAGGAGAAGGACCGGACTCCCAGTCCCAGAAGACACCGGGACGAGAGGAAAACAGCATCGGAGAAACGCCTTCAAAGACTGACGGAAGAGGCAGAGTCAGCACTTCCCTATTACCGGAAAACCATAAACCGCAAACGCACTTTTAAGTTAATAAAACCAGCGTTACCCAGAACCCCGGTGTCTGTGAGTCTCCTTGAGGGGGTATTACCCAACGCAGCAGCCCCGTCCCCCCTCTTACCTAAGGTCCAAGCCCCGGGCGACCCCGAAGTGCCACAATAGCATAACAAAACAGCATAGCATAGCATAACAAATGAAAGCATAGGATAGCAAAACATAGCATAGCATAAGAAAACAAAACATAGGATAGCAAAACATAGCATAGCATACAGCATCACTTAGCACCACCACAGCATCACTCAGGGGTACGATCAATCTGTGCAACCATTCAACAACTGGTTCAAATATATTCTCTCAATGTTTCAAGCTTTATTACAAATGTAATAAAAAGATGTTAATATTTACTTCTGTTTTTGGATTTTCATCACAATAAAATACATTGAACATAATCTTCACAAAAGTTATTTACAAAAGTTTAAGCTATTGCCATTATAAATTACAATAACTTTTATTTAAGTATTAATTATTTTTAAAAATTAACAGCCATTGTTATTTGTAATATCAATACATATAAGTCACGTAAATACAACACATATTGCATTACAAATGCTATAGGTGTCACATTTGCGAAAGTTATAACTATTGGCATTTTAAATGACAAAGCTATTAATTTCGCTATTTTCAAAAACAAAACATAAATAAAAAATGTGTCATTTACAATACCAATAGCCCAAACTTTCCTAATGCGAGACCTATTGCATTGAAAATGCTTATTGCCTTTTGTGATGCTTGCAAACCCCACCTGTTACCCAACTCCCTGCCTTTCCCTCCAACCACGCATCCTTTTTACTTAAATGCAACACATTGCTTGCTGGGAAATGTCAGACTCAGTCAGCAAATACTACTGACTAAGGTGCAACCCTGGCCTGTGGGCATATATTCAGTCACAAGAGATATTGCTGAGTAATACGTTTTAAGAGACTTCTACATTATGTGACTCAAAGGGAGACTGAGGAGGAATGAGTTTGTATAGATTGGGGATTTTACATAATTCAATTAGCCTGCTTGCTTTCTAAACATTACAGAAAAGCTAAGTATACTGAATGAAGTTAGATGTAGTCTGAGTGGTAAGCAGACATAATATCGACTTTTTATTATAGATGTGACATAATATCGAAGTTTTAATATCGATGGATAAGTATATCGAATAATTAAATATCGATTACAAAAATATTGTTTTCAGTATATGTAATTTAATATCGGATGCAAAAATATAGAAAGACAAAATATCGTTGAATAAAAATATCGATATATTGTAATTATTAGGAAAATGTGTTTATTTTTTAGAAATGTTTTGTGTTTATTAATAATTAGTAATTTCTATGTGTTTCTAAAATGTAATTTTTATATATTTTTAAAAAATGTTATATAATTTTAGGAGCGGTATATTGGGTTTATAGGGGATAAGGGTGGGGAGTGTTTAAAAAAATATAAATTGGAAGTAATATTTGATAAAAAAATTTATTAAAAAAAAATAATAATTAAATTTAAATTTCAAAACAAAAAAATTTAGTAGCGGGATGTTGGGTTTATAGGGGATAAGGGAGGGAGTGTTTTAAAAAATTATAAATTTGAAGTCATATTTGTTTAATAATTTTAATAAAAATAAAAAATAAAAAATTTCCAATTAAAAAACATTTTTTTTTTAATAAATTAAAATTTAGTAGCGGGGTGTTGGGTTTATAGGGGATAAGGGTGGGGAGTGTTTTAAAAAAGTATAATTTTGAAGTAATATTTGTTTCAAAATTTTAATAAAATTAAAAAAAAAGAAAAATTAAAAATAATCAAAATTTAGTAGTGGGTTGTTGGGTTTATAGGGGATAAGGGTGGGGAGTGTTTTAAAAAATAAACATTTTGAAGTAATATTTGTTTAAAAATGTTAATAAAATAAAATAAAAAATTAAAAATTAAAATTTAGTAGCTGGGTGTTGGGTTTATAGAGGATAAGGGTGGGGAGTAATGAAAAAAATTATCAATTTGAAGTAATATTTGTGTAAAAATGTAAATACAATTAAAAAATAATTACTATGAAATTAAATTTTTTTAATGCAATTTAAAAAAAAAACAATTAGTAGCGGGGTGTTGAGTTTATAGGGGATAAGGGTGGGGAGTGTTTTTAAAATTATATATTCGAAGCAATATTTGTTACAAAAATTTTAAAAAAATTACATTTAGAAATAAATTTAAAATAATTTTTTTTTTAAATTAAAATAGTTTTTAATTTTTATTTTTTTATATTAATTTCACAATTTATAAATTTGTACAAATTTTAAATTTTGCAGAAAAATTATTTAAAATTTTTTAAATAAAATTTATGTTTAGAAAACACATTATATTACTATAGTATTTACTTCGTTTGTATAATTTTATTTTTGATGTATTATAAATATTTTATTGGTTTACAGCTACTACTCAAATTTAATGTAGACTGGAGTAGGAATAGTAAATTACATTTAATTAGTGTTGAGCACCTACCACAATTTATTGTAGACTGGGTGGGAATAGTAAATTATAATTAATTAGTGTCCAGCACCTACCTCAATTTTATGTAGACTGGAGTGGGAATAGTAAATTATAATTAATTAGTGTCCAGCATTTACCCCAATTTTATGTAGACTCGAGTGGGAATAGTAAATTATATTTAATTAGTGTCCAGCACCTACCCCAATTTAATGTAGACTGGAGTGGGAATAGTACATTATATTTAATTAGTGTCCAGCACCGATCCCATTGGAATGTAGACTGGAGTAGGAATAGTAAATAATTTCAAATTAGTGTCCAGCACCTACCACCATTTAATGTAGACTGGAGTGGGAATAGTAAATAATTTCAAATTAGTGCCCAGCACCTACCCTAATTTAATGTAGACTGGAGTGGGAATAGTACATTTTATTTAATTAGTGTCCAGCACCTACCCCAAGGTTATGTATACTGGAGTGGGAATAGTACATTTTATTTAATTAGTGTCTAGCACCTACCCCAATTTAATTTAGACTGGAGTTGGAATAGTAAATAATTGCAAATTAGTGTCCAACACCTACCCCAATTTAATGTAGACTGGAGTGGGAATAGTAAATTCTATTTAATTAGTGTCCAGCACCTACCCCAAGTTTATGTATACTGGAGTGGGAATAGTACATTTTATTTAATTAGTGTCCAGCACCTACCTTAATTTAATGAAGACAGGAGTGGGAATATTGCATTTTATTTAATTAGTGTCCAGCACTTACCCCAATTTTATGTAGACTGGAGTGGGAATAGTAAATTATATTTAATTAGTGTTCAGTACCTACCACAATGTATTGTAAACTGGAGTGGGAATAGTAAATTATAATTAATTAGTGTCCAGCACTTACCCTAATTTTATGTAGACTGGAGTGGGAATAGTAAATTATATTTAAATAGTGTCCAGCACCTACCTCAATTTTATGTAGACTGGAGTGGGAATAGTAAATTATAATTCATTAGTGTCCAGCATTTACCCCAATTTTCTGTAGACTCGAGTGGGAATAGTAAATTATATTTAATTAGTGTCCAGCACCTACCCCAATTTAATGTAGACTGGAGTGGGAATAGTAAATTATATGTAATTAGTGTCCAGCACCTACCCCATTCGAATGTAGACTGGAGTGGGAATAGTAAATAATTTCAAATTAGTGTCCAGCACCTACCACCATTTAATATAGACTGGAGTGGGAATAGTAAATAATTTCAAATTAGTGTCCAGCACCTACCACCATTTAATATAGATTGGAGTGGGAATAGTAAATAATTTCAAATTAGTGTCCAGCACCTACCCCAATTTAATGTAGACTGGAGTGGGAATATTACATTTTATTTAATTAGTGCCCAGCACTTACCCCAATTTTATGTAGACTGGAGTGGGAATAGTAAATTATATTTAAATAGTGTCCAGCACCTACCCCAATTTTATGTAGACTGTAGTGGGAATAGTACATTTTATTTAATTAGTGTCCAGCACCTACCCCAATTTAATGTAGATTGGAGTGGGAATAGTAAATTAAAATTAATTAGTGTCCAGCATTTACCCCAATTTTATGTAGACTGGAGTGGGAATAGTAACTTATATTTAATTAGTATCCAGCACCTACCCCCAATTTAATGTAGACTGGAGTGGGAATAGTAAATTATTTAAAATTAGTGTCCAGCACCTACCTCAATTTAATGTAGACTGGAGTGGGAATAGTAAATTATTTAAAATTAGTGTCCAGCACCTACCCTAATTTAATGTAGACTGGAGTGGGAATAGTAAATTATATTTAATTAGTGTCCAGCACTTACTCCAATTTAATGTAGACTGGAGTGGAAATAGTAAATTATATTTAATTAGTGTCCAGCACCTACCCCAATTTAATGTAGACTGGAGTGGGAATAGTAAATTATATTTAATTAGTGTCAAGCACCTACCCCAATTGAATGTAGACTGGAGTGGGAATAGTAAATAATTTTAATTTAGTGTCCAGCACCTACCCCATTCGAATGTAGACTGGAGTGGGAATAGTAAGTAATTTCAAATTAGTGTCCAGCACCTACCACCATTTAATATAGACTGCAGTGGGAATAGTAAATAATTTCAAATTAGTGTCCAGCACCTACCCCTATTTAATGTAGACTGGAGTGGGAATATTACATTTTATTTAATTAGTGCCCAGCACTTACCCCAATTTTATGTAGACTGGAGTGGGAATAGTAAATTATATTTAAATAGTGTCCAGCACCTACCCCAATTTTATGTAGACTGTAGTGGGAATAGTACATTTTATTTAATTAGTGTCCAGCACCTACCCCAATTTAATGTAGATTGGAGTGGGAATAGTAAATTAAAATTAATTAGTGTCCAGCATTTACCCCAATTTTATGTAGACTGGAGTGGGAATATTAACTTATATTTAATTAGTGTCCAGCACCTACCCCCAATTTAATGTAGACTGGAGTGGGAATAGTAAATTATTTAAAATTAGTGTCCAGCACCTACCTCAATTTAATGTAGAATGGAGTGGGAATAGTAAATTATTTAAAATTAGTGTCCAGCACCTACCCTAATTTAATGTAGACTGGAGTGGGAATAGTAAATTATATTTAATTAGTGTCCAGCACCTACTCCAATTTAATGTAGACTGGAGTGGGAATAGTAAATTATATTTAATTAGTGTCAAGCACCCACCCCAATTGAATGTAGACTGGAGTGGGAATAGTAAATAATTTTAATTTAGTGTCCAGCACCTATCCCAATTTAATGTAGATTGAAGTGGGAATAGTAAAATATATTTTATTAGTGTTCAGCATGTACCACAAAATATTGTAAATTTGAGTGGGAATAGTAATTTATTTATGACTATAAATAAATGTATACAATTTTTGTATAGTTGGAATCTGGTATTTTTTTAATAACATGACAAAAAAACAATAAACATTAGTATTACATTTTTATTTCATACTAATTTATATGGTTACATATATTTGACAAAATTGTTTATGGTTAACTGAAATATTTATAATTGTTTGAAATTGTACATTTTATTAACAAAAATATTTAATACAGATGTAAGTATGGTTTAAAATGATGACAAAAAAGTACAATTTTTTAACATATTATATAACATTGTTTTATTGTTATACATGTTAGTTGTGCATACTGTTTTTATATTAATATTAATATTAAAAGTATTAATATTATTTTTTTAAACAATTTGTTTAAATGGAAAAAACATTTTAACACATGTGTATTTATATACAAATTGTAAATTTGTTTCACAGAATTTTGTACAATTTTTTTGATGTTTTAATAATTATAATAATAAATATTATGTATTTTATCATATTTATTTATTTATCTATCTATTTATTTTTTTATTTTTTGTCCTCATAACCACCATGCAGACAAAATACCAAGAGGGATTAGCATAGATCAGCTGTCTCAGTTTATCAAAACTGGAAGGGACACATGCATAGTGGGGGCCAACCATCCCTCAGCTGTCGCCAGCACCACCGAAAAGGTGCTAAGTCCAATGGTTACCTGGTCACGGTAACCTTAGTGTAAGTGACAGCCCAATCTGGCCGGACTAAGACCGGGCAATGGCTGTGCCGATGGAGTAAGCAAAAAGGGGACACCATAGCAGTTCAATCATTGGACCCGGGGGGAAAAAAACCCCAAAAAACCCCGTAGAGATCAGTGCACCCATGATAATAGATGCCAGAAAGCCCTTTTGCTCTGGTTACCTGACCTGGCCAAGTCACTTCGTGCAGTCTGCAGGACAGAAACCTGCCAATCCCTGAAGGTAGGAGGCAAAGAGTCCTTCCATTTCCTGCAGATCTCCCTTCTTGCCAAAAGGATCGCATAAAACACTAGGCTTTTGGCAGAGCTCTGTACTCCCTCCAGGATGCCAAAGATAACAAGAGGTAGGTCTATAGTGACGGAGACCCCACTGATGCTGCGAGAGTATTGCTGATCTCCTCCCAAAATGGGACTAAGCGAGGACATTCGAAGAACATATGTTCATCTGATGCTGCCACAAGCCCACACTTAGCACAAGCCACTGAGTTGCCTTCGGAAAATTTAGAAAGCCTAAGAGGGGAATAATATGCCCTATGCAGGGTGTAGGTGTGATTCCTGCGTAGCCAGGAAGGCTTAACAATGTTCCATAAAAGCCCAAATGAAGCCGACCAAAGATCCCGCAGATTGTGGTCCATAAGTGAGGAGCCCCACAGCAGCTCCAGCAGAACAAAGTCACCATCTGATTCATCCACTATAAGATTATACCACTTGGATATCTTTTTTTTAGCTGGGTCGCAATTCACCAGATTAGCAATTAATAGGCTGTAGCCTCCAAGAAGAGATTTACTCCCTCTAGGGGGTGAAGTTTTATAAGCTTGAGTCCAGCTGACCATTTGTAAGTATTTAAACCTTGAGAGGTTGGGGCCTATCTTGGTCGAAAGATGTTCCCAAGAGAGTAGATCCCCCTCAATAAAGAGGTCTCCCCAACCTTCCAGACCTGCCTCTCTCAAGGGTGCTGCTAGACTGTCTTCAAGCCAAGCAGGGCTATCAGGTAGCCCCCACAACGGTGTTCTTTCACAAAGGTAGCCCTGCTTTATAGATTTTATAACTTCAGCCAACATTTTTGCAAGACCTTGTAGGACCTTCAGTTTGATTTTTTTTAAAAACTTGGGGTTACCAAATTTGAAAAGAAAGCCCGACTGACTAACTCTTTTCCCGTTCAACATCGCTGACAACATCAGGCCCACCCCAAAGACAGTGGGCATTTTCAGCAACATTCGGGTGTGGAATAGCTGAAAGGCCCATGCATATAAGCATGGGCGTAAAATCCGCTCCGCTCGCGGATTTTTCGGATTTTCGGCAAATCCGCAATCCGCGAACGCTCGCGAATTTGTCGAAAATCCGTGAATCCGCTCGCGGCGGATTTTTTGCTTGGTTGCGGCGCGCGGCGTGGTGCACGGCGTTCACTTTCCGTCATATTAGCGTTTGCCGAGTTGTTTTTCTTTGCGAGTGACGCGCCATTTTAGATCTTGCTGCGTGTTCCCGCGGGAGTTTGTCGCCCGCGAATACGTACTCGCGGCTTGCCACCTTGCACAGCACACCTCACGAGAGTTCGCAATTGCGAACACGTAGTTGCGGCGGAAAGGAACAATCTCGCACTTGCGAAATAGAGATTTTGCAATTTCGCACAAGAAAATCACCAGCAAACAGGATAAACCTTCAGAAAATTATGATTTTTATCAGAATCACTCCTCAGGTTGACATTTGCATGGCCTTTTTTTTTGCAAGGAGTCCATTTTGGGGGGGGGGGGAGTAAGGAAGTGCCCCACAGTCTCCAACTTCCTGTTCCTGTCCAGCAGGCTCCTCCCAGTGCTTTGTCCATCTCCTGGTCACTTTCATTTGGATCTGGAGCTGGAAGGATTACTTTTTGTGGGTGCTGCTGGATATTTGGATTTGAGGCCTTTTTGACTGTCTTTGGATCACTTTTGGATTAGAAATCAACTTTCACAAGTAAGTTTGTTTGGGGCATTACAGTTGCTGCAAGTACAATTTTTGAACTTTTTCAGAAAATTAAATAAATTATATTGTGGGTAGCCACAGTATCCAGTAGGACCAGGGTTGGTTATGGGTGCATGATACAACTGTTTTGTTGAATTTAAACACCATTGAGGCCATGGATGGGCTGGGATTGTGCAGATTTTATTGTTTTTTGTCGTTTTTTTGGGCCTGCTGGTGTGGCCCTTTGCCCAGGGGTGGTGAGTGTTGCATGGGCCTAGTCTTTCTGTGGGGTGTCTTCTTGAATTTAAACATAATTGAGGCCATGGATGGGCTGGGATTGTGCTTATTTTATTGTTTTTTGTCGTTTTTGGGGGGCTGCTGGTGTGGCCTTTTGCTTGCCCAGGGGTGGTGGTGGTGCATGGACTGAGTGTGCCTGTGGTGTGGTCTCACTCTCTTTGATGTAAACATCATGGATGGCATTGGATTGTGGTGATTTCTGGCTGTTTTTCTGTTTTTTGGGGGTGTACTGTTGATGTGGACTGGCCATGTGGGTGGTGGTGGTGGCCATCTTGAGTGCTGGCTGGTACAGGCAACATGTGCTTGGGGTGTAAGGGGGCCATTTTGAGGAGAGGCAGTGTCTGAGGCCTGCACTTATTTTGCCTACTTTTCATCCCTTATGCCCAGGGGTAGTGAGTGTTGCATGGGCCTAGTGTTTCTGAGGGGTGTCTTCTTGAATTTAAACACCATTGAGGCCATGGATGGGCTGGGATTGTGCAGATTTTATTGTTTTTTGTCGTTTTTTTGGGCCTGCTGGTGTGGCCCTTTGCCCAGGGGTGGTGAGTGTTGCATGGGCCTAGTCTTTCTGTGGGGTGTCTTCTTGAATTTAAACATAATTGAGGCCATGGATGGGCTGGGATTGTGCTTATTTTATTGTTTTTTGTCGTTTTTGGGGGGCTGCTGGTGTGGCCTTTTGCTTGCCCAGGGGTGGTGGTGGTGCATGGACTGAGTGTGCCTGTGGTGTGGTCTCACTCTCTTTGATGTAAACATCATGGATGGCATTGGATTGTGGTGATTTCTGGCTGTTTTTCTGTTTTTTGGGGGTGTACTGTTGATGTGGACTGGCCATGTGGGTGGTGGTGGTGGCCATCTTGAGTGCTGGCTGGTACAGGCAACATGTGCTTGGGGTGTAAGGGGGCCATTTTGAGGAGAGGCAGTGTCTGAGGCCTGCACTTATTTTGCCTACTTTTCATCCCTTATGCCCAGGGGTAGTGAGTGTTGCATGGGCCTAGTGTTTCTGAGGGGTGTCTTCTTGAATTTAAACTCTATTGAGGCCATGGATGGGCTGGGATTGTGCAGATTTTATTGTTTTTTATCGTTTTTTTGGGCCTGCTGGTGTGGCCCTTTGCCCAGGGGTGGTGAGTGTTGCATGGGCCTAGTCTTTCTGTGGGGTGTCTTCTTGAATTTAAACATAATTGAGGCCATGGATGGGCTGGGATTGTGCTTATTTTATTGTTTTTTGTCGTTTTTGGGGGGCTGCTGGTGTGGCCTTTTGCTTGCCCAGGGGTGGTGGTGGTGCATGGACTGAGTGTGCCTGTGGTGTGGTCTCACTCTCTTTGATGTAAACATCATGGATGGCATTGGATTGTGGTGATTTCTGGCTGTTTTTCTGTTTTTTGGGGGTGTACTGTTGATGTGGACTGGCCATGTGGGTGGTGGTGGTGGCCATCTTGAGTGCTGGCTGGTACAGGCAACATGTGCTTGGGGTGTAAGGGGGCCATTTTGAGGAGAGGCAGTGTCTGAGGCCTGCACTTATTTTGCCTATTTTTCATCCCTTATGCCCAGGGGTAGTGAGTGTTGCATGGGCCTAGTGTTTCTGAGGGGTGTCTTCTTGAATTTAAACTCTATTGAGGCCATGGATGGGCTGGGATTGTGCAGATTTTATTGTTTTTTGTCGTTTTTTTGGGCCTGCTGGTGTGGCCCTTTGCCCAGGGGTGGTGGTGAGAGTTGCATGGGCCTAGTCTTTCTGTGTGGTGTCTTCTTGAATTTAAACATAATTGAGGCCATGGATGGGCTGGGATTGTGCTTATTTTATTGTTTTTTGTCGTTTTTGGGGGGCTGCTGGTGTGGCCTTTTGCTTGCCCAGGGGTGGTGGTGGTGCATGGACTGAGTGTGCCTGTGGTGTGGTCTCACTCTCTTTGATGTAAACATCATGGATGGCATTGGATTGTGGTGATTTCTGGCTGTTTTTCTGTTTTTTGGGGGTGTACTGTTGATGTGGACTGGCCATGTGGGTGGTGGTGGTGGCCATCTTGAGTGCTGGCTGGTACAGGCAACATGTGCTTGGGGTGTAAGTGGGCCATTTTGAGGAGAGGCAGTGTCTGAGGCCTGCACTTATTTTGCCTACTTTTCATCCATTATGCCCAGGGGTAGTGAGTGTTGCATACTTGCATGTCCGTAGTCTTTCTGTGGGGTGTCTTCAATGTAAACATCAAGGAGGGCATGGGATTGTGCTCATTTTTCTGTGTTTTGTCGATTTTTTGGGGTGTATAACTGAACTGATGTTCCTCTGTCTTCCATTGCTTTTAGGTGCACAAGAAGACTCAAGAGAACCACCAGTGCCAGGAAGAAGTCCTGCAGCGGTGTGTGCAGCATAACGTCACGCGACGTCACGTCTGGACACAGAACCCTCTGCAACTCGTGCAACTGCTGCCTGCTGACCTGCTCTGAAGAGGATGGCCCCAAAAAAAGTAACCCGTAGCTCCTCTAGCAAGAAAGGTGCCAGTAAGGAGCAGAAGAAGCAAGTTACCAAGGAGACTGGTGTGCCGCCCGCCCCTTTTTTTGGGAGTAAAAAAAAAAGTATGCCTGCAGCAGCAGCAGCGGGATCTGCTGGGGACCAAGCTGGCAGCAGCACCCCCGCTCCATTGGGCTCAGTGCCACCACCACCACCACGCCAACTTAAGTCCAAGCCCTTGAGTGCTGCAGAGGCAGCCAGTATAGTTGTTCAATCACCATCGACCAGTGATGTTGGCTCATCGCAAGAAAGCAGCAGCAATGTCCCTCAATCAACACAGGTTGTTGTAGCTCATCTGACGAGTGTTGAACAACCACAGCCGCAACAACAATCACATGTGCAAGTACAAGCCCAAGTACATGTGGAAGGAGAGGCAGCGCAAGGAGATGCGCAAGCAGAGGTGCATGGAGGGTCACAAGTGCCCACAATAGTTGTTCCTCCCGAAGTAGGGGCACATCAGGAAATCGACAATCAAGGCGAGGTATCATTTGAGGAAGCCACTCCTCCTGCTGATCCTTCATTGTCTTCCACAACCCTAGCAAGGAAGAGATCAAGGGTGGTGTCTACATCCTCTTCAAGCACACCTCCTTCTGATGATACGGATCAAACTTGGGAACCAGCACCACAGCCGTCTGAGAGTGAGGCACACCATGATCCAACAAAGGTACTTAAGCGTAAAAGGAAGCTCGTCCAAAGTCTCAGACTTATGGAGTGTGATGAGGCTCAACAAGAAGTGGCGGATACTGCTGCTGATGAAGACTCTGCCAACGACGACCCAGTCATCATAAAGGTCACTGCAGCCCCAGCGGGCATGCAGCAAACAGACATTTTGACCCTAGCCCGAAGAGCTGCTGCGCGTGATGATGATGATGATGATGTTGTCGATGAGGAGGCAGTGGAAACACCACAATCATTGGAGTTAAGTAGTACACCAACTCGTCCCGCTTCCATATTTCTTTCTGGCAAGAAGAGACCTGCGTCAACCTCGACCTTAATTAGTGGCGGTGAAAGTGGAAAACGTACAAAAGTTGGGCAATCCAGATCCTCCACTTCATCTGGCATTAGCTTCATGACCACCACCACCAGTATCGCCGCCTCCTCCAGGTCCCACAGACACTTCAAGTCCCCAGTTTGGGACTTCTTTACTGTTTGTCCCAAAAATCCAAAGTTTGCCATTTGTACCCTTTGTAAGCTTGCAGTTAGTCGTGGTAAGTCAGGTACCAACTATGGTACCGGCGGCCAGAGTGGTCATCTTGAGAGAAAGCACGCTGTCCAATGGTTTGCGCACCTAGCTGCGATCAAGAAAGGCCAAAATCAAGGAAACGTTGATGTTTCATCTGATGTTGACGAGCAGGAAGAAGACGTGTCAAACACTTCCCTTACACCCAGTACCCCTGTCAGCAGCACACCCAATGTGAGGCACACTAAGAGTGTTGGAGCGAGTGAGACACCAACGCACAAAAGTTCACCAGCGAGCAAAATTGGGTCAACGAAGTCATTATCAGCCCGTAAATGCTTGGTCCAGGCCAACATTAGAACAATGCTTACTTCAGACGTGCCATATGAACGCAACCACCCACTGACGCGTCTGTATAACACTAAGCTGGCTAAAATGCTAGCTGTGGACCTTCTACCTTTTTCTTTTGTAGAAGCGGTAGGTTTTCTTGAATTAGTTGCAACGCTCTGCCCTAAATGGAAGGTTCCGAGCCGGTTCTATTTTGCCAGAGTTGCGGTTCCAGCACTACATGAAGATGTGCTGCAGGCGATTGGGGCAGCTTTGCAGAAGAGTGCTGTTCACACAATACATCTGACAACAGACATGTGGACCAGTGGCCCAGGCGATGATTACATGTGCATCACTGCACACTGGGTCTCTTTTTCAGGTGTTATAGCAAAGCTAAACGCAGGTGTTGACCCGGACCAAGTTTTCAAAGCTGCTCGGAAACATGCAACACTAGCCATGTTTGCCTTGGAGAAAAGTCACACAGCAGAAAACCTTTTGGAAGAGTTTAACAAAAAGGTCTTGACAATGCTATCCCCCCTAAAACGCAAGATTGGTTATGTTTCCACGGATAATGGCGCCAATGTAGTTAAGGCCATGTTCATGGGTGACCATGTTAGAGTGCCGTGTTTGGCGCACTGTATCAACCTGGTAGTTCAAAAATTCTTGAGTGATAAAGAGAGTCCAGCGTTCGAGGTAATGGCCACCTGCCGCAAAATGTGCAACCATTTCAGCCATTCTTTTAAGGCCCAGAAGCATCTGCGGAGACTGCTACTTCAACGTGGAATGCCAGTGAAAGCACTCATCCAGGAGGTGGCAACACGTTGGAACTCAACCTTCTACATGCTTGAGCGTCTGCATGAGCAGTATACGGTACTCGATCACTATTTCTTGACAGAGGCTACATCTCAGAAGGAGGACCTGCGGATGAGTAAGGCGCAATGGGCCATAGTTAAAAGCCTGACAGACATGCTTCGTCCTTTTGAGTTCTTCACGCGTGCAGTCAGCCAGGAGGACTGTAATTTGGGAAAAGCTATCCCATTGTTGTGCATACTGGAGCACCAACTGATGGCGGTTTCTTCTGAGTTTGAAAAAGATGAAAAAAAAAAAAACCATTTCATTTTGTCTGAGAAATTATTACATCGCCTACGTGGTGATGAACGTCTTAAAAACATCAACTCAGATCAGCATTACATTTGTGCTACTATTCTGGATCCACGCTACAAAAAGGCGCTGGCAGACAACGCATTCTTTCCTTTCGCTGATGCAGATGTTCAAAAGTACAAACATTGGTTAGCCTGGTCAGCCAAGAGGTTTGAAAAAGAACGGCAGGTTATTGAAGGAGAAGCCAGTACATCAGCATCAGCATCAGCAGGCCATCCGCAGTCACAAGAATCCACTTCTGCACCTGTGGCTGGGGCACAAGTGACCTCTCAGCCGTTAAAGACACCGGCAACTGGATCATCTGCACCACACACAATGACAACACTAACAGTGGCTGGGGAGGAGGATTGGCTAAGTTTGATGGGGTATGGTTCTCGAAAAAATGTCACAGGCACAGCTAAAAGTAAGCAAAGTGGAGGAACAGTTGATGACCTTGAGTCGATGGTGCAGGACTATCTGAATGACTCAACAGTGGTCTTTCTTAATGAGGAGCCATTGCAGTATTGGCATGGCAAAAAACAATTGTGGCCACAGCTCTACAACCTGGCTATAAACTATTTGTCTTGCCCACTCGCAAGTGTGTCTTCTGAACGTGTTTTCAGTGCTGCTGGTGGCATTGTAACTGCCAAACGGAGCCGCCTATCGCCCAAAAATGTGGAGCGGCTGACAATGATCAAGATGAATCAGCACCTCATACCACCAGATTACAAAGTGCGAGAAAGCACGCCACATGAAGACGATGAGGACAGCAACGTAGATGAGGGGATTTTTTCTCTGTTCGGTGCCACTGACCTCATCCAGCCTGAATTTGCAGAGTATGATGACGAAATCTTGTTCTTATTCCCTGACACCGAGCCCTGAAAATGAGACAATCAATCAAGAACTTTCTTTTTCGTCCTTATTCACTTTTATTCCTGTGTGCTTTGTGTCTCTCTTTCTTTGTTTTGCACAGTTAATTTAATTCAAACTTTAATCACCTAATCCCAAAAACAAGACCATCATCAGAACTGTCTTCACTTGTTTGCTTATTGATTTGAAGGTGCCGCAGTCTACATTCCTCAGGTTCACAAGTTCTGAAGAACATGCTCCTCTATCCTCCTCCTCCAGACTGCGATTTCCCTCCAAGCAGAGCGCTGGATTACGCACAATGAAGAAAGACTCAGCACTTGTGGGGGTGTTGTACTTCTTTGCGGGTGAGTTGACGGTTTTGGGCCCATTGCTGTGAAGCTCTAATAATGGACAAAAGTGTTTTGGACCAAATATGAGGTGGAAATTTCTTGCCGTTTTTGCTGACTTGCTTGCCTTTGAGGTGCTCTTTGGCGGGGTTCCGGGGGTTTGTGTGTAATTTTTGGTGTCTGTCGAAGCACTGCTGCGACAGTCTAATCTTGATTGCATTTGCTTTTCAGGAAATCCGTGGTGGAAAACAGGAGTTATGATGATTGATGATGATGACCTAGCTGAACAGCGCGGCATTTGGAACGAAGGCCGAGAGATATTGTAAGTATGAGATTTAGCTTTTTCGCTGTTTGGGGGTGTTGTCGGGTGTTTTTTTGCGGGTGGGTTGGCGCCGGCGGGTCTTGCCTGGGGCATTCCTGGGAAGGTCTAATACCGGATACAAGTGTTTTGGACAAAATCCATAAGGAACAGCCTTTTTTTTGCCATTTCTTCAGACATCTTGCTCAATGTAGCGTTTTGGGGGGCTTCCTGCTGTTCGTGGGTGGGTTGCGGCCGGGGTCTCTGTCGAAGCACTGCTGCGACAGTCTAATCTTGATTGCATTTGCTTTTCAGGAAATCCGTGGTGGAAAACAGGAGTTATGATGATTGATGATGACCTAGCTGCACAGCGCGTTACTTTGGACCGAAGGCCGAGAGATATTGTAAGTATGAGATTTAGCTTTTTCGCTGTTTGGGGGTGTTGTCGCGTGTTTTTTTGCGGGTGGGTTGGCGGGTCTTGGCTGGGGCATTCCTGGGAAGGTCTAATGCCGGATAGAAGTGTTTTGGACAAAATCCTTAAGGAAAAGCCTTTTTTTTGCCATTTCTTCAGACATCTTGCTCAATGTAGCGTTTTGGGGGGCTTCCTGCTGTTCGTGGGTGGGTTGCGGCCGGGGTCTCTGTCGAAGCACTGCTGCGACAGTCTAATCTTGATTGCATTTGCTTTTCAGGAAATCCGTGGTGGAAAACAGGAGTTATGATGATTGATGATGATGACGACCTAGCTGCACAGCGCCGCGTTTGGACCGAAGGCCGAGAGACATTGTAAGTATGAGATTTAGCTTTTTCGCTGTTTGGTGGTGTTGTGTCGCGTGTTTTTTTGCGGGTGGGTTGGCGGGTCTTGCCTGGGGCATTCCTGGGAAGGTCTAATACCGGCTAGAAGTTTGTTGGACAAAATCCATAAGGAAACACCAGTTTTTGCACTTTTTGTAAGTTAGGGTTCGTTAGGGTTAGCCCTAGCAGCAGGATTGCATGTGTTTAGGGGGGTTCTATTGCAACGCGGTTCTGTTGTTGTAGAGCACTGTTGGAGCGATGCTGGCTATGGATACTTTTGCTTGCAGGCAAGTGGTTTGAATACAATCCACGGTCTGTATTTGGGTCTACTGTTACTTTCAAAGTACGTTTTGTAACCATTTTTCTGCTAGGCATCGTTTTTGGAGATATGATTGGGTTCTTCTACATTTTTGCGACTGGCTTTAGTAAGGGTCTTGGTGGGAGCATTGCTGGGAAGGTCAAATTTTGTTCTAAAACACAGTAGTACACCCACCTTGAGGGGAAAGATCCGCTATAATATTTTGGCCATACTTATTGATCCTTAAAAAGGTGACTCAGACAGAGCACGCAATTTCAAAAATATTGTACTGTCTATTAGGGAAATCAAAGTGTCACTTTTTGAACCACACAGTGTACATACCTTTTATTTATTTATCAGTGGTATTGTAATAGCACTTCCTGTTTTCCGTTCAATAATTACAGGCCGGGTTTCAGTCAACATCCGCCAGGCAGGCAGTGGACAGGGTGTCTCTTCTGTCAGTGGTCACCACCACATTGATGGACGAAGCGTCAGCTGGAATGGAGGAGTGCCGCCAATAAGAGGAATTGTTTGCTGCATGCAACTTACTTACCAATTTCAACAGGACAACTCCAACAACATACGCAATACAGATACAGTATCCATTGTTGTCTTTTATTCTATGAGTGTGACTGCATGTGCTTACCTTTACTTTGTAACCAAAGATTGTCTGTAAACTCTGTATCTTCAATTATTGTTTGTCCATGCTCTGCTTTTTTTTTCTTCTCTCAACAAAACCTACCCAAAAAGAAACCCCCATTCTCATCCATTTTACAAACCCTAACCCTCTTCCCCCGGGCTGTGTTGTTTTGCTTGATGTCTGACTAAAATGACATCAATAATTCCACACACTTGCTGGGGAGGATAAGGTGATAGCAGCAACAGGCTGGTGAAGGAATACGAGGATATCTTCTAGACTTACTCAGCTTCAGTACTATATCTTCTAGTAGTAGTAGCCAATGTCAAATAAATTCAACGCAAGTACTAGTTATACTTGCAATACTTTACCATTTGTTAGGCTACATTATGGCACTGTTCTAGTGTACTGTCACCTGCTATTTTCTCGATCGTACCGTAACCGTTGTAATGCTACAGTAAGGAGTACAAACAAGGTTTCGTTTTCTTTTTTTCCATAGGCATGCAACTGCCACTGTGTCACACCACTAGTAACACCGCAATGAGGAAATGTCACCCGCCCAGGAATGACAACGTTAATCCCCATTTCACCTGGAGCCAGCCCTGGGCCTAGCCCTAATTTCTAACACAAATTACAGGTAAGATAAGCGTTTGGTGGGAGGTAGTATAATGGAGTATTATTTCGGAGTAGACAAGAGATTGACGGTTGTACTACTAAAGTCCTACGACTGTTCAGGAAAACAAAGTTACTGTTACACTCCCGCCCCCCACCCACCAGACTGAAAAGCAGTAAAAAACAGGTATGGTCAGATAAAGTTGAAAAATATATTTATTTATCCCTAACAAAATAATCTCCCTCACCCACCCTAACCCCAACGATTGTCTCTGAAACGTCCCAAAACGATCCCAACTCCCAAATCCCACCCCCCAAAAGTCTATAAAAAAAGGGCAAGGGACACTCCACTACTGGAGGGTGCTGGTGCTGGTGCATGATGCGGCATGGGCATCATACTCCTTGCGGAGGGTGGCAAGCTCGGAGCGGAGGCCCTTAACCAAGGTCTTATACCTCAGGACCTCCTGCTCCAGGTTGGACATGCGGACTCGTAGGCGGCGTTGGCGTTCCTTGCAGCTCCTGTGGGGGGCAGCTGGTATTTCGGGTGCTTGGCGGTGGCGGTCGGCTTTCTTAGCCCGGCTCGGTCCCGCTGGTTTAGTCACGGAGGAGGATGCAGTGGTCACAGTCGAAGATGTTGCCCCGCTCGACTGCGTGTCCTCCTCCTCCTCCAGGGCCACCAGCCGCCGATACTCGGCGACTGTGGCCTCCAGCCTCCGTTGCCGGGCCAATCTAGCCTGCTCCCTCCTTGTTGTTGATTTGGAAGGAGCAACTATATGAAGAAAGAAAGACATAGTCTGTAACCAATGCTCCTTATTAATAACACAAAGTGATTGAGCCGAAAGTTGGGTCACAGAGTACAAGTAGCAAATTGAAAGCACAGTACATAACTATTGAGGACAGTATCTATGTAACCTCCCACTTCTGCATCCTTGCTCTAACAGTAGTGGTAGTTTAATGAACTAATTCTACGACCACTATGGACTTCCATTACAGTCGACTATGACAGTACACCAGTCTTATTCTTCTTCTTCTCTCTTGTTTAGGGAAATGGGTACGTTATCTTATGCAAGCCGGCAGAATGACATGGACACAGCACAGTGAAGTTGCACCCGAGAAAAAAAGTTGCACACCATGATGATGGAGACAGACTTGCGTTACTGTACCGGTCCAGTACATGCAGGTGGTGAAGCTATTACTTTTCTATTACGGGTGGCACTGAGAATACTCTGTTACAAGGGCTACTGCTTAATTAATTTACCTTTCACCCTACAGTGCAAATGAGTACTAGAAAAGGAAACTGAAGAAGCTAACTAATTTGATTATCTATCACTTCACATGGGACGTATTTAATGACAGATGAGATGACTTTAGGTGCTTTGCTTAATATTGAGTGAACACAGTGATACACCCACACATGAATGACGTACTACAAGTAAACTAAAGTTATTAAGAGAGGTACGGAGTGTCCACCGTAATAACCAGATATATGCTGTGAATGCAAACGCAATACAAAGTACTGCTACTATTCATGGTAGTATTGGACACATTTACAATTTCTTTTCCTTGCCTTCCCTGCACTGGGACGGACGTGCGGGTGCGGTGGTACATGCTCTTCAAGGTAACACTTACTTCACCTGGCGACCATCTACTCTCTCTAGATACACATTTGCTATGTAAGAGTCAGAGAATACCATGCTCCAGGCATCCATTCATTCAAAGTATACGCACACATAGAGTTTCTGTTTCACTCACCCAGGCTGCTGTCCTTCCACCCATCCTTGCTTCATCATTGACCCAGCCATGCACCATACCATATTCTTTCCTTCCCAGCCACCTCTGGGTCCAAGCAAACACATATCGTTCTTCTTTGCCAGCCATCATACAAGTTCGCGTCCCACTTACTTACACCCTTCTTTCGCTTTTCGTTCATCCCACCATCACGTTCGTCTAAGAACTTATTGGGATTCTTCTCACCAAAAACTTCACAGCTAAGTCGAAGTACATTTCGAGGAGGCTACTACCTGGTTGATTTGTAATTGTAATACACCCGTGCAGAAAGCACACTATGCAGTCTTCAATCTCAATAAGTAAGGAATATATAGCTTACCTGTTTCCGCCACCACCGTTTGATCCCCCACAGGAACGGCCACCAGCTCTTCTAACGCCGCATCCTCCCCAGAGGCCTCCGAGTCCAAGTCCAACACAGCCACCTCCGCGCTGGCCCCGTCACCAGATGTTACACCTACAAAGTACATTTAAGAAAGTTAGAATACACCACTCACTACTATATAATATTTGGTCTAGGAGAAATGTTAAAAAAACAGAATACAATGTAATAATTTGTGACTGTCTACTCCATAGTAAAAATGTCCCATTTTCCAGGGAAGGCTGTTGTCTTGCTGCACTTTTATGCACAACTGATGAATGCTTGCTTTTGATTTTTAACACGCACCACTTTTTCTCCTAACAGACAGAAGCTTGACTCCTGAGTCCTAAGAACACAACCAGGATCAAGTTCAAAGTAGGTGAGAGTTCGGCTCGACCACAAGAAATGTGTCCAATTAATCGTCAGCACTAACCACTTTTCCGTTTACAGTTAAATAGTTTTATGACAAAGTAGATTTTAATAAATGTGTTTACTTTTAATAAAGCTTTTACACTTAAATAGACTCTGTGGTTTTTGTTCCTCTAGACTAGAGTGGATGAGCTAAAGGTTTTGGAATTTTTGCAAGCATGAGTGCCTCTGACACTTCTTGACTGTGCTGTGACTCCGTACTACTCTCTTGTCCTGCGTACGATAATCTAGAGATCATTGGGGATCTATAATCGGTGACTTCGGGAGCTGAATGACTCTGCCACACTATCTAGTCAGTAAGGAGACAGTGCATAGAGGTATTGCTGAATATAATGGGAGTCCAATGGAATTGCCAAATGTCCAATCTTAGTTAGCTACACAGACAGACTAATAAGAATAGTCTAGTAATACCACAGGGAGTCATATTCGAGGCAGGATAAGAATTTATATCCAGTCTACAAGAAGATCAAAGACGATTTAGAAAAAATCGAATGAGGAACGCTAGGAAAAAATAGGTACTGTTTAGTAAAATGTAAACTTACTGGGGCCAGCAAAGGAGCCCTCGCCTGCCCGATCCTGGCCTGCATCCTCAGCACCCTCCTCCTGTGTCCTCTTGCCCTTGGGGGGAGCTGATGTACAACATGAAAGAAAGAAAAACCATAAAACATGGATGAGATTTTTCAACCAAATCAAACATTTCAAAAGAACAATAACAACATATTTTGGAAAAATAGCAAATAGATAGACAACTATTCCACGGGATCTATCTCATGTGGTATACTACGTTATTCGTATTGCCTGATTTGCGGAACGTTGACTTAGAAAGTTCCTATGTAACTCAATAAACAGACTACTAAAGAGGTTTGCCTAGGCCTGGCACTGCAGGCAGTAGTGCGCAACACGTGACAGACAAAGTCCATCCTGCTTGCAGATCAGTGAATACTCAAACTATCAATCCACCCGCCACCACCGCCACTATTTCTTCTGATAGCCATGTGACTGTCTAAAGGAAGGACACTGGACTTCAGTCTGTTGGGGCTGATTTATAAGTCCCTTGCGGAAGTTGCGGCTGATTTTCCTCCATTGTTGCGTGCCTTTTCTGACGCAGCGGCAGAACAAAAGACTCGCCATGGTGTTGGTGCGGCGTATATATTAAAAAAAAAAACACATATGGGCATATGGGCGATGCATCACGTTGTAAAGCCCTGCGCCATCAGGGGGCGTTCCGGCGCAAGGGAGGGCGTACCTGCGCAGGAACGAATCCTAAAAGTGGCTGAGGGAAATCTACAAGATGTCAATCAGTCATTTTTAGGACAATGATGCATGACTCAAACCCTGCGCGCTTGAAGCCGACGTACGGCTTGATGCAGCATTGGGGAGATAGGGTACCCCAGAGCATTGCTGGAGCTGCGCCATCGTTGGCACGCAACTCCAGCAATGCGCTGCCTTTACGGCACAGATGCGTAAGGCTTCTGTGACGTTTTGGGCCAATGGGTGGTGGTGGCATGGCACACAATTACTGCCGCATCCCTGCTACTTTGCAGGGAATCTGCGCCGGTAATTGAAAATATGACCCTTACTGTCTAGCATTACGCAGTTCTTTTCTTTACAGTACACTGATACATAATTTCTCAGGCCAATGAAATGCTTCTGAACACAACATACAAAACAAAGAAGCATAGTAGCAAGCAAGGCTACTGAGAAGGAGAGCAGTGCACCTGAAAATGAAATGCATAGAAGATTTTGAAATATAATTTACCTCAATGTAATCGGCAGCATTATTGCTCTTGGTAAAGAACAAAGATTTGCAAATAACAGAGCAGGATAAAACAGAGTAGTAAATGTACTACTACAACTACTTACCAAGCCCGGGGACCTCTACGCCGAGCGCGTCCAGCAAGTCCCGCTCCCGGTCCATGACATCGGTCCAGCGGTGGGTGGCCTGGTTATATGTGCGCCGGACCCCAGAGATCTTGTACATGGCCCGGCACACCTTCTCCCACCGCTGGCGGCGCTCCCGGATGCCATAGCCGGTCGCGATCTTGCCGCCTCCCAGGATCGTCTTGGGGAGGCGGCGCTGGACATGGAAGATCAGTGCCGCCACTTCCTCCGCGCTGAAGATCTCCCTCGGGACCACTTGCTCCCCCCTTAAACGCCCGCACGGGAGCCGGGCACGGGGTGCGGGACCCTTCCCCTTCTCAGGGTGCTTCCCGGCTCCCTTTACCATGGTCTGGGCAGAAATAAACTTAAATGATAAAGAAGAAATAGAATAGTGAAAAAGAAAAGAAAAGAGTTTAAAAAAGTAGTTTAAAAGTAAATAAAAGCTGCAGAAAACACAAAAATATAGAGCTAGAAAAATAGAGGGTTAGATAATAAGTAAAATTAGATCAAAAAAACTTCAAACAAGCAAAGGATGGCAGAGATTGAGAGAGGATACAGAAAGCATGCCCAGAACCATAGCAATGAATGAGAAACAAGATGGCCGCGCCAGTTCACGACCGCGTGGGTAAGTTCGCGCGAGATTTTCCTTGCGAGTACGCGCGAAATTGTACTCGCGAGCAGCACACTTTGCGAGATTACACATAGCGGGCGGAAACGGAATTACGTCACGCCAACAAGATGGCCGCGCCCGTGTACGACCGATAGGGTAACTTGGCAAACGAATAGCTAGAAGCGCCTCGCGAACACGCGCAAGATCACGCGAACATACACGTCGCAACAAAAACAATTTTGTATTCGCACGTATTCGCGGCTTCCGAAATCGATCTCGCACGGATTCGCGCCCCAAATAACGCGCGAAATTGCAAAAAAAACGATTTTAGCTAAAATGAAAGCAATGAGCAGGTGCAAAAGTTCAAACTTAACATTAGTAACATTCAAGGTAGTGCTTCCTGATGGGCCCCTCCAGAGTTTGCAACAATTCTATGACCCTGCTATGACCCAAACAGCAGGCTCATAGAATAGCACCATAAAGGTCCTGTATAAAAAAAATTTCACTGCAACAAAAAGCAAATTACAGATAAGGAAGGAAGCAGGTGCCAGCCAGACTGGAACTTTCAAAATTACTGACACATTAATGAAACACAAATTAATTGATGGCAGTTGAAGAAGGGCAGGTGTGCTAGCTTTTTTCAACCACCATAATCTACAGTAATAAATAAACCTAATAGGTGCCTGTGAGGATGTACTAGAGGGTGGCATGGGTGTCCCAGAGGGTGGCAGTGGTGAAACAGAGGGTGCTGTGAACCTGTGATGATAAACCAGACGTAGAAACAACATAGTCGCGGCCGTTGCAAGCCGAAAAGTAAGTTCGCAATTGCGAACTTGTCCCAAAATCGGCGCGAACACGCGCCAACACAAAAAACGGAAAAATCCGCAAGTCCGCTAGAGTTCGCGGATCTTCGCGGATTGCGAATCCGTAAATACGCAAGTTCGCGGATTGCCAATCCGCAAAATCCGCCCATGCTTACATGCATATAACTTCAAGTCAGGGGCAGCCAGGCCCCCCTTGTCCCTTCGCCGCCGTAGTTTTTTCCAGGCTATTCCCGGCAGATGATTATTCCAGATAAAAGATGTAATATCAGACTGAAACTTGGTTAAAATAGCTTGATCAAAATATAAGGGAAAGGTATTAAATAAAAAAGAGATTTTGGGTAAGATCGACATTTTAATAAGGTTGACCCTTCCTATTAAGGAGAGTGGAAGATGAGACCATGATTGCAGAAGCTTACGGCACTCTTTAACCACTGCTGATAAGTTAACCTGAGCAAGTTTATCAATATCCTTCACTATAGTCAAGCCCAAGTACCGCATTGAAGAGCTTGCCTGAACCTCCGTCACACTCTCATCATCATTCCAGATCAGCATTTCGGTCTTTGCCTCATTGATCTCATACCCTGATATTTGGCCAAATGCGTGAGCCAATTTCAGGATTGCCGGGAGTGCAGTGGTAACCTCTGATGTTAGAATAAGCACATCATCGGCGTATAGTGCTACCTTCCTCCTCCACCCTTCATAGGAAAATGGTTTGATAGTAACCTCATCTCTCAGTTGTTGCGCAAAGGGTTCGATATAAAAATCGAAAAGCAGGGGGGAGAGCGGGCATCCCTGGCGGGTCCCCCTAGAGATGGAAAAAGGGTCCGAAAAGGTCACCATTAACTAGTAAGCGCGCAGATGGATTATTATAGAGCAGGCTCACCGCCCGGCGGAACCCCTCGCCCACGCCGAACTTGGCCAAGGCCTCCGACAGGTACACCCAGTTAACTCTATCGAAGGCCTTGGTTGCATCCAACGTGAGGGCGGCCAAAGGAAGGTTCTCGACCATTGCCATATCCATTGCGCCGGTCAGGTCATAGGTCAATTCATGCAGTTGTCTCCCCTTCAAAAAGCCTTTTTGGTCAGAGTGAAGAACCAAGGGGGCAATCAAGGCCAACCTAGATGACAAAACTGTGGTAAAGATCTTGTAATCCACATTTAATATAGAAATAGGCCTATAAGACCCACAGGCACCCTTAGGTTTGCCAGGTTTCAATATAAGGGTAATGGAAGCGTTATCCCATGACACCGGTGGGAGCTGGCCTTCAAGTAGGATTTGATTAAAAAGGATAGTGAGGAATGGCACTATTTCTATTTCCAACGCCCTATATAGCTCAGCCGGCAACCCATCGGGTCCGGCCGCCTTCCCCTTCTTACTTTTCCTAATGGCTGCCCTCACCTCCTCCTCAGTAATAATGCTGTCCAAATATTGAGATTGCTCAGAGGAGAAAGAGGGTAGATCAATTCCACTCAGCCAACCTACAACATCCTCTGGTGGAATTGCCTTATCCTCTTGATATATAGATTGAAAAAACTCTCTGAAAGCCCTCCTGATTTCCTCATCCGATGAAAAGGTGTCATTATCTACTGTAATCGCAGCTATATTATTACGGACCTGATCTATTTTGGTCTTCCATGCCAGTAATTTCCCTGTTCCCTCACTATATTCAAAATGTGCCAGCTTACTGGCCTCCCATCTCTGTTGGACTCTAAGGTTTAAAACCGAGGCAAGACTGCCTTTCAAAACCAACAATTGATTCTGAAGAAGATCTAAGGCAGATTCTGAAGCTGTGTGATTGGTATCTATATCCTGTAGGATTCGGACTATATCTACTTCGATGGAAGAGATCTCCCCCTTATGTTTCTTCCTACGATAGGCGACTTTACCCGTAATGAGTCCCCTCAAGAAAGCCTTAAATGAGTCCCAAATAGTTCTGTTTGTGGCAGAGCCACTGTTAGATATAAAAAAGTTATGGGCCTCCAATTTCAGATCTACAATATCCTCTGGATGTGAGAGAAGAGAACGGTCAAAGGACCACGTACAGGGGGCTTCTTAATGGACAAGACCAATTCCATCTTTACTGCCGAGTGATCCAAAAGATGTGACGGAAGATAATTAATGGTCTTGACAGAATCTACCAATCTCTGACTAATTAGGATGAGATCAATCCTGGACTGATGATGGTATTTAAAATTACGGAAAGAGACCCCTTGTTGTTGCCCGGATCTCTGTCGCCAGACGTCAACATAGCCATATTGCTTCATTGCAGCCAGTAGGAAGGATCTAGTCTTGGATAGAACTAGAGAGCGGCTATTAGCAGATTTATCCAACACAGGATCCAGCACTACATTAAAATCACCGGCAAATATAGTAGGCTCAGGGAAGGAAAGCAAATGCGAAAAAATAGACTCCAGAACTGAAGGGTCATCCTGGTTCGGGCCATAATAGCCCAAAACTCTACTTTGAGAACCAGCTATAATCACTGACGCGATGGCCCATCTGCCACAGGGGTCCACCGCTTGTGATACCAGCCTAGCCTTGGCCCCTTTATTAAAAATAACCGATACACCCCTGGTATTCGTTGTTTGGGTGGTTGAAACTGCAAAGTCAATTCACCTGTTTTTCCTGATGAGGGTGAGCATTTCACTTTGAATTAAATGAGTCTCCTGTAATATAATGACCTGCACATCCAAATCACGCAAATATTGCAAAATTCTATTAGCTCTGGGCTTGGTACGGAGGCCATTGACATTCCAGGAGATATACTTCACTCTACTCATCCCCCCATCCAGGAAGCACAAGAGAACAATACTAAGTGTGAGAGTTGTGACAAGTGTAACAGTTGTGCTTTTAAATCTTTACCCAAAACGAATCTGTTACCATCCCTTTTGACAAAATTTGGCTTATTGAGGACATTTTTATATTTTTGCCACCACCCACCACCAAACCCCCCCTGTGCCCCACCCCTTCTGTTCCCTCCCCATGAAAAACCCTTACAATATCTAACCGGAACAGTGTCCAGTAGATATTACCCCTCGTAGAGCTCCCACCAAGAAGACCCCCGCAGTTACCCGAAGGAGGAATAGGAGACAGAAGACAACTTTATGTCATATAAATACTCAACTCAGAACATTAGAAAATTAGCAAAAGAGGTGATGGGAATTCCTACAGCGAAAGATAATAAGAAGAATACACTGTAATGATATAGAAGATTCCTACTTTACCGGGTAGTCCAGTCGGCCCATGCGCCCTATTTACCCTCCTTGCCCAGCTCCATTAATAATTCATCGGCAGCCTGTACTGACCTAATATTGAACATTTTATTGTTATGCATGACCTTAAGGGCAGCCGGAAACATGAGTTGAGCTGTAGCACCCATCCTCCTAAAAGCATCCAGGCATCTCCCAAATTCCCATTGTTTCTCCAAAGTGACTCTGGAGAGATCAGATCTAATTAGGAAAGTGAACCCCTTCCCAGCCAGAGCCTTCTGTTTAGAGCCATATTAAGAATCTGCTCCTTCAGCACATAGGTGTGAAAATTGACTAACATTTTGCGCGGTTTGGACCTCTGAGGATTCCGTCTAAAGGGATCCCTGTGGACTCTCTGAATGTCCACGGCCAGCTCTTCTAGTGAGTGCCCTAAGCCTAGGGACTCCTTAAGTAAAACGGTGATATATTGCTTGATGTCTGACCCTACAGATCCTTCAGGAACGTTGAGAATGCGAATGTTCCCCTGCCTTGCATTATTTTCCAAGGTCTCCATCCTCTCGCTAAGAGCAGGATCCTCCCTGGTAAGCTTCTGTATATCGACTTTCGCCTGATCCAAATGGGTCGAAAGTGATGCTACTGTTTCTTCCAAGACACCAGTTCTTATGGTAAGCCCATCGATTTTGTTGTCCAGGGACTCACAATAGTTTCTAAACTCTGCTTGATTAGCAGAGGACTCAGCAAAGCCTTTCCTTATCTCCATAGTAAGGGCGGAGAACATTCCCAGTAGAGTTGTTGCCGTTATTGAGGACACAGCTAGTGCCTCCGTATCAACTTGAGCAGAGCAGAGTTCCGTATCACACAAATCACCACCAAGTGCTCCTAATAGATCTTCTGAAATATCCCCTTTGGCCAGCCCTGCATTCAAGGTCTGAGGGAGGCACTGCACCGATGAGGACTGACCACTTGTACTTTGCGGGGGCTGTAGTTCATTCTCTTCATCTTGGTAAACTTGACAATCCCCAGGCCCCAAGGGAGGTTCTACTGTGTGTGTGAGACTAGGAGTAGAAAGTAGCCCTTCCTCCACTCTGCCCCCCCCCCTAACAACGGCGGCGGAGATACTAGCACCGGGGTGTGAGGCAGAGGGGGGAGAGGTGTGGCCGGAACAGATGCCATGGTGTAATCGTCCGAGAGATGCAGTATCTGAGGGACTACCTTAAAGTAGGAGCGAAGTGAGGGGGTGATCTTTGACCCTATGGAAAGCACCGTTTTGGTGTTCTTAGCCTTAGATTTACCCTTGGAGTTGGTGCATTTAGACTTAACCTCTGTATTAAAAAAGGATGAAGATTTTATCCTAGCTGTGGCGTCAATGCCAGGCTTAGCCGCCTCCATAACTGCCTCAGAGTCACCCGGCTTATTCACTAGTTCTCCTGCTCTCTTCTTGCAACCACGACCACGTTTGCTGTGACCTTTGCTGAAGGTGTTAGAAGTATTAAGGGTACCCAAGATATCCTCAGAAGCAGTATGGTCAGTTATATCCCCAGGTAAAACCACAGCAGGAGTTAAACAAGCAGAGTCAGCCTTACCGCCATCAGGAACCTCTAACCCCTCCACTGTAAAAGCTGTACAAAAAAAAGACTGTAGATGATCTTGTGGCTCTACCTCCCTGCAGGGCGCTTTTCCACGGGTACGTCTTGAATTTGCTGCGCACGTTGAGCCACGAAAAGGCAGGACCAGGCTTCGCAGCTTCTTTCCCCTCCTCAGCTCCAGCGCGGCAGAAAAAAGCCTTAGCTGGGGCTTTAAACAATCCTGTGCCGGGGGAGAGGTGGGCAGCTGCGTAACACCACAGTGCGATGGAGGAGACACCCCCACAAGCACCTCAACTTGATTTGCCTGGACTGCCACTGAATACTGTGAAATCTGGCCCCCAGGAAACAACTTGCTGAGCTCACTCCCTCCGTCTCCGTGGCCACCGTCCTCCGAAAAGCACAGTGGAAAGAGAAAGAGGGCTGAGCGGCAGTGATCGCCCAAAGGAGTAACGCCCCGCATCCCCTCACCGGACGGATCCCCGTCGCGTACACGTACACGGTAAAATTAACGAGATTAATCACAAATTAAAGTAGGTGCATTGTCGCCCAAAATGTCCTCCGAGTTACACACTCGTTGTTGCGGCTGTGGGGTTGATCCTGACTGGAGCTCGGTCCGGAGCACCGCGGCAAGCTAACTAGCTGCCGCCATGTTTTTCATGTCCAGCACCTATCCCAATTTAATGTAGATTGAAGTGGGAATAGTAAAATATATTTTATTAGTGTTCAGCATGTACCACAAAATAATGTAGATTTGAGTGGGAATAGTAATTTATTTATGACTATAAATAAATGTATACAATTTTTGTGTAGTTGGAATGTTTTATTTTTTTAATAACATGACAAAAAAAACAATAAACATTAGTATTACATTTTTATTTCATACTAATGTCTATGGTTACATATATTTGACAAACAATTTTATGGTTAAATTAAATTTTTATAATTGTTTGAAATTGTACATTTTATTAACAAAAATATTTAATACAGATGTAAGTATGGTTTAAAATGATAACAAAAAAGTACAATTTTTTAACATATTATATAACATTGTTTTATTGTTATACATGTTAGTTGTGCATACTGTTTTTATATTAATATTAATAATAAAAGTATTAATATTTTTTTAACAAATTGTTAAAATGGAAAAAACATTTTAACACATGTGTATTTATATACAAATTGTAAATTTGTTACACAGAATTTTGTACAATTTGTTTGATGTTTTAATAATTATAATAATAAATATTATGTATTTTATAATATTTATTTTTATAATTTTACAAAATATATACTTTTTGTTAAGTATTTTAATACAAATAAAAAAACATGTATTTTTTGACATAGTATTTATTTTTAAATTTGTAAAGGAATATTTTAAATAATGAACTAATATGTTTGTAAGGTTAATGTATTGTATTAGTTTTGGGTCTTTCATTTTGTAACCGCTTTAGGTCGTTTTGTGTCATTTGGATGAAGAGCAGCTCGCGGTTGGGAGACACTTCACGTCGCTAAAGGTAAGGTTTGTTTTATATGTTTTGTTTTATATGTTTTAAGTGTGCTTTAAAGTACTTTTGATAGTAGTGTGGTAGTATTTAGTGTTGTTAGAAGTAAATTAATTTTATTAAACTGTTTGATATGTTGTATTTATGTATGGTGGATGTACGTATTTTTAGCTTGTTTTAGGCTTGTTTGTAGAGTCAGTGTTTCGATTTTTAAAGTATATTTAGGTGAAATATAATGTTACTAGTGATGTTAGTAGGTGTTTATGTGTTGTTTTAGGTGGGTGGGAATGTATGTTTTATATTTTTTTGTTGCAGGTGTTCGTGATATCGGAAGCAGTCGTTTTTTTTTTTTTAAAGAAGTGTTTGTTAGTTTTATTAACTAATGGATGTTGAACACTTCTTTACATTTTTCGGGTTTCCTGGAGCGTTTGTTCTATATTTTATAAATTTTCAGGTTTTTTTATGGTTATTCGAAGAATATTCGTTGAATGGATTATTCAGTTTTAGGACAGTTGTATTTTTTCATTTTTTTTGGGGCAAACTTTTTCCTAACTGGATTGTTTTGGTGAAGATGCATTCTACAGCACTTGGAATATGCTTGGTAAGTTTTTTACATTTTATTTATTGTGGGTGGGTAAAGCTATTATCATTATTGTTATGTTTTATTTATTTCAAATTTAATTAATGTGTGTATATATATTTAATAAAATATTACATTTTTTGCACACATTAATTTTTGGGGAAATAAAATATATTATTGTTATTTATATTGTCTTTGTTTTATTTTTTAGGACTAGTTTGTTGTTCACAGTAATTTAGAGTAGTATTTTGGCAATTATGTTGAGGTATTCAATGCCTTTTGTGCTAGGGTACAACTTTACTTGTTGTTCTAGGTATTTGTGCATTTGCTTGGTTTGTTTAGATGTTTTTGAAGTTAGTTCAGTAATGGATTGTTCCATTCTGAACTCTTGATAGCTTTGTTCTTTTTGTAGGCATTTAATACATTTTTCTAAACTTGGTTTAGTTCGTCCAGTTGATTGTAGGAAGGCATTGTGCCAGCCTTCAACAGCGTTGTTTGTTTTTGATTCACCATTTAAGGGGCTTCGGTAAACGTTCCACCAGGGTATTAGGAATTTTGGATTTCTTCTGTGGCCAGATCTGTGGAGTCTGCCTACCCAGGTATCTTCAAAGTGGTCTAAAAGTTGACTTAATTTATCTTCATTTTGTTTATAAAAGTTGCTAACAATTAAAAGGTTGTAGTGTTCTACTACGTCTGTTTCTGGAACGTAAGCCAGTGCTGTGAGTTTTTTTATTTGATATGCAAAAGATGAGTTTGTTGCATATTCTATGCTTAAAGTTGTCTTTTGTAAATGTCTCCATAGACACTGGTTAAAGTGATAATAGCACCCTTGAATACAGGTATGGGGGTGTATTTTTAAAATACTTGAAAGCATTGCTTGTTCAAAATCAAGTATTATTTTTTCAGGGGAATAGTCATTAGTTTTTTGTTTGATTGTGTTTAATAATTCCATATATGTGGAATTAGTTTTATTTGGTAGCAGTGCATAAAGTAGAGGTATGTTGCAGTTTTGATATAGGCCATGTATGGTGTATAATTGGAAAAAAGGTTTGGGACAGATGTTAAAAGTCCCATCCATCATCCAATATTGGCTTTGCTGAAGTTTTATGAGGTTCATATTTGTGCCAAAAATTATAAGTCTTTTATCATTGCTTTCATTGTAGTAAATGACAAATGGTCGTTTGTTTAAAGTTATAGTTTGGTTAGGATTTAAATGTATATCACTATATGTTCTAGGAGGTGGAGTGGTAGTAGTAGTTGTTCTTTTTGTTCGTGCTATTGTTCTTTTTAGGGAAACTATATTTGGCATCTGAGTAGTGGCTGTTTTGGGTATTTGGGGTATTTGTTCTTTTAAGATGACGGTTGTTGCTTTTTGGGAACCTGTGCTTGCCTCTTTTATGTTTTCCAATGCTGTTCTAACTTCTATTTCTGTTACGTTTGGTGGGTGGTTGTGTTCCCTAGTATAAATTACTGTTGCTTCTCTAGTTGTTGCCCTTCCGTAACATTTGTTGGAGTAATATTTGCTACATTTCCAATTAACTTTCATCCCCAATTGTTTCTCTTGGATATAAGTGTAATCCATGTTGCAGAGTAATAGTTTTCCTTTCTGGCTGGTAACAAATTCAGCTCCTTCAGTCATTTTGTTGTTTGTTATTCTACAAGAAATATGTATTGTAGTTATTTAAAAAATAATGTATCTATTTTAGGTTAATTAATTTTTTTTATAGTATATACTTACATTTTTCGAAATTCGATCTTTGATTTTAATGTACTTGACTGTTTAGTTGTGGCCTTTATTTTCTGTGTTTTCTTGATCTGTTAGGAAAAAATTATTTTATTTGTGTTAATTGTTCAGCGATATTTTTTAGGTTGCAATTACAGTTTTTGCTATCAATTTAGCTTAAACTTATTTTATGTTTTTAAGAAAATGTTTGAACATACTTACTTTGTTAGTTGTATCTTTGATTTCTGAATTTTGTTCTCTGTTCTTTGTCAGTAGAATATTCTGTAGTGGTAGGAGAAAATAAAAAGTAGATATGCATTAGTTATTTGAACATGTTTGTTATTTTTAACATTTTAGCAGTTAGTTTAATGTTTGAACATACTTTGTTAGTTGTATCTTTGTTTTCTGAATTCTGTTCTTTGTTGTTTGTTAGTAGAGTATTCTGTGGTGGTAGGAGAAAATATAAAGTATATATGCATTAGTAATTTCATCACGTTTGTAATTTTTAACATTCTAGCAGTTAGTTTTATTTAGTTTATTTTAGTTACTTACTTTTAATCCATTGAATTTTAGGTTCAATCTTGATGTTCTTGTAGGTGTAGTCGAATTTATCCAATGTATTTTCTCCTGTCGTTTTTTTCTTCATGTGGTTTGTGTTTAGTGTGTAATTGTTTATATAGTCGTTTGGAGTTAGTAATTAGTTTGTTATTGGTTTATTTATATTTTCAGTGTTTTCATTGGTCAGTTTGTATTTTTGAATATATGTTAGAGTTTTTTTCTCTATAAGGCAAACGTAAAATAATAATTTTGTGTGTTAATTTTATATAATTTAATTAAAATCTTTTAGTAAAATATTTTAAATTATTAGATGTTTTATAAATCTGAAATGTAATTATATTTATAGTTTGTTATGAGCGATGTGTATTTTGGTGTTAATTTAATTTTTACATGTTGGAAAGTGTTGTTATATATATATATATAAATAATTTCGATATATATAAATTAACGATAATATTGTTGACGATAAATGTGTTCTCGATATTTTTGACATAGTGTATATATTTTAATGTAGTCGATATTTAAATCTTTCAATATGTATGTTGTCGATTTTAGTGAGATCGATGTTTATGTAGGTCGATATTGTGTATCCGATATTTTTGTATGTATTTAGTTATATATATGATGTCGATATTATTGTGTTCGATAATTTTGTGCCAATATTTTTGTAGCTCGATATTGTGTCTTTCGATAATATGTCAGTGATTCGTCTGAGTATATGTGGAATCAACTTCAGGAAATAATATACATTTTCACTGTTTTTACCTTTTATTAGAACTGAAAGGTATAATATGTTCACCTCGTTTTTGAGCATTTGGACTATCTGTGGTAATAACGCAGCATCACCTGCACTGGGACCCATTGGTTTAACCTTCCCCAAGACAGCTTTCACTTATAGCCAGCAACAGCTTGCCCCAGACCCCACACTTGCAAGCATCTGCCCATCAATCAGAAAGGCTTCAGTGGTAGGCCTTATAAGAAAGCCTCCCGGACCTGCATCAGATGACCACCCGATGCACAGGCCTCACACCTCCATCTTACAGCAACCTCCTCCCCTACTGATGCCTATCTAAAGCAAACTGCAACACCTATCCAGCACCAGGGACATCTTAAGGGTTTTAGGGGCCCTAAGGCAAACATATTTTTGGGGTCTTCTGTTCGGAACACCTTTGAATTTATGATCCAATATCCGGTTCTTTCATGCTCTCTTTGGCCAGGTCACTGACACTGCTCAGGCAGACTAGTCCAAATTCTAAATGTGTTTCCAGCTAATATTCAGGGATAGTGATGTGCGTTTTCAATATTGTCATATAGCAGCAGCTCACTAATATCACTGTAAATAATCTCTGCGACCCACTGCCATTGCTCACGTGAGACCTTGTTTTGATCTAAAAAGAACTTTTTTCATGACTGTTGAATGGTGTTGAAAAACATAATCACAACATTTCTCTGCAAAAATATCTGTAGCAGACTCCCACAAATTACCCTTATTAAAATACATTTAAAGGAAAATGGTATTTAAAAAAACTCTTTGTTTAAAAATAATTCAAGGTCAGCAGGGTAGGACCGTGTGGGGAACAGAGCCGGATATATGAGGGGGCCCCCTGAAAGGCTGTGGGCCTGGGCCAGAGCCCACTTTGCCCATGCCTTAAAACGCCTCTGCCCAGTACCTCTGACGCCTTCAGATGAAAACCTTATCAAACCCTGCACGGCATGCAGTGGGCCTCATATGTATAGTCCAGCCCCCAAGAGTGGTCTCCCACCTTCCCCCACTCACCTTCCTCCAGAAAGCTCTTTAACCTACAACCACAACATCTCCTGAGAGGCCTATTGACTATAATGTTATTGCCATGCTTGGTCTGCTGAAGGCCTCGTTACAGAATGCAGCCTCTGAGGAAGTGTGACACCAGCAACCTAGTTTCTCCAAAAGAACAAGGCCTCTTTGTTGAACGAGCATCATTCTCCATGCCTTGCATCAAATCCCTTAGGCAGAGTCCGGAGAGGTTTCACATCTACAGCCACCTACCCTCAACGCGTCTCTGTATGCCTACTTCCACTCGTTGGAGATCAATTGATGAAAATATTAACTTTGCTTGGAATGGAGCAGACTTCCTTATGCACAATATGTTCCCTGGAATATTTATAATTCCATTGTAAAACAATCAATGCAATTTAGATAGAATATTTGTAGTTTATTTCGTATATAGACATCAGCACATCTTGAATTTAATTTATTTACATATTAAGAAGGGAGGACATAAAAATGTGTAACATTTCATTGCTTCTCATATAGCAGCAGTTTGCAAAGCCAACAGATATTTAAGGGTTTGTATACAAGCCGTGTTCAATGTAACCTTTTTAGCTACTTTACATAGGTCAATATTTTCAAAAATGATTCACTCAATTTGAAAAATAGTATTTGTCTTAATCAAACTTAAAAGTTTGCAAGCAGTACACCGTCAAGTCTTCAAAGTTCATGCTACAACATTTTCAGGATGACTTATTTTGCTGAGTGGGTCTCCCTGTACATTGACAAAGGCCACAAGACACTTTAGGTTTGACCAATCCACTCCTTTACAGAGTTCGACTGCTCCTTTTTCCATTACCCAGTTCTCACTAGTGACCGACATCCTGTTTCCTTTCCAGGTTGTTTGTATTTAAATTGGAAAGAAATTGCAGAATAGGGTATGCAAACATTCCTAGAACCTAGGCTACCTATGTTTTCCTGGTGAAGGCCCCTAAAGACTGTCCATGGACCGAAATACACCACTGCTTATTATTGCATTTACTTGGCTAGGTCCCTACCAAAGCTATCTTATATCAAACATTATGAATATGTATTTTTCTCTATATTTCTCAAAAATGTAAATTCCATACTCTTTATTTCAGTCCAGTGCAGTTTCTCTGTCATGCCACAAGATTATCATAGCCCTTAGGGCTACTTACTTACAGTGCCTTTGCATATCATTGGTGACTAGTTTTCTCTGCTTCTTGGCAGCCCAGGGAGAGGCGTGCTAGATACACCAGCCAAGTTGAAACACCTATTTTTCTATAGGCTGATTTTCTGCCTTTGATACTCTTTATTCTTCCTAGCTGTCAGCAGAGCTAAACGCAAGCTGTGGACATAGGGACTAGTGCGCGATCAGGGACATGGCTAGTGGGGGAGACAAGGGACACACAAAAGAACAAGTTGGGGATGTGCTGGAGGGTCGGTATTTGAGAGGGCTACATCTATTTCAGTTTCTTCACAGGTCTCTGGGAAAAGCATCCCGGCCCTTCATAGGTTCAGCCACTAAGTCTGCCTAATGCAACCTTTTTGACCCAACAGGCTGACCTCAGCTAATCAGTGGTCATTACCATTCACTTAACTTCTACAAAATGCTCCATTCACTGTGCACCTCATGGGAACATACTGCATGTGTTGTCAATTTGTCAGTATTCTCTGAAGTTTAGGTCTTTCTCTGTGTGCCAACTCTTCCATACCAGTCCTCAAGGGCCTGAGGCATTCTGGGATAACCAGGCAATCCTTGAATTCATTATTGCCTGTTTGTGCCTGTGGTCTTGCTGAATTTCCTGTTCAGACATTTCTGTAAAGGAATACCAGAGACAAGCAGTAACGGCGTAATCCTGTGGGTTGATGAAGGCTATAGATTCATATACAGGTATCATTCAAATGACGCACAGCGACTATGTGTATCAATACTCTTTATACCATGTCATCGCTAGGCACAGGGCTACCTTTATTAGGAGTGAGTTAATTTAGTTTGAAAGGAAAAGTGTAATGCATAGCCTTGCAGTAAATTACATTTTAAGCATATAATGTGCAGGTCAGTTCAGCTCCTCCGCGACTGCAGAAGGCACTACTCACACAAGAAGCAATGTGGTCTGGGTGCAGCGTCCAGTCGCATTATTGAGTCAGAAATGTCTGCTTTGGTGTTGGTACTCGCCTTAGTTCCAATGAGTAGGATTGAGTCTTTGATCTTCTGATGGATGGCGGCACTGGTGTCAGAAGCCATTCCAGAGGTGGTTATTGACAGTGGTGTGCAGCAGGTCTGTGGTGACAGAGAAGTGTAGTAATGGCTAAGATCAGATATGTATATGGTTGACAGAAGAAGGGCACTACTCTGTCTCAGAACTACAATAGAAGAAGAACATTGTCTCAGGTGTGACTTGACACCGTCGGTTGATGAACACGGCTAGTGAACCACAGGGGGAGTTCAGCCGGGTTCACAAACTCACTGTCTGCACACTAGTTTAAGTTTAATTTTATTTAGACAATTGTGTGGGTACTTAAAGCCATTGCAATATATATACAAGATAATCATATTTACATGGTAAGTTAAAAATTATTTATAACATTTTTCAATTACATTTTTTCAAATATGACAGATAAAAAGAAATCAGATAGTCACAACTTTAAAATTAGTGATGCTATTGCACAGGAACATTTAAATTCGTATATCTGCCAATGAACGACCAATCCGCCCCTGACAACCTAAAAGTTAATATAACCATTCGATAGTAACTTATACATATACATGATAAAACTAAAAAATTCATAGTGAGACACAGTTAAATTCAAATGGTAAAATCTTTAGTGTCAATATAAAATATTTCTAATAGTAGGAGGCAAGCGGAAGTCGCAGTTTTGAGGCTAAAAGAACATTTCAGTTCATTAATCGTCCTTAGGGGGATTCGATAATAGTCAATGGGTCAGCCCATAATAGTATTATGGGGAACTCTATATTGTTCCTAAAGGATGATGTGACCGTTGAATTGCTTCTTATATCAAATGTACTGGACGATTTACGTGTTCTTTTGTCTTTGCTCCCCTTTTAGCAGTAATTTGACAAAACAGCAATTTAACTGCGAGTCACCTGGGTCAAAGCAGGCTAGGATGGCATGTCTTCTTGTTCGCATTCCTCTTCGGTTAAAAGCCTTCGTTAACAGTTGTTTCCTTTCTGCCGTTACAGTATTACAGGAGCAAACCAAATGCAACATGTCCTCCTTGCAACCCCCAACGAGGCGACAAGTGACAGGTAGATTACTGCGTAGCCAAGGTGCCATGTGTTATTTGGCTGGTAGTAACTCTAGCCGGTATCTTAAAAAACTGCTGCTTAATAAAAACGTGATAACCGGTGGCAAAGTAATCTTGTAGTGCGATAGACTTGTAATTGTTTAATGTCATCCACCCATGTGCCCTTTGTGCTAGTGTGGTTTTATCTTCTGTAGCTGATTTAATTTTAAGAGACTTCTTTACCAAACGCCTAAAGGCCTGTAGGCCAATTGACATTCACGGCCGTCGGCGACACCTCGCTGGCGAAACTACATCGTAACTCATGCCGCAGTAATTTTGAAGCGCCGCCGGTGCGGTACACCATCACAAAGGTGATACGTCAATCTTTTCAACTCATCCCATGATTGAGATTTCCTATCATGTCATTTGGAGGTGCAGCTCAACATGAGCGTTGCTACAAGTCTTAATATAGACACAGACCTATAAACTAGAGAGAACGTTGGCAAGTCCCATTATCATCCTCGTACTGTGAACATTTTGTGTTAATTGTGACCCGTACATTCCTTGGAGAAGTCATATGGAGGTTGCATTCCTGAAGAAGGCAGGTCTTTGCCGAAACGTGTGTAGAGATGATATGAAAACCACCCGTCAATTATAATTATGACATGATACAGATACTACATCGTGAATTTGTTGTTGTGGCTATCCTTTGAAATCCCATCAGAACATTCAATTATGTTGACATAACCTAGACAATTGTCTTTTTTGGTCAAATTATTGTGTATTAGGAAGCTTAAAAATATGTCGTTCCAACAATCTATTAGTGTGAACAATCTAAACATTTGAATGACAAGTATGTATGGATAGGTGGATGAATGCAGCATGTGTGTGATTCAACTATTTACTTCTCTGTTTATGAACTGTATATATTGAACTAATATAAGAAAATACAAATATTTTTGTATCTTACTAATTTAGAGTGTCAGCTTTTCTCTCTTATCTATTTTTATCATTTGTGTTTATTTGAATATATTCTGTAGTTGCCCTAGGAATTTCACAGTAGTCACCTGGCTCAAAGCAGGCTAAGATGGCATGTCTTCTTGTTCGTATTCCTCTTTGGTTAAAAGTCTTCGTTAACAGTTGTTTCCTTTCTGCCGTTACAGTATTACAGGAGCAAACCAAATGCAACATGTCCTCCTTGCAACTCCCACAGAGGCGACAAGTGACAGGTAGATTACTTCGTAGCCAAGGTGCCATGTGTTCTTTGGCTGGTAGTAACCCCAGCCGGTATCTTAAACAAGCATTCAAAATGCAATAGGTCTCGCAATAGAATAGTTACACATTTTTCGTTTTGCAAATGGATGAGTGGTGTTGCGTGGATGAGTGGCGTTGCGTGGATGAGTGGCGTTGCGTGGATGAGTGGCGTGTGTGAGTGGCGTTGCGTGCGTGTGTGAGTGGCGTTGCGTGTGTGAGTGGCGTTGCGTGTGTGAGTGGCGTAGCGTGTGTGAGTGGCGTTGCGTGTGTGAGTGGCGTTGCTTGTGTGAGTGGCGTTGCGTGTGTGAGTGGCGTTGCGTGGATAAGTGGGGTTGGAATGCAATAGGTCTCGCATTAGAAAAGTTCTAGTTATTGGTCTTGTAAATGACATAATTTATTTATTTTTGCGTTGTTAAAATAGCTATATTGATGGCTTTGTCATTTACAAAGCCAATAGTTATAACATTTGCAAATGTGACACCTATAGCATTTGGAATGCAACATGTTTTGTATTTACGTGACTTATATGGCAGCTCTTGTCGTTATGCTACATCTCTAGATAGTTTTATCTTCCGCAAATGTGACACCTATTGTAACACAATATGTGTTGTGAGGGTGAGTGAGGGTGAAGGGTTGAGGGTGAGGTGTTGAGGGTGAGGGGTTGAGGGTGAGTGAGGGTGAGGGTGAGTGAGGGTGGGGTTGAGGGTGAGTGAGGGTGAGGTGTTGAGGGTGAGTGAGGGTGAGGGTGAGTGTGGGTGAGGGAGGGTGAGGGTGAGTGAGGGTAAGTGAGGGTGAGTGAGTGTGAGTGAGGGTGGGGGTGAGTGAGGGTGAGTGAGTGTGAGTGAGGGTGAGTGAGGGTGAGGGGTTGAGGGTGGTTGAGGGGTTGAGGGTGAGTGAGGGTGAAGGGTTGAGGGTGAGAGGGTGAAGGTGAGGGTGAGTGAGGCTGAGGGTGAGGGGTTGAGGGTGAGTGAGGGTGAGGGTGATTGAGGGTGAGGGGTTGAGGGTGAGTGAGGGTGAGGGTGAGTGAAGGTGAGGGTCATTGAGGGTGAGTGAGGTTGAGGGGTTGAGGGTGAGTGAGGGTGACTGAGGGTGAGTGAGAGTGAGGGTGAGTGAGAGTGAGGGTGAGTGAGGTGTTGAGGGTGAGGGGTTGAGGGTGAGTGAGGGGGAGGCTGAGGGGATGAGGGTGAGTGAGGGTGAGGGGTTGAGGGAGGGTGAGGCTGAGTGAGGGTGAGGGTGAGTGAGGGTGAGGGGTTGAGGGTGAGTGAGGGTGAGGGTGAGTGAGGGTGAGTGAGGGTGAGGGTGAGTGAGGGTTAGGGTGAGGGGTTGAGGGTGAGTGAGGGTGAGGGTGATTGAGGGTGAGGGGTTGAGGGTGAGTGAGGGTGAGTGAGGGTGAGGGTGATTGAGGGCGAGTGAGGGTGAGGGTGAGGGGTTGAGGGTGAGTGAGGGTGAGTGAGGGTGAGTGAGGGTGAGTGAGTGTGAGTGAGGGTGGGGGTGAGTGAGGGTGAGTGAGTGTGAGTGAGGGTGAGGTGTTGAGGGTGGTTGAGGGGTTGAGGGTGAGTGAGGGTGAGGGGTTGAGGCTGAGGCTGAGTGAGGGTGAGGGGTTGAGGGTGAGTGATGGTGAGGGTGAGTGAGGGTGAGTGAGGGTGAGTGAGGGTGAGGGTGAGTGAGGGTGAGTGAGGGTGAGGGTGATTGAGGGTGAGTGAGGGTGAGGGTGGGTGAGGGTGAGTGAGGGTGAGTGAGGGTGAGGGTGAGTGAGGGTTAGGGTGAGGGGTTGAGGGTGAGTGAGGGTGAGGGTGATTGAGGGTGAGGGGTTGAGGGTGAGTGAGGGTGAGGGTGAGGGTGAGTGAGGGTGAGGGTGATTGAGGGCGAGTGAGGGTGAGGGTGAGGGGTTGAGGGTGAGTGAGGGTGACTGAGGGTGAGTGAGGGTGAGTGAGTGTGAGTGAGGGTGGGGGTGAGTGAGGGTGAGTGAGGGTGAGTGAGTGTGAGTGAGGGTGAGTGAGGGTGAGGTGTTGAGGGTGGTTGAGGGGTTGAGGGTGAGTGAGGGTGAGGGGTTGAGGGTGAGTGATGGTGAGGGTGAGTGAGGGTGAGGGTGAGTGAGGGTGAGTGAGGGTGAGTGAGGGTGAGGGTGAGTGAGGGTGAGGGTGGGTGAGGGTGAGTGAGGGTGAGGGTGGGTGAGGGTGAGTGAGGGTGAGTGAGGGTGAGGGTGAGTGAGGGTGAGTGAGGGTGAGTGAGGGTGAGTGAGGGTGAGTGAGGGTGAGGGGTTGAGGGTGAGTGAGGGTGAGGGTGATTGAGGGTGAGTGAGGGTGAGGGTGAGGGTGAGTGAGTGTGAGTGAGGGTGGGGGTGAGTGAGGGTGAGTGAGTGTGAGTGAGTGAGGGTGAGGTGTTGAGGGTGGTTGAGGGTGAGTGAGGGTGAGGGGTTGAGGCTGAGTGAGGGTGAGGGGTTGAGGGTGAGTGAGGGTGAGGGTGAGTGAGGGTGAGGGTGAGTGAGGGTGAGTGAGGGTGAGGGTGATTGAGGGTGAGTGAGGGTGAGGGTGGGTGAGGGTGAGTGAGGGTGAGTGAGGGTGAGTGAGGGTGAGTGAGGGTGAGTGAGGGTGAGTGAGGGTGAGGGAGGGTGAGGGTGAGGGAGGGTGAGGGTGAGGGAGGGTGAGTGAGGGCAAGGGTGAGTGAGGGAGGGTGTGATGCGAAAGCACAACATCTGAATCCCTGAGCTTGTGTTTGAATAGAAGATTGGAATACATTCTGAATGGCGTGCACTGTTAAAGCTTACCAACGGCCGGTGCCATGCTCTGCTAATAAGAATTAAGCTGCAAAAGCGCCTCACTCATGAGCCTGCACACTTCATTTCAAAGCAATATAAAGATGACTTGTTCCCGAGAATGTTTTATGGCTGCCTCGTTGTCGCTCTTGTACTCATCCGACCTTATTAATGTGTCAGGTATTAACAAAATAATTTTCTTTTTGCCGATCTTGCTTTATTGCTTTCCAAATTTAGAAAAAAAAAAGAAACGATAACGAGCTGGCAAACAGGCTAACACACTCGTCAAGCCAAGTTGTTTTTATTGCTCATCACAAAGGAATCAAAATGCGCTCCGAGCACTTTCAATGCAGGTTTCCGTGATTGCCCGAGACAGCGTTTGCCCAACAATGTCACAGAGGTCAGCCGAGAAATAAAATATGATATGCTTTTTTCAAGAAAGCACAACATCTGAATGCAGTGTCCGCGGTGTAAGAAGAGCCCTGGGGGAGGGAGCGAAAGGGATGCACTTGCAGAACAAAGGCAGACCTTCTGCTAATTGACTGAAAAATTAGCCCTGCCCCCTGTGGGAAGCACGCAGGCCAGCAGCAGATGGAGACACTTCGGACACTGTTGCAAGCCAGGCTCCCCACAACCTGCTGTGAAGCTGCCCGCAATTAAGGGTCACAACACTTTCTTGTTTAACAGAACACAAGCAAGATGAGAAAAATAACAAGCATTGACCGCCAGTACCACTCATTTTTAGCCAGCAGCCCTTTTGTCATCAGACTTTCACCTTGAGCAGGAAAGAGGAAATCATTAAATAGAACAAGGGAGGAGAGAAGGAAAGGTGACAGAGAACTGCTGGAGGAGCAAAGAGGAGAAAAGAAATGCACACGGCGGGCAGGGGAGGGGGCGGAGCGGGGAGAGCGGCATGTGGGTGTGAAGAAGCCGGGGCCTTTGAAGTGAAGCTAAGCTAAGCTTCAAAAGGTGTCGGAGGAATGCGGCTGAGGGAACAGACGGCGATTGCGGCTGAGGGAACTGATGTGCACGCGCTTTTAAGCTCAATGCACAGGCGCATTGAGCTTAAAAGTCACGGGCACTGCAAGGAATCGCCACGATTCCTTGCAACTTGGTTAAAGACTGTTTAAGCCGCAATAGGCTCGCAAGCTCGATGCGCATGCGCATCGACAGGCGAGACCTAAAAACTGCTGCTTAACCGCATTGATGCGGCGCATATTTCCGCTGTGTGCTAACGCTAAACGGAAACCTATGCGTTCATGACGAGCTCAGCTCGTCATGAGCGTACGAGAGGTGTACCTCATGACGAGCTGAGCTCATCATCAGCGTCGAAGGTGTTAATAAAAACGGGATAACCTTGGCAAAGTAATCTTGTAGTGCAATAGACTTGTAATTGTTTAATGCCAGCTTCTGTAGCTGATTGAATTTTAAGAGAGTTCTTTACCAAACGCTTAAAGGCCTGTAGGTCAATTGACATTTCCCAAAGCTGGTCAAGACCTGTAAGAGCTAGTGACTCTTGCCCGGTGATATATGACGATGCTGTAGTTCGTTCCACAACATGTGATTCAATGTGTTCAATTCAGCTTTCTTGATTTTATTTTAGCATATTATGTATGAGCAGCACCGGGCTAGTGGTTGCTTGACCAGTCCGAATTCTAGCCTCATCTGAAGTGTAACTTGGCAAGGAGAATGTAATTCTATAAGCTTGGAAATCAGCATTATCCAGCGTGATTGCATCCTGCCCTCTTAAAGCTTCACTTCCATATGATATAGTTGGAAGGAGATTTGCTCTTACAACTTCCAGTAGTGGGGTCAAAACAGGTCCAGCTACCTTTTTCTTCGAGTTTTTAAAAGCTGCAGCTAAAACCATGTAACCTAAAAAGAGTAATCCTAACCTAATATAGATCAGAGAAGGATACCCATCAGTCATCACACGGATCTGCCCTTCATCATTTGGGAATCCTTGTTGACCATATGAGTAACGGACTACCGGTGATGTATGAGGACAAGGTGGAACATCCTTCATCAACCCAGAAGAGCGTCTGTAGGGTCTAAGTACTAATGGTCAGTTCTCTTGAGTGGAGAAAAAAGGGTGACGGATTTGCAGTGCAAGTGAAAAATGTGAATGAGTGTGTAATAAAATTGGGTGAGGGAGCAACATGAAATTTTATTCTGGTTTCTGCTCACTCCTCCAATATTAAAAGACCAAAAGCAGTTTGTATCACTTGAGGCACTATTTTTCTAGACCCATTGACACTCTTGTGTAGGTACTTCTGTTAGGGAACGTGTCTTTGCTTGGTCTTTAAATTCCCTTAGGTTCCCATCCACCGTAGTGTTATTATTGCAGCTAAAACCATGCCTTTCTTTTTGATTGCCTCCTTCTGCGCAAGAAAGATCCCTTTATTATCAATGATCACTCCGAGGTATTTGTATTCAACTGCATTTTTCAACTGCTGTTTACCCATGAACCAAGCCTGTGTTTGTGTTTTCTTGACGTTGTAACTCATGGTTTTCGTGCCGTCATTGTGTCGAGGAGTTGTTGGAGACCCAACAGAGTGCGGCTCACCAGTACTAAGTCATCGGCATAAAGGAAGCATATAGGAAGCATGATATCGGTTTAGCCCCTAATTTCAGGGCATGAGGGTTACATGATTGATTTTGATTTGAACCCATGTCACTATTTAGCAATATCAACATGTGTAAGAGGTTCTGTGATATACCCCAACATGCTAACTTCCGCCACAATTTCTCTCGGGCTACACCCAAGAGGTGTGGCGCAGTGGCCAGGGTGGCTGACGCCGATCGCTGGGGATCACGGTACGATCCCCGGCACCAGCGGCAGGGGTCTGCCAAGCATGATTAATGCCGAAAGCAGGATCGCTAATTCTGGCTGGTTCTCCGGCAAATGTATATATTATTCAAGACAAACTTGGTCTTTAACATTGTCCTGAAGATGATGCCACGTATCTGAGGTCTGACATCGAAACGTCGACACCCTAGTACCATATGTTCTCAAAATACTTACAATGTATTGCACAATGGTACCTTAAAGTAATCAGGTCTGTACACTGAATACTAGTACACAGACCGCCTCCTTCGCACTTGCCTGAAAATTGTTGTTTTGTCTTGTTCTCTGTGGGTCACAGGCTGTCCCCCTTGACATTACTTTTGATTCATTGTTATTGTGTACATTTTGAAAAATAAATTCCTGTCCGGCTGGACAAGGACATATTGGCTATTTAGCGTATGTTTATTCTCACCCTGATTCTTCATGTACTAGGGACCCCTGTCTTTAGTAATAATCTAACGCCCAAGGTCCCTAGTGTATTACCTTTGGGTTCCCTTGTCTCTCTAAAACACTTTGTTTTGGACAGGGCGTAGATAACAAGTCTTGGGTCTCTCCTCATTCAGGCAGCAGCCTCCACAACAGCACCTAAAGCTGATGGGCCTTTAGTTCTTGCGCTGAATATGGCAAGTTTTCAGAATGCATTTCAGCCATCCCCCTTCTTCAGTTGACATCCTTATTCTCTGTCTTCAAGATGGCCCGACTCTTACAGAGGACAGCCATGTTTCCTAAGCATCGTCCAATCCTTCCTCTGACTGAAGTACAGACCTAACGCTTGTTTTCAAAGGTAAACATAAACATCAGAATCGCTGATATGGCCAGTTTATTTTAAAAACCAGTGCCAGTGGGCATCACACTAACCGGGTTCATACACTGGTGTAAAACGTGACATTTTGGTAGGCACAAATCTAGTTCAACTTCATGTGTTTTTCTTGTGCAGTTCAGTCCCATGGAAGCAAACATTCAACAATAACAGTGCTTGTGACTCCAAGGTGATGGCACACATCCATACTAATACCATTCCCCTTAGACAGTCCTCCAGCCAATCCGTGACAGTTACTGGCCACCAGCTTCCCTGTACCAGAATCGAGGACGAGGGAGAAATTGAGCCTGCGGCCAGCCTCTGCCTCTTCGGTGAGGGCAGTGGCCACACTCTTTCCAACAGCCATGATGTTCCTCTTTGCAGGCTTCAACCTGACCAACCTAAGCTGACCTCATTCTGTGAGGTAAGCACAAGCAGTCCTACCTGATTCTGTTGAAGACATTCCCGGGCTACACACACAGCGAGGGACCCAGACTCAGGCACGCTAGCCCTTCAAGTAGCCCACATCATACTATACAGACACACATCTAACTCTGATAGGACAGTGAGCGTGTCAATCATGATAATCTACACAGTTCTGCAGAGAGGGGAGGATGGAACCATGTCAAAGTTACAAAAACACGTGCACCTCATGGTTCTAAATTAGCTTCCACCAGTTCTTAGTCATGCTATGTGCTGGACATGAGGATGACAGTCATGCATATTAAAAGTAGGTCCACATTGGGTGAACCCCTTCTTTCCCCAACAGAGTTGAATACTCTTCTGGTGAGCCACATATCTCAGATATCATGAATAACTCCTGCACATGGGACTCAATGGACACATCTCCTCCACAGGACAAAATGCTGGGTCATTTGGAAATGTTGGAGTGATAAGTAAGGGACACAGTGTTACTTGTCCAGGGACATTTGACCCTACACAGAGGCTTACTAACACTGGTGTTGCGTATAGGGAGGAGCTATTATTCACGAGAGGCTAAGCCTGATGCCCCTCATGATGCCCCGTCCCTCCCTCAACAATGGTTATAAATAGTATATTGCGCTCATTGGATCTGCATGTACCGTATACATAATGCTGGTTTGTCATGTGCAGCAGTGAAAAACAAAGATGTATGTAGTTATGTCCAGAGCACAAGAGGTTAAATCCATACAGTGAGATAAAAACGCAAAAATTAGGCTTTGCAAACTCTCTTTTGCAAAGTGATTCTAGACAGGAATATGTGAGGTATTAGGCAATGTTTTTTTCTCAAGTTAGTTACACAATTCAACACACACATTCACTCACACTCTCTCTAGCTCTCTCATTATCTCTGATTACGCCCCCTCTCTCTTTATCTCTCTCTTTATTACGTGAAGCATACAAAGGCAGATAACATGAATTATTATCTGGCGGCAGACATAAACTACAATCACTCGCTCCATGGATGCCTTTCATGGATTTTAGGGAAAGGTGCCAGGAATCTGTGAAATAATATCCAAACTGTCCCAGTTTAATGGATGCTCAGGTAAAGGTGGTCTCTTGTGGGCTATAAATACAGACTTGTATTAATTTCACAAGAGATCAGTGTAATTTCTTCCCCACTACTGTTTATCCAGCGCACAAACAATGTTCGAGGAAGTTGCAAGACTTTAGGCAGGGTGAGCAGTCACTCAGCAATCAGTGAACTGAGGGGCACCATGCCCTCCACTCTAGGATAAAAAGCACCAGGATATCCGGCAGTACACTTTCTATGAGGACCCACAATGTGTTATGTTATGTTATTCAATTTTTTGAGCGCACAGCTGCCCCAGCAAAGGGGCGTCCCGGCGCTAATCCGTTTAGTTTTGTAAAACTAGGATCCGGATAAAGCTGAAGTGATGAACCTCAATTCATGCCCACTACCCGTTGCTATTCTGGTACCAAGACCTACTCACAGCGTTGCAAATGCACATTCATCCAGACCAACATGCTTCAGCTGTTCTTCTGCCACTGTGTTGTGCACCAGAGAGATGCAGCGATGTGCAGTAACTTGCCTTGAGCTGCAGCAGTATGAGATGACATGCAGTGAAATGCTAAGATATACAATGAGATGGCATAGAATGTGGGACATGCACTGAGATACACCTGGCAACCATAGCTTAGGATGAAGGGAAATGATGTAACATAAAGTGACCTACAATGGATTCGTGAGATGACATAGCAGCGCACTGACTCATATACATTGGACATGTATTGAGATGAAGTGAGAGGCAGTGATGTTCGATGTAAGGCAGTGAAATACAATAGGCCTGAAGTGAGTGTAAGTGGACTGTGGTGAGATCCGATGCTCATGCTGTTAAGTAAAGTGAGAGGATTTGATGGGCTGTAGAAAGCACTGAACTTCAGGGCCGCACTGCACACTCCGCCGATTGGCTGTTTCAGAGCTATGGAGTTTGATACCCTGTTTGTGTAGTTCCACAGACCCTGTGACTCTATTTACATAATTCTTTCTCTTGTGGGTTTCAGTTCTTGTTCTTTGAGGGGTTTGGGCTCCTGCCACGAGCTGCAGGAGGCACCTGTTCTACCATAGACCCACTGGGTGTTCCCCATCAGCCTCTCAAGGAAGGTCAAATGCTCACAACACTGAGAGTTGAATCAGCCACACGTGTCCGCCAGACAGAAGACTACAATATGACTATATGAATATATATATATATATATATATATATATATATATATATATATATATATATATATATATATATATATATATATATATATATATATATATATATATATATATATATACATACACATACACACACATATATATATATATATATATATATATATATATATATATATATATATACACAGACATATATGTATATATATATACATATATATAGTGCTTTTAGAAAGTCTACCCCATTTAATTTTTTTTATTTTGTTGCCTTGTAGGGTAGAGAATAAAAGTCCTTAAATGCTTTCCTTGTTAATATCGCATGCTACCCTCCATCATTCAAGTGAACAAAATATTATAAATTGTAGGCAGTTAAGATAAAATCTGAAAGATTATGGTTGGTTAAGGTTCCATCCACTTTTAATTTCAATCCTAAAATAGCTGAAGTGTAACCAATCGGTGTCAACGTCACACACCCGGTTTGTTGCCCTCTACTTTTGTTAAATGTAGTGATTTGCATAAACTCAGGATACATTCAGTTGTTCCTCTGCCAGGTGACGCATTTCAAGCGAAAGACTCAACCATGAGTACTAATGAGTTTGCAAGCGATCAATTGGAGAAAAGTACAGATGGGGGAATGGGTATCAAATATGTCAAAAGCTCTGAGTGTCTCATAGACAAGGAAGTGGGAGATATATAGGACCAAACAGATTTTCCCTGGACCAGACCTTCCCTCCATACAAGGTGGTGAAGCAGGAAGGAAACTCTATTAAGGCTACCAAAAGCCAATGGCATCTTTGAAGGACCTACAGGCTTTTATGGCCTAAGCTAGTCAAAGTGTGCATATGACGCAACATCCAAAGCGCTTCACAAATCTCTTCTGTACAGGGTGGTGGCAACAAAGAAGCCAATATTTGAGAAAGTCCATGTCGAATCTCTTTTGAGGTAGAGATGTACCCAAATGTTTTATGGTCTGACAAAACTCAAATGGATATTTTTGGACTAAAAAGAAAGTGTTACATTTGGTTCAAACTCAGCACATAACTTAAAAAACACCAGTCCTACTGTGATGCATGAAGGTGGGAGCATCATGAAAAGAAAGAGGATGCTTCTCCTTGCTTAGACTGGGACAATGGTCAGGATAGGAGGGCATTTTCATGGGACACAGTAGAGATAAGCCGTTGAGGGAAATCTGATGCATCCGTCAAGAAAGCTGAATGTGGGGCGAAACCCACCTTTAAGCAAGACACCAACCAAAAGCCCACAATGAGAGCTATACTTGAGGGGCCATTGGACGAAAAGGTAAATGTCTTTGAGCGACCGGGTAAGTGCCCCGATCCAAATCTAATCGGAAATGATTTTATTGACTTGAAGATTCCTACCCATCTGCGCTCTCCAAGAAACTTGAGAGTGTATGTGCAGTTTTGTAAATAAGAATGGTCAAATATTGCCAGATCTGGGGGTTCAAAGTTGGTAGACATGTACCTATCCAAACAGACACATACCAAAGGTGTTTTCACGTGGGAGTGAAAATTTATCCAATCCCTTTTGACTTTTGTATTTTTACTATATAATTTTCCACCATAAACGACTTATTTCCTATTGAATATGTGGGGTATAGAGTATAGATGAATGGAAATAATCCTCATTTAAATGCATGAAACGCTAAGGCACTGACTCAACAAAATGTGAAAGAATTGAAAAGAACGGATGCTCTAGGCACTGGGCGTGCCACTCTAGCCAGACTCAAATCTGTTACTTCACCCCTCCTAGCACATCTGCTTCAACAAAACTGACAACAACTGAGAGTAAACATAGCGAATATAAACCCCCGAAAAGCTGTGTATTAAACAATAATGTTTCAAGCACACCTGGCTCAGCTTCCACAAAACTCCTACCTTTGCCCCCAAAAAGTACACGCACTTGGTATTTGTCTCTGTGTTTCTTGCTGAAACACTTTTGGGCAACCAACCAAATACAAACGTATCCTTTGACAGCCTTGGCATGTTCTGATACCCTGAGTCTAGCCCCAGGAGAGAGTTTAGGTGTGTCTCAGCTGGTGCTTGGTAAATTTATTTAATGTCATAAAAAGGCTCATCTTCCTTTGGCAGCTTAGACCGAGTATCATAGCAACATCACAAAATAAAATGATGGACGAAGTGTTTCAACTGCTTATGCTTGCCCTACTTTGCCAAGGGCATGCCCAGACGTGGGTCCCTTGCTGGCTGTGCCACTGGATTCAAGCTAACCTGGCTGATGAAGGGTGATACCCTAAGGCCGGTCCCAGGATGCTTGTTTCCAGTCTAGGGAGTACCTGGCTTGGCAGTTCGGGCTGGACTGTTCCCACAAGGAACAGGGTCAAGACTGATTTGCATATGACTGGGTCCAAGCTGGGGTGGCATATTGAGCAAAAGAGAGATGGATTAAACTCACATCTCTTGACTTGGGGTGAGTGGTTGAAAAGTTTCAGCACTCAATCCAACATCTTGTTGGGTTTGCTCGACCAAATCAACAAAAAGAGAGGTAGGGAAGGAGAAACACTCTTAGTCCCCACTATGACGAGAAAAATAACAACAAAAGAGTGTTACTTGGTTAAGGAACACACAAGTAAATAGAGCACAAGGGAGAAACAGCACCAATTAGGTGTGTTCAGAAAGCCCTCACTCACCGACCTGGTCGGTGACATGCTTCATCATCGGGCCCCACTGGGTGTGACCGAATGTCACCCCAGTGTGCTTCAACGCCAGATTTACTGCGGAGCAGGTAATGTGAAGATGTGAAGGCTAAGTGATAGGTTACGTGAACAGAGTGACGTGGTGAATTTAAAAATGCCTTGCATGTATCAAAAATTCATTTAATAACTGATCACCAAGGGCATATTAAAAAATGTGTTGGAAAACAAGGCCAACTAAATTGAATGGTCTGTTCCAATATCATTACGTGATGGTCATGGTCAACATGTTTCTGCCAATTTTGGTGTAATTAACCTGGCATTCGTCAGGACCTATAGTGAATGAACCCCGGCGGTATGGACACGCTAAGGCCCACCCTACCAAGGGACGTGAAAGTAAAAATTCGTCTGTGAAAGTGCAATGAGGAGGGGGCTTCACCGAACCAAAAACCGGGATGCACACATCCTTCTAGTCTCTGGATTAGAGACTTCAAAAATAAAATGCACCTATGGAAGCAAAAGGTACAGACAAACACAGAAAGACAAACAAACAATTAGTTCTTGTTCTGGAATTTACCATTGTAAATATAGTGACTTGTGCTCATGTGGACTGGCAAGTGCACATCACTGAACTAGTTTGTAAAGTTAAGTGACTCCGCCTATAAGTGTGTATTGAACTGTAATACACAATAGCATTATTAGTGGACAGCCGAACTCACGCAGTGTCCGTGTCAAAGGGCACACATACTTGTTGCCCACCGGTGCGCGTGTGTGAATCCATGCGCCGATAGGGAAATACGTGACACTATGGGAAATGGAAGCTTCGATAGTAAGCCTATTGGGAACACTGAGCGCGTTCACAGTGTAGAACTAACGGATCAATGGGCCAAGGGCCAGTGACCACTATCCCCAAAAAATTGCGCGATACTCAATGCGATGATTCTCACTTGAATGGTGAAAAAATGTCACCACATAGACCGCATGAGGGGGGTGATGGCGTATTTGGCACATCCTGTGAATAAAAAACAAACAATGGGACAAACTGTTAAAGGAAGCCTTAAAAGTACTTAGCTTGTGCTGGTTATGTGGCCAAGGAAACACTCACGCCCACGACGCCAGGCACCCGTTTGTAAACCTGTTCGACCCTCTAAACTGAGTCTCGACGATCGGGACCTGATGTGCACAAACGGTATAAGTAGCGAGAGCTGAGTCAGCAGCGCTCGCGTTTCTGGGTCTGGGCGTGGCCAAGACGTGCATGCGCGGAGTTAGCCAATAGGTGCGATCTGCCGATGTCAATAGACCAGCGTCACTGTTGGAAAGCTAGAGCGCCGAAACGGTCGTTACGTTGCAAAAACCACAACCCGCAAAACTTTATTGACTGTTGTTGTGATAGAACAAACATCACGAGGGAATGGCATTAGGGGATGTACTCATGTCAAATATTAGACCATGAATTGGGCGAAAGTGAAGCCGGATCTTTCATTAATTGCAAGTTTGCAGAGACTGAGCATGGTACTGTGAAGGGGTTGATGGAACAGATAGGGCAGTACCATTATCTAAGCTGCTTACATTTTATAAGATTACACAGAAGGGTAGTCTGTACAGGGCAACACACCAGTGGTCTGGTTAGGTCAAACCAGAAAAAGTTGGAAAAAATCAGGAAAAAAACAGCAATGATTCCAGATCATGATATGTCAAATATGAGCGATCGGTCAGAAAGTGGTCTCATGGATATTCATTAGAGGGTAACTATACCTAGGTTATCCATATTTAATGTAATACAGATGGAAGCCTGGTTAGGTATTGGGATTTGATATAGTTTGGCACGCTTCAGATGGTACTCAAAAATTTACGGAGAAATGTCACTTCAGGATTGAACCCCAAGGTATGTCATCATTCAGACCATTTGCATGGGTGCCAAGCCGATACACCCACCTCTGCTCCTTCTCAAAGAGTCTTTCAGCGATGTTGGGGCCCTCGGTGAGCTGCTCGATGACAGTCCATCTTAGATCATTGGTGGTATGATTCGCTTGTAAAAAATGATCGCTCATCTTGGTTGTGGCTTTTTTGCACCTAATATTGCTCCTATGTTCACATACCCTCTGTTTGACCTTTCTTGTTGTCATGCCCACATATCCGTGCATACAGGGGCATGTGATCAGGTAGACAACATTAGCAGAGTTACAATTAGTGTGTGATTTTTGCCACCATGTTTTGTCTAGTTCCAAAGACAAAGATTTTGTAGCCGTTGTCAAGGGACAAACGGAGCAGTTAGAGCATGGGTAATGTCCAGTCACCCTGGGTAAATTCCATGCATCAGTAATGCTACGTATTGGCATAGCAACGGGTTCTTTGGGTCTGGTGTGTACCAGAGAGTTTTTCAAACTACGTCCTTTCTTGAACGAAAAGAGTGGTTTTTCCCAGTCCTTCTTGGTACTGGTGATTATTTTCCAGTTCTTATTAATAGATTTTTTCATCAGGTTAGACAAGGTGCTGTAGGTGGTGACACATGTGAGGGGAGGTTCCTCCGTGGTTCTCACAGATGGTTCCAGTAGGGCTTCGCGAGGTTGATTGCGTGCCCGTTTGAATCCTTTGTTTAGAAAATGATCTGGGTACTCTCTTTGTTGTAGTTTGGCAGTTAGGTTAGTTGATTGTTGTTTGAAGTCATCAGTACTGCTGCAATTGCGCCGGATCCTTAGATATTGGCCGTAAGGTAGATTTTCCCTCACCGGGCGAGGATGGAAGCTAGAAAATTGGAGCAGATTGTTTTTTGCAGTGGCTTTGTAATGAGTTTTGGTGGTTAAAGTCGTGCCACCGATGGTTATCACTATATCAAGGAATACCACCTCCGTGGTGCTTACTGTGTGGGTAAATCTCAGGTATCTGTCGATAGTATTGACCCATCCAAGAAAATCCATCAAAAGTTCCATACTACCTTGCCAGATGAGCAGCTCATCATCTATGTAGCGCTTCCAAAGGAAGATGTTCCTGGCAAAGGGGTTGGTGATGGATTGGATGTTCTTGGCCTCAAAATCAGATACGTACAACCCCGCCAGATACGTACAACCCCGGTTTGCTAGACCGACATCAAGCTAATATCATAAATATTAAGGAATTAGTGCATAACCTGAAGGCAACAGTGAAAGTACGTGGTGGAATGTAGGACCTGGGAAATTCAACTTGAAATATTGTATTTAATAAATGCAAATAGCCGTGGAAGGTTGGGAAATTTCAGTGCTTGTCTTAAGGAGGCAAGGGGAATAAATACAAGTTCCTCAAGAAAACTATGGGAATTTCAGTAATGACAGCAAACTAGTATAGCTTGATTTTCCTAGAATTTTAGGTCTTTTGAGGGATAAGTTATCATTTCTCCAATTCAGTGGTTTTGTAATTGAGCTTTAAGCCAGGAACTCATATTTTAGTTTGCATAAACCAGGGTCTCCTTGTGCAGGATCAGTCAAATATTAAACACCCAAAATCAGCAGAAGACATACAAATGAATATAATATTTCTTCTAACCAAAATATGGCTACAGGGTAGATCCTGCAAATGGCCGGTAGTGAAGAGCTTGGAGGGCGTCTCTGGTGCTGTTGGTGGCCAAGGTAGTGTGCGGCCGGACAAGTTACTGATTGGCTGGAGCTCAATAAGGCACATACTACTTGGTCCTCGTAGACCAACACTGAAAGGATAGGATTTCTATGGAACCAAAGGATGATTTCCAGTTTCTTTGGTTCAAGACAGGAGTTGACTCTTAATTCATCAGGTTCCTTGATGTGGAAGTGGTACAAATGTTGTCACTCAGCATCACAATGATGCTAGAGATTGATTGCAAAACCCCAGATAAGTAGCATACTGACATATTTTTATTCCTTAAAATCAAGCAATTATAATCAACCGAAAAAAGAGTAACTAATGGATACAAAGAGCTCTAACCATATTCCCACCAACAACGCTCTAGAAAACGCATTTAGAAATGGCTTTATTATTCTTACTGCTTGTTTAGAAAAAGGAAGTGAAAGAAGGTCTTTTCCTTTACAAGAATGTTCAGCTTTAAATAAAGCCTGTGTTACATAAAATAAATACTCATGGTAAAAATGAAAATACATACTTTCAGTAGTATATTTTATAAAATACTCCCTTTGAGAATTGCTTCTTCATTCCCTGAGAAATTGTTTTCCAACTTTTTTTTGAAGTTAAATAATTTTTATTGAGGATAAATAACACAAGAATACAAAAAGAACAAACATTCGGTTCCTATTCCTATAACATAAGAAGTATACATGCATGTACAGCAAAACAACAGGATAATAGGTGGTAAGAAACAAATTATATAAACCTTAAACTGCTAAATTCTAAATATACTACTATGAAGCATAAATATACAAAAAGAATAGAACTGTAAGAGAAAACATTTGAATTAGCGCAGAAAGAACCTACGTGAAATAAGAAAAGATAAGCGTATTCAGGTAAAATAATAGAAAAATGTTTTTCTATAAAAGAAAGAAAAAAGGAGGGAAAGAGGAGAGAAAAGAAAAAGAAGATATAAATAGTACAAAAGAAAAGACTATAAAGAAGGAAATTGTTTTCCAACTTAACTTCCAAAAATTGGTAGTAAAATGCTCCTAGTTTAAAAACATATTTGAACCACAGGCCAAACACCTCAGCACAAAGATCCAAACTACTTTTTGTAGCCAAAGAGAACCTCTCGCTGGTGAATGGGCTCACCTCATGTCATTGACCTCATGCCAAGACCTCTACCTAGATCTAACCTGGAGACTTTGCTGAACAGAGAGGGAGTCATTCTGTCACATCTTACTGTCTGTTTTGCTAAAGACATCTTGGAGGCCAGGGCCGTACTGGGAACCCAAAGCAGCCCTGGCACTGTTGTCGGACCAGCCTCGCACAGTGCCTAGGTAGCGAGTCTGACCACTAAAAGGTGCATCACTCCACTCTATGCCTCTGCACTCTGCAGGACTCCACAGCACTCCACTCTACATCACTGCACTCTATGCCTTTGCACTCAACAGCACTGTACTCTACTCTACACCACTCTACACCACTGCACCGTAATTCTATTCTACTGCAATCTACCCACTGCTGCAGAGTATAGTGCTACTGCACCCTATGCCACTATACTCTGAAACACTCGAAACTAAAGCACTTTCCACCAGTCCTCTCTGTGCCACTCCACTGTATGCCACTCTGTGCAAATCCACTCTATACCACTCAAAACACGACACTCTACTCCATTCTTCCCCATTGTACTCTAAGCCACTCCACCCCACTCTCCTCTATGCCACTAGCTTTTAGCCATGCTGAACATCAGCCACGCTGGTGTACAGCATGGGTAAAACACATTGGCAAAGCCAAAAGCTCTTGCATAGGCGAGACCTATTGGCTTTGCCAATTCTTGTTTTGAACTGCCTGCACTACAGGAGTTCTTCTGGATTTTGATGTCAACACAGATGCAGCTTCAAACTTCACTGAATGGGTAGTTCTCGATACTTGTTCACTGTAACAAGGCAGAAGCTCACATAATCCTTACAGCAATTTCCACTACAAGCACAGCATATTTCAGAGACTTTGGGGCAAAAACTCCTCTAAGACCTGGGGCAAGTACGTGAAGCTTTCACAGCACTGGATATTTTAAGAATGTGGCCATGTCTGCATGGGAGAGCTGTTTAGAAAGGTCTACTTGGAGCCCTACAGCAGATTAGCAAAAACTAAACGTGTGGTTCTCAAGGTATTTTGGTGTCCCAGATGAAATACATTTTCTTAGCACAGATGTGGGTTTACCCTCGATCAACCAGCAGCGGCCCCTCCATTAAAGCGGAGGAGTGCCGCCCCCACCACCACCCGCAAATAAAATAACAATAAGATAGGTTTTAAACTCGTTTTATTATCGTTTTATTTTAATTTCCCCTGGGCCGGCCCCTAGGATTCTGACCAGTCTTGTGGAGGGTCCAGGGGATGACTGTTAGACTTGGTCCTTTTTTGCAGGATCATCTCAGACATTTTTGCCTTCCTCCTGAATTTTTTCTAACCTGTTGTTGGTGGTTTCATGACTCTGGGCACTTTATCTTTGTTGATCAGTGCTAAAGTGATGTGCTCTCAATGGTAAACTTGGTAAGATTGGCCTGCACCTGTTTAAATATGTAATTTACCTATCAGTCCCTTATACAGTGGTATCCCATATACCCAAGGCCAGTAAATTAAATGCTACTGGTTGGCTTGCAGCGCTGCTTGCGCCACCCACCAAAGTAGCGTTTCAAAATCTGTCTTAGGCCTCTGCCACTGCAGGGCCTGGGCGCGCAGTTTACTGCCGCTGAGATGTGGCACATAAGGTGGTTGCCACATCTGCGACTCCCCTTTTACTACTTGTCAGTCACCCCTAAGGTAGGTGCTAGATAGCCCTATGAGCAGGGTGTGGTGTATGTAAAAGGTAAGACATGAGCCATAACTGTGTGGCATGTCCTGGTAGTGACAAACAGCCTATTTGGTTTCTCACTGCTGTGAGGCTGACCTCTCATAGGATTGCATTGGGGATTCCCTGACATGTGCTTCAGTGGTAAACCCCGGTCTGAGAGGGATAGCGTGACCATGCTTGGTATGTTTGGAATAGTAGTGCTAAATCATGCTTATTGGTGAAAGCAGATTTATTATTACTATTTTAGAAATGCCACTTTTAGAAGTGGGCATTTCTTTGTGCTGTGTGTCTTTGTGCCTGCCTGGATGTGTATTGACCATCTGGTTCTGACTGACTGGAGAAAAGGGAGGTGCATTCACCCCAGCCAGTCCCTGGGGGGTGGTTGAGGTGTGTCCTGCCCTGCCTGGGTGACTCAGCGCTAGGCTGAATAGACCTTGGCTGAGTTTAGAGTAGCGGGAGGGGTTTCCCCTGGCACCTGAATAGGCCTGGTCTGCATTTGGAGTGGTGGGAGGAGTAGCACCTGTACCTGAATAGGGCTGTGCCTGCCTTCCAAAATGATGGCTCTGCCCCTGTGATGTGTCTAGGGACAAGACTTACACTAACAATGGAGGTTGTTGTGCACTTGTAAAGTGCCCCCAGAACTGGTTTGAACTGGGCGCTCAGGGCCCTCTGCCATGGTAGAACAAAGACACTTTTGGACTATAAGTCCTGGGGCTGTGACCCCATGTAAGGGGGAACTGCTGGAACTGGAACAGAACTGAATAGAAGACATTGTGTGGGCAGCACCTGGCCAGAGGACTGCCAGGAGGAACCGCCTTGGGACTTTACTCCTCTGGGCTGCTCCCTGTGAGGCTAGAAGAAGGACTGCAGCGCTGTCCTGAGAAACCCCTGTGCTGGCCTGCTACCCGGCACCTGGCTGGTGGGTCCCCTTGTCTGGGAAAAATATAGCGACTTGCGAGCGCTCTTGTGGCTGGGTGAAGGTGCTTGTGGAGCACTTCCCGTTCTTCCCGGGTGCTAAAATGAAGCGCGGGACGAGCGCTCGTGAATGCCGGCAGCACTGTCTACCTGCGTGGCTCTGTGGGGTGTCCTGCTTCAAGCACCAATAGTGTGATGAGACAAAAACTGCTGCACTGCCCCTCTCACCACTTCTGGGCCGAGTCCTGCTGTCTCCGCAGGAGCCTGAGAGGTGCAGCATGACAAAAGAGCTGAGCCCGGCCCCTGTCGGTTGCTGTGACAACGCAGGAGACACCGGGCCGCAGCCGGAAGTTAGGCAAAAGTGATGGCCTGCGTGGTCGAGCCTAGATGTGGGTGGGGCCAAGCGGGACCGCGTTCCGGAAAGTGAGCCGAAGAAGTGGAGTAGGGAGACTTCTTCTGTGCTTTCCTGGCCGTCGGGGCCTGATCAGAGTCCTCCAGTGGCCTGCCAGTAACTCTGATCTCACAAAGGAGGGTCAAGGAGCAAGGACAGCACTGCGAGTTGGCGGGCCACTCCCCCCCAGTGAATTTCCTGTTAGGGAGACAGGGATACCGTGTTGGTGACGACGGCTGCTCCGCATGGTAGGGGGCGGCTGCCTGTGACCAATACCTACATGGGGACACATACTCCTAGGCCGCCTAGCAAAGAGGAGCCCGAGACTGGGGCCCACATTCAGGAGGAATACTCAGGCTGCTTCACCGCGAGCGAAGCCGTGCCTGCCACTGCGGTGTGTGAGTTTATGCACAGCGTGGCCGGCGCTAGTGGTAATGTGCATTCCTGGTAAATTGTGACTACTGCATTTGTACATGCTGCTGGCCTTGTCGTAGGATCGGAGGGGCCACTCCTATTGTTGTCCTAACCTATGGGATATGAACATCTGGAAAATGTATAGGTGTTGTGCCCTGATGTGAAGTTGCTAGTGCAGGGATATTCACAGTGATAGTGATTTCCTAATATGTACACGCTGGATGGGTTTACTATGATGCACTGCTAATTTAGTTTTGCATAATGTGTTACGCTCAGCGTAATCCTACCAGTAGTTACTGGTCAGCCTGATGGGATGTTCATGAAAGTTGCCCGATTGGCATAGTGACTTTTGTAATCCCTGTGATGTCATGATGAGTGCCTAGAGGCACAGTGATTGTGATCTAATGTGTTTTTATGATTAATACAAAGGCTATTTTTATTTAACCTTGTATGAAGTTTCTTTTGCGGTGTGCCTAGTGTGTCGCTGCTGTGTAAGTGTGTTGCGCAAACGCCTTACACATTGCCTCCGGGATAAGCCTGACTGCTCTGCCAAGCTACCATGGGGGTGAGCAGGGGTTAGCCCTGACTAGAGTGGTGGGTTTTACCTGGCTTAGGTGCATACCCTAGCCAGCCAGAAAAATAATTTCTAACAATGACACCGTGGTGGGGGAGTGGTAGTGCACTCCTTTCTTTGCGCATGAGAGTTTGGCTGGCCTTCTTATGCCGGCCAAACCCTCATGCGCAATGAAGCTCTCTCCAGCCCCAGCTACGTTGCTGGGTCAGGAAAGAGCAGGCACAGGCTCCCAGTCTGCCTGGGAGCACAAAGTCCCAGTGCTAAGGCCAATCCTGCTGCTGCATTCATGCAGCATCAGGATTGGCGGCAGTGCAATCTGGGAGCCTGTGCCCAGAAGGGGGAAGAGTGCGATGCATCGTGCACGATCAGGCAATTTTTTTCATTGTTATTTTGACCCCCGCCAACACCCCCCTGCACTCCCTCCTCCAGCCCGCCCCACCACTTTGGCAGGAGACGGGCCGCTACTGCAATCAACTTGTTCACAAGTGACGTCCTCAGCCTAGAGGCCGCAGAACAAGAATAAATGTGAACACATCACCCCCATCCTGATGGAACTCCAGTTTCTCCCCTTGCTGGAACCCACCATCTTCATCATTTTCAAAGCTATTGTGACCAGCACCCCCACCTATCTGCTCAAAGGGTTAATAGCTGGAGTCAAGAGGGACAAGCTAAAGCAAGCGTATCCGTGATAAGGGAGCAGGAGTACCCAGTCACAGAAATCAAACCATCGGGCGCAGCAAACCACCCGCTGTCACTCTTAATCCAAAAGCAGATCGCCAAAGGGAGGAAAGAAGGAGCTCCGAGACTGAATGGCATATCACCTGCCCTGTTCAAAGCAAAGAGAAATGAGTGGGTGGATATCCTACAACCTCTCTTTCTGGAAATTAGGCTGCTAAACAGAATACTAGAATCCTGGAAGGGCTCGACAATAGTCCCAATTCACAAAAAGGGGACAAGGCCGAGCCCAACAACTATCGCCTAGTAGCTCTGATTGATAACGAAGCAAAATATTTTGCAGGCACCGTACTAGAGGAGCTCACACTCTGGCCTGAGATGAACCAGATAGTACCGCTGACTCAGACCAGTTTCTTCAAAACGACTAGTACATCTACAAATGTCCTCGCAATCTCACTGATAATCGACGCAGCAAAAGCCTCCAAGTTACCATTACACCTGTGTTATATTGATTTCAGTGCTACCTTTGATAATGTCGAGAGAGGCAGACTATGGGGGAACTAGCACGATGGGGCATCCCACAGACTATCTTAAAAATGCTGATGCTTCTACATACGGATACCTGGGTGCAGGTGAAACTAGGCGGTGGCACCCACCTTTCCTCAAAAGTACCAACAACAAAAGGACTGAAACAGGGTTGTGTGCTTGCACCAATCCTGTTCAATTTATTCATGGCTGACCTTCCAAATGTGCTTGATGCCTGTAACTCCCATGCTCCAAGGGTGGGAGAGAGAACTCTAACCAATCTCATGTAAGCAGATGACGTAGTTCTGCTCCGTTATACTTATGTCGGTCTCCAACACTTATTAACTGAAATGCAGCAATACGCAACAGAAAATAATGTAAAAATAAACCTGAGCAAGACAAGGATAATGTCAATAAATAGCAAAAAGAACATACAGAAGTACTGGCCCCTTTGTGGCACTAAAATTGACCATGCTTGTGAGTATAAGTACCTAGGAGTCATATTCGACAAGGAAGGGTCGTTTTGGAGCCAAAAAGAGGAAAGAAGAAGTAAAGGTCTGTCAATTGCCCTGACAATGAAAAATCTGGCAAACCAATTGATGGGACCGACTCTGACCCTGCTATTGACGGCAGTTCAGGCCAAACTTCCCCCCTCGATTACTTATGGCAGCGAGGCGATGCGGGGAAGAGACGCCAAGGAGCTGGACAGTACGCTGGTCAAAGCTTACAGAACTATGTTCTGCCTTCCGCCCTATACATCACCCGCTCATATAAGGCTGGAGTTTGGTCTTCAACAACAAGTCTTAGCCAGGTATAGTGCATATATCATCTGTTGGCATAAGATAAGAAGTGCCACTACAAACACGCTCAACTATTTGTTGTGGCCCGATATACAACACAGGGAGTTCTCCCAGGCAAGAAACCACCTTCAGTTAGTCTTGGATTCTACCAAACTCTCTGGACTTTGGGATGCGCAACTGGGTTACCTCAATTTTAAGAAATTAGTGTGGAAGAATATAAAACTAATCGTCTTATTGGAGGACAAGGCGAGCTTCTCGAAAAGATCTCATGCCTGGATGACCCTCAATTCCTATAAATCACTCGCTCCACAACCATACTTTAATCAGGGCTATCCTATGGCCATTAAAATGAACTTCCTAATGTACAGACTGGGGATTCTTCCATGCACCCAACATCTTCCACCATGGCTGAGGAGAAAAGGGCAAGATATTTGTAGGCTGTGCAACTTCAAGAATGGCGATATTCTTCACTTAATTTGCCTATGCGAAGAACTGCACCAAGAACAGCAACAATTCCAAAAATAACTTTTTAAACAGAAAGGTATCCGCACTAGAAGGCAAGCAGTGCTGGCCTGCTTAAACCTAGTAAATACTCAACTAAACTGCAGACTGGTAAAATTCCTGATGATGGCTTAACGAAAAATGCCAAAAATAGAACCAACTTTTGCTTCTGATCCCACATGCATCTCCATCGATTTTAATCTTGGATCTCCTGAACTGGATCCAAGACAATGGAGAATGAACAGCACTCTGGTGGATAGTGTAAATCTAATAGATTTGATCAGTAAGGAGACCAGTTACAATATAGAGGAGAATAATATTGTAAAACCTCAACAGAACAGTTTTGAGGGCCCCCTAAAACCTCCATTAGGAGTTCTAGGATCAACATCATGGCAGATAAAATAAAAAAAATCACACTCACCTGAATAATCTAGAAACTAAATTTAAAAATCGTGAATTTCAACTAAATCATATCAAAGGATCAGCCACACTAATGCAACTTAGATCTAAGATACAAATACAGCACAATTTTTAAGTGATAGAGCGCATAAATGGGTTTCAATTAGGAAAGCAGAGAAGACAAATAACAAAAAGAGCTGTCAATTTGATTGCTAATTAGCTAAATTACAATAAAAATATAACAAACATTTTCTCAGTAAAAAGTAAGTCAAAGTCCATCGTAACTTCCCCAAAGTAAATTCTGGACGTTTTTCACGAATTCTATGAAAACATATACAGCCCTGGGGTGAAAATCAACATTACCAACTCCAAAGGTTACTTAAACTTTCTATGCCCTCTTTGGAAAGTAAACATAAAGAAGAATGAAATAAGTCCATTTCAAAGTAAGATTCTTAATGCCATTATTAAAATAAAACTGTTACGGCACAGGGCCCTGGCGGTTTACGTGCCAAAGTTTACAGATGTTTTGCACAACCCTTCTTAACTCCACTTCACAATATTTTCCTTCATTTTGCAGAAACAGGAACAATTCAGGGATCAGCTGCTAAAGCTACTGTTGTTGTAATCCCAAAGGAAGGTAAAGATCCCCTATACACAAAAAACAATTTCCCAATATTGTGTATCAATCTGGACTGCAAACTATATGCTAGGGTACTGGCAAACAAACTTGAAAAAATGACCCCACCTTATGCATTGATCGTAGTATGGTTTTCATAAAGGTAGACTGCCCTATGATAATATTAGAACATTCTGTGATGTTATAGAAAGACCCAAATTACTAAAATACCCCGCAGCAGCAATAGCCATAGACGCATAAAAAACCTCTGAGAGAGTTTCTTGGACATTTGTTGAGTTGGGAGAGAGTTTTATTAGAATGTCCCTTACCCTGTCCTCCAATTGAGAAGCTACAGCAAGATTAAATGTTCGCCTATCAAAATCGTTTACTCTGAATTAGGGAACAAGATAATGTTGTTCCCTATTCTTTTTCTTTTATCCATTCGTTAAAGCCCTTTTGGTTTGGATTAGATCCAATAAGGACAAAAAAGGCATACCATTCCCAGTTGGTCCGATAAAGGTAGCTGCTTATGGGATGATATCCTTTTATTTACTGAGGAAGCCAATAGAGAAATCCTGCATATTATTCTGGTGATCAATGACTACCTGGAAGTCTCGGGCTACTCACTAAACAAAGAAAAAAACTGAGGTGTTTCCACTAAATATACACTTTTCCCCCCAAGTTAGCATTCCACTCATGGCTGAAGTGGCAAAGGAAAAATCTAAAACACATTTGCATCTGATTTGGGATGGATCTTATTGCGATGGAGTTTCTATTAAAAAGAAAAAAAATATATAAATAAGGTAAAGGAACTACTATCACAGTGGTCCCCAAAGTTTATATCAGAGTGGGGAATGTTAGAATCCATCAAGATGATGATCACTCCCATAATACCTTAAGTATGCTCCATTGAAGATTCTCTAAAACCTTCTTTACAAGGCGTGCAGAGGACTCCAGCCTGGCTCCCCATTGAATCAGAACTGCCTCGACCTTTATCTTTACAAACTCTTCTCACCACTAAAAACCCCACTCTCCTAAATGTAGAACACTCACACAGCATCATTGACTGCACTCTGGAAGCTCTGCACAAACTAGATGAAAGACTCCTGCTGCAAATGCGGAAACCATCTCTAGTTTCCTAACAGTATAACAAACATGTCAAGAGTGAAGGGTCTACTATCTGCTGGGAAAACACGGCCTCCTAAGGCATCACCAAATTTAAAGACTTAGTAACCAATGTAAACCCTTTATCCTTTGCTACACTACAACATACTTACAATCTCCCTAACATGGACTTCTACAAATTTTTAAAACTCAAAGCTGTTGTGCTGCGGGCCATGGCTCAGCCCTTGGTGCTGCCCGCTTCATCAGCTGAAGAACCGGGTTTTAGAACCCAGCGGCACCAGGGGCACGCCCAAAGTCTTCGGGTTCACCTGTCTTAGAATACCGAGACACGGGATACTTCTGAGTGGCGTCAAAGATCAAATTTATTGGCTGCAGCCAGTAACAGAAGTCCTAGAAATCATCACGGTATGAGTTCTCAGGAGACTGCTCAATTTTACAAAGCAAGTCATCCCTTTTTATGCCAAACATTATGCTTCAGGCAAACATTCCTTGTTTACAGTTTAACCAATCACATGTTTCTTCAACAAAAGTATTGCATGACGACAAACCCATCTTTCAGTTGCCCAGCCCATGATCAATCATCGGTCAAACCCAACACTCTTCTTTAGACAGGTCGAACGAACCCATAATAAAAAAGGACACAACCCAATCATAAATAGACCATAAAGAAAGGAGCAGAAACAGGTGAGAGTAGGGTAAGGCATATTTGTGTGCAGTAAAACTTTATGATGTCCTGTGATCTGATCCTTAATCTTGATCAGCTAAAGGGCAGGAACTGGTTTAACAAGGTCAGCTTCAGGCAACAGGGTCAGTTCACTCAGGTAAAACAGAAGTCAGCACGAACTGGAGCTAAGGTGTACATGTCCTTAAAAAGACTAGTTCAGCCACAGTCATCGGCCTATGTGAGGGCAACCACAAAATGGCTGCCATACACAAAATGGAACCCAAGGGTTCAAAACGAAATCCCTTAATACGTAGTGAATCCATCGGTCTAACGTGATGAAAGCACTCATACTTGCCGCACTAACTAGTTACGGTTCGCTAATATCAAATTCGTAACGAAACCATGACCTTTATGAAACGGGTTCAGAATTCACGGAACCTCAGACCCTCCTTTTGCCCTTACATAGGCAATAACCTAAACTCACGTCAATCTGAGTCCAGGTCTATATTCATCAGATCATCAAGATGTTGCTGGAGCATAATCCTTTTACTTAGTACCTCTCTTGGGACAGGTCTCCTTGCACACGTAGTAGCACAGAGGCCACATATAGCAGGAGTGCACTGCACACAAAGACAGAACAGGAAAAGAATCGCTAAAGCCATCCCAATGATCATCAGAATCTTCCATCCCCAAGTGGATAACAGTCCCCAAAACCATCCAGTCAACGACCAATCTCCTTTGTCCACATGTATAGACTCGGAGATCTTATGCAGTCTGGAAATAGCCTTGTATACTGTAGGAGCATTATCTGGAATGAAAACGCAGCAACTTGATTGGATCACTTTACATACTCCACCTCTGTCTGCAAGTATGACGTCTAACGCAACTCGATTCTGCAACGTCATAAGGCGATCCGCTTGAAGCTCAGCGGTCAGATTACTAAGGGCACCGGCAGTTTCATTTATGGTGGATTCGACCACTCTCGTCAATTGGCGTAAGTTTCTACTGTTTGCCATAGGTCCCCAAAATGGTAGGAAACCCTTGAAAAAGTCTCCCACTTCTTGTCCAGCGGTATCTTCCTGATCGAAAACACCCCTAACAACTCTCGTTCTGTGGTAATCTACAGCAGCAGTATACGTAGGAGGCAACAAATATGCAACATAACATGTTCCCGAAAAATCAGGGGGCAACCATGTATATGCTCTATCATAGCAGACAAAATACGTGCCCTTAGCCTCTAAAAACGGTGGGGAAGTTTGGCACGCAAAGACATACGTCTCAGTACAAACACTCTTCCCTAACTGAGCTCTCGGATTCTTGCCTTTCCCTTGCAGACAAAAATGACCACGATGGGGTACAATCCAAATCGGAGGTGACCTTTTTCGTCTCTGATTCTCACCCAGACTAATACTATATCCGGTTGTATTCCAGCCAACATATTCTAGTAACTCATCCTTGGGAATAGTCTTATACGTTTCGATATCTCTACTCATATCTGTAATTCCCTTCACCAAGGCTTTATTACGTGAGTTATTTCTCATGGAACGCAGGGGATAGACTTCGAAGGCATAAATAAACATCGTCTGATATGGCCATACGGACCCATTGTAACTGAATGGCAGAACCAGATAAGGAATACCTCTATCCATAGTATGTGGCATAAGACCACACACCCAACAATTAGTGGTGTTCACTACTAATTGGTGTTGATGGAGAAGTTGCACAAAGGAATTATTCACAAATTCCGAACTTCTAATTCGCTCGTGTTCAGGTAAAATATGAAAAGAATGTAAAGAAACAGTAGTAGGAAAAGACATAGGTTGGGAAGTAGGTGCAAACGGCTGTTGTGTGGCATAGAAAACCAAACCCACACAAGCTAATGCAATATTTAAAAGCATTAAAAAACACATTATTAAAAAACATTTGCTACGAACCAATATACATATTCGGACTTTAGAGTCCATTTTCCTAACATTCTGGGCAGCGTAAAAAAACTCCATCCTCTAACCGTGCTGTTCGCTGCAGTTAGTTGTCTTCCGCTAAGGAATGCGCCTGTCAGTCTAGGGAACGCCCTAGGACCAACCAGAACCGTCGACCTTGTGTCTACACGGCTTGCAATCCCAAGTCTTTATACCGCGACCCTACAGCTGAACCCGGATGGTGGTTCGAAAAAGACAAAAAAGGTTCTTGATCTGCCAAAGTGTAAATTCACTACATAAAAAAAGAAAATATTTATTTGTCCATATGTACATTCTTTCTTGGTCTCAAATCGTAGCGTTTTTTTGTCTGGCACAGTCTGATCTTTGAATAGAAGATCCGGATTGGTGGTGTCAATCTTCAGATGAGGAGGCACAGCAGCTTGTAGAACATCATCATCCTCACGTTCAGACCGTGTCCATGTCAAATGAGCATCACTAAATGGAACGAATCTAGGGACCTTCTCACAATCAGAATCGGCGATACCATCCCTTACCCACTGATCATATGGTAAAGGCAAATTAACTTTTTTACAGTGGGTGGCATGCACCCAGTTCTTTTTGCCTGTTACTCTAACAGCGGTTCTAGCAACCAACAAAATCAGATAGGGGCCGGTCCATCTAGGTTGCAAGTTCTTGGTACGCTGAAAATTCTTCACAAGAACGTACTGTCCAGGTTCAAGTACGTGGCCTGGATCTGTAGTAGCTATCGGCAAACTGTCATAGACCTGTTGGTTGAGAACACGTAATTTAGCAGTCAAGTCATGTAAGTAATCCACCAACATAGGGTATTCAATACTGCTGTATTCTTTCGGACGAGGCACTCCCCAAACATTTGCTGGACGACCAAACACAATCTCTTACGGACTAAGTCCCACTCGAGAATGCACAGTCGTCCTTGTTGACAAAAGAGCCAACGGCAAGGCATCTGGCCATGTAAGACCAGTGCTCGCTTGTACCTTAGCTAGTTTCAGTTTAAGCGTACCATTGTAACATTCAACAAGTTCAGCAGACTGGGGGTGATTCGCTGCGTGGAACTTCTGACTGATTCCCAATCCAGAGCATACTTTCTTCATGATTTGACCCACAAATTCACTCCCATTGTCTGACCATACAATTCTCGGCAATCCATACCTAGGGAAATACTCTCTCAACAAAACCTTGGCTGTAGACAAGGCAGTATTATCATTTAGGGGGTAAGCCTCTAACCATCTAGAAAAGGCGCAAACAACCACAAGAACATATTTCAGATTGTTGCATCTCTCCATGTGAATATAGTCTAACTGAATCACCTCAAACGGATACGTCGGAGGAGCAAAATGGCCAGCTGGAGTTGGAGTTCCCTTACCAGGATTATATTGCAGACAAATCATACAATGTTTCACCACGTTCTCTGCACAGATCGGTATTCCAGCATTCTGCCAAACTGGAGCCAACAACTTACATATCCCTTTCAAACTTATATGAGCCAATCCATGAGCCATTGTAACCACTGGGAGCACATACGCATCTGGCAACAACCATCGCTGGTGTTCCGACAACTCAATACAACAACCTGTAGAATCCAACATACCCGTACTCTCTCTCCAAACCTTAATTTCCTTTTCTGTAGCTTCAGCCTGAATCATCTTCACACTTTCTATTGTGTCTTCACACATTCCACCAGCCATAACCCATCTTGATGGTCCTACAACATACATACGGCTCATCATGTCTTTCGCTGTTTCCTTCGCAACTTCATCCGCAAACGCATTCCCTCGACCAACATCATCCACAACTTTCTTATGCGCACTACATTTCACATTACCCTTTGTTTCTTCCTCTGTACGAAGAAAACAATCATGCTGTTCTTGAGCATCCGTCTCTGTAGAGATCTGCAACAACGTAGCTGGATTCAACACATTACATCTTTTAATGTGAACATGGCTAGCCAACAGTGTCAACTCGTAGCCTGAAAGACGTGCACTAGTAAGGTGCTATGTCTTAGTCCTGTTTACAAGGTATCCACTGCATGCGGAACCATCACAATTAGCGTCTTATCCAATACCAAACCAGCAGACTGTCGAATAGAAACGGCAGCTGCGGCTGTAGCTCTCAAACAACTCGGCAATGCTTTAGCAACTGGGTCTAATGTTGCTGAGAAATACGCACATGGACGCTGCTTGTCCCCAAAAGATTGTGTCAACACTGACAACGCACATCCTTCTCTCTCGTGCACATACAACGTAAAAGGCTTGCTATAGTCTGGTGTACCCAACACAGTAGCCGAACACAATGCATCACGTAGTTCAGAAAAACTTTTCTGGCATTCATCAGACCAAGGAAGAGGATACGGAGTATCTTTCAGAGTCAATGCTCACAGAGGTTTCGCCAACAGTGAAAAATTGGGGATCCACTGTCTACAATATGACGTAATACCCAAAAAGGCACGAACTTCTTTCTGTCGATGGCACACTGTGAGAAGTTGGCCTGATGTGCAGTGTTCACTATTCTAGTGATCACTATATATCAGTCCAAACAACCCTTATTGATGATTGGTTGTAAGTCAACCTTATAGACCAGCTATCCTAGTAGCATGGATACGAGCAGTCTAAGGCTAAGACTCTAGAGGGCGTGTTAAGCCAGTTGTTTTACCATCACATTACCCCTTGAACACCCAGTGAAAGGACACCACACAAGTGTTATGAAAATAAACAATGTATTTATTAGAATCACAACAACTCTGGACTCTTTATGAGGACAGGGTGCTAAGCACACAACAAAACTCTTATGAAAATACTTAAGTTAGCACGTTATACACAAATGCCCGAGGGGCACGAAAAACCATATACTCTAAAAGTGGAATGCGAATTACTAGCAGGTAAGTAACGATTCTCAGAGGCTTTGGGATCGCTAGGACTGGACTACTGAACCTTTAGATTACTAGCAGGAGGCCTAGGGAACTCGGGTGCAGAGTGTGCACTCTCACGCGGGATGCGGGACAAAGTCTATGGAAGCTAGAATTCACAAAGTTAGTGTTCACGGGCGAACCCGACCTGGTAGGGAGAAAACGACAGTGGATCCTGACCCTTGGATAGTGAGGCTATGCTGGGGCACCGAAATGCCGAAGTTACCTAGCCCAGGGGCTGCAGCTGCATAGGTCTGAAAAGACGTCGGGAATCCTCGTGCCGGACCAGGAGCCTGGAAGAAGGAAGTTGCTGGCAGGCGACCAGTGAAGAAAAGTTCGATGGATCCAAGCCTGGATCAGGGAAGAAGAAAACCTGAAAGCAGAGGGGACCAAGTTCTTGAATCACTAGCCAGTGATTAAGTGGGCACCAGGATGGCACCGGGCGAAGTCACCGCAGTCAGGTGAGTGGGCGCTGCTGGGCTCTGCAGTCTCTCGGACCAGGAGGCGTTTGTCGGCGACCAGGATGGAGGTGCAAGCTGTCCCACGAAGGTTCTTGCTGTCGACGTCGCTGGACCCAGGATTGGGCAACAAGTCTTGGCAAATGCAAGGCCCACGCGGTGGACCTAAGATGGCGTCTTAGCCGGACCAGGGGGGTCCAGGGTACTTCTCCGATGGAGGGAAGCAAGGGCCAGTCTGGAGCAACCAGACTAGCAGCAGTATCGTCGTCGGGCGTCGTTCGGAAGGCCACAAGCCAGCGGGCTAGTAGCCAAACAACGCGGTGAGCAGCAAAAAGCAGAAGGGCCCCACGCCGATCGTGGAGATGCTGGGGGGCTGCTCTTCGGTGCTGGAGCTGCTCAGGGTGGGGGCTTCTCAGACCCCAAAGCACTCACCAGGAAATTACTCGGTGGGCTTGCTGTGCAGAAGTCGTGCAGTCTTGGCGATGGCCGGTCCCTCGAGGTCTCGTCGCACCCACGGTTCTCAGCTGTGCTGTAGAGGTGGGTAGAGGTCAGAGGTGCCAGGGAAGCCGGGTCTCGTCGAGCTGGGCAGTCGGATTCCGGAGGAAGGACGTGCAGCAGACCGCAGTGTTCTTAGATGGTGCCTGCGGATGCAGGGTGACTACTCCTTAGCCACAAGGGAGAATCTTGAAGAAGAAATCGTGAAGTCCTTTCGTGGAAAGTGGTATCTTGATTCCAAAGATGATCTGATTTGGAAGGGGGCCAGCCCCTACCTTTATCTGGGAAAAGGGGGCTGGCACGCGACTAAGTCCTGCCCTAGGGGTGGGACCAGGAGGGGGGTGGTTACACCCACTTCCTTGGCGGGCTTTTCCCCAGCACAGGGTCTGGAGTGTCCCTGGAACTGGTTCAAGCCAGCCTATGCACAGTGAGCACCGGGGTGCCACGTGCAGTCACCTTCCTCTGAAGCCCTGCCTACCTACAATACACAAAATCCTGTCTGGGACGGTGCTGGCACCGCCCCTGGCAGGAAACCCTTTGTCCTTATCTCCTGCTCTGGGAGGACTCCCAGCAGCAGGAGGGCAGACTTGTGTCTCGGTGGCAGCATCCATTTTGTGGATGCTAAGGCTCTGTCTGACTTTAACCGGGGTTAGGGGTTACATACATGTCGTGTCCCTCTAGAAGGGTGGAATGCTAACCCCGTCGCCAGAATTGGCGAGGGGTTAGTATTCCAATTCGTATGACACCTTACTCGACATGTTTTGATAAAGCGATACCAGAGTTGGCATATAACCGCGAGGATTATAATGCACTTAAGAGTATATGGTATGCGATATCATGGAAACGGCTAAGGGATGGATCCCGAAAGCCGCAGACAGGCTCAGCTCATGCCAGAGCACCATCTCACACGATTCCAAGCACTCTGCCTTCAGGATTGTTAAGGCCTGCCATAGGAGTGACTGATAGGAGATCTGTGTGTCCATTTTAGGGTTAGATATAGGTATACTATATCTAAAGCAAAGGGTGATTACACCACCTTGCCCCAGCTGTCAAGCAGCCAGTTGTGTCAGATTTGGATGGCCAGCCAGGGGTGGCATAATACATGCTGCAGCCCCTGGTAGGCCCTGGGTACACCTATGCCCTGGGTACCTAAGGTACACTGTACAGGGACTGATAAGGTGACTAAGTATCCAATTTAGATATGTACCTAAGGTACATGGAATCCATTTTACAGAGAGAGCAGTAGGCCTGGGGCCCTGAATAGCAGGGTCCCAGGTCAACTAAGTCAGAAAACCAGCAAAACACCAGGCAAAAAGTTGGGGGCAACCATAGTCAGGGATCTACCTTCCTACATAACCCCCCCCCCCCCCAAACGAAAGGAGATAAGGCTAGCCTTGCCAGGTAAGCCTATATTGCCTGAGTGGCCATATAAGGAAGTACCAGCACTGGCATGGTTACCCCCTATCTCATGGTCCACTAAGCAATCCCTCACCCTAAGGGTGTCTGAGGGTCTCCACCATAGGGAATCTCTACCTGTGGTGTGTTTTGGCAAAGTAAAAGGCTGGTGCTGAAATGGAGTACTGAAGTGAGGCTCCACTAATTTTGGGCTCAGCTTCCTCCAATCATTTTCCACCATAGAGGCCTTTCTTTCCAAGACTGAGTTGTTTTGGGCTCTCAGGGTCAACCTCTGGCTACCTACAGCTGGAGGTTGGGTCCCTCTGTTTGGCTTACTGGAGGGACAGGTCAGGTCTGGGGCCCTCAGGTCCCAAGTTTGGCTGTGCCCAACAGTGTCCATCTGTGGGAGGTCCCTAACTAATTTTAAGGGGGATCCCTCAGGAGTATGTTTTATTCTCACTTGGCTAGGACTACTAGCTTCAGTGCCCTTAATCTGCTGATTGGGAAATTCTTTTGGACAGGGGGCCCCTTGGGGTCCAACACTGGCCTCCCTGACCTCTACAGCCCTGGGCTGACTGAGGCAGGGTAGAGAGGGGCAGGTTACCTGCTGCAGACTGGGTCCCACCTTGGAAGGGTCCACTGACATCAGGGGTTCTGCCAGGCTAGGCCTGACTACCTCTGTGGCAGTTTCTTCACAAGGGGTCAGATCAGTTCCCTGAGGAGGCTGACCCTTTCCTAAAGTCTGGTGGGAGGGAGATTTCTCTTCCTCCCCAATGCTCTCTGTCTGAGTGGAGTGATCCATAGTTTCAGGCTTCACAACACTATCATCTGTCTGAGTTTGAGCTGTGGCCATCACAACTCTCCCAACCTTTTCAGGAGGGGGCTCAGTTTGGGTGTGGGCTGTTACCATGACAGCCTTGACAACCTGTTCTGGGAAGGAAGTTGTCTGAGATTGGGTTGTGACTGGCACAACCCTCCTGACCTGTTCAGGGAGGACATCTTGGACTGGGGCTGTGGCTATCACTGCCCCACTAACCTTACCATGGGTATTTACCATTTTAGAATGGGTTTCTTGCTCAACTTCAGCCCAGGCTGAGAGCTCTAAATCATTCCCCAGTAGGCAATCTACAGGCAAGTTTGGTGACACTGCCACTCTCTTGTGGCCAGTGACACCTCCCCAGCTGAGATTGACCACTGCCATGGGATGATCTCTCTGTACTCCATCAATATTGGTCACCTGGTATGTGGCACCAGGTAAAAGTTGCCTTGAGGGGACTAGACTCTCAGTCACCATAGTGATGCTAGCCCCTGTATCTCTATAGGCCTCAACTTTTATACCATTGATGAGGGGCTCCTGTCTGTACTTGCCCAAAGTGTTGGGACAAGTTGTGAAGTTGGCAAACCCCATGCCAGTCTCACAGACAAGAGTATCTAAGTCAGGGGACCTGGTTAGGCCAGAGTCCCCAGGAACTCCCAAAGTAAATGCACCCAAATTCTTGGGGGCACTCCCACCACCTGGGGGATTACTACTAGTAGTAACAGGAGGTTTGGGAATATTACTTGGGGGTATGTTTTCCTTATTGTTATTCTTTGGGCAACTGCTGTCAGTTTTTAAATGACCCACCTGTTTACAGGGATAACAATAAGGTTTCTTCTGGTTGTTGGAAGGATTCTGGGACCCACCCCCCTCAGAGGATTTTTGGGGCCCTGATGTGGTTTGATCTGTAGATTTATTCCCACCCTTCTCTTGAGGCTTGGTTGATTCCTTTTTCTGGTCACCACCTTGGTTCTTGGGCCTAATCCTGGTTCTGACCCATTTGTCTGCCCTCTTACCCAATTCTTGTGGAGAGGTCAGATCAGAGTCTACCAGGTGCTGGTGTAATAACTGGTTCTGACAATTATTTAAGACTTGCTCTCTCATAATAAGATTATACAATCCTGTGAAGTCAGTAACCTTGCTACCCAGTAGCCAGCCTTCCAAAGCCTTAGTGGCACAATCAACAAAGTCAGACCAGTCCTGAGACTGAGTTTTCTGGGTGTCTCTGAACAGCAACCTGTACTGCTCAGTGGTTAAGCCAAACCCATCAACCAGTGCATTTTTCAGGACCTGGTAATCATTAGCATCCTCCACTCTTGTAGTGAGGAGCTTATCTCTACCTTTACCATCAAAGGAGAGCCACAGTATAGCTGCCCACTGACTCTGGGGAATGCACTGCACAGTGCAGGCCCTCTCCAAAGCAGCCATCCATTTCTGGATATCATCCCCTTGCTTAAAGGGGGGCACTATTTTAGTCAGGTGTTTAGTATCTAAACCCTTCTCTCTATCTCTTGGGAGATTGCTGCCACCAGTGGGAGCTAACCCACTCATCTGCTGCTCTCTTGCCAGGGCAAGCTTCTCTTTGGCCAGGGCAATTTCTTCCCTTTCAATCCTCAGAGTAGCCTGTCTCATCCTAGCTTCATGCTCCATTCTCTGAGGGGAAGTCAATCTCCTCTGGGGAGAGTTCCTTCTCCTCTGAGAAGAGGCATTAGAGTGCAGAGATCTATTGGAGTCCCTAGAAAGAGATCTATCTCTCCTAACTCCAAGGTTAGGCCTACTTAGGGTCAGTACTGGGGGTCCCCCAGATCCTAGCCCAAGCAAGTCTAAGTTGGCCCTAGTTAGCCTTCTGACTACCTCAAGACCTTTGTCTACCTCGTCCCCAGAGAGTTCCCCCTGATCCTCCTCCTCAACTGCATTGGTAATATTGGGGAGGTCTGGATCCTCAGAGGTTCCCTCTAAGGCTGGCATGTTCTCATGTAACTGAGAAAGCTTTCTGGCATCATATGTCTCTAAGAGACCTATCAGAAAGGGAGTGGTGGGGTTAGACCCCTGCTTCAGTTTCCTGGAGACACAGATTTGTCTCATCTCCTGAAAACTGAGAGCTGCATATCTTGAAGTGACCTGTGGAGGGTCAACACTGACCAGGGGAGTCTCAGTAGATTCTCCCTGGGTAGACATGCTTTTCTAGTGAGGTGTAAGTGGTGCACTTACCTACACTATATGTTTGCCTACTGATCCCTTGCTAGAGTTGTAGTTTAGGGTGTGCTAGGCCCTAGGAGCTACAACAGCTGGTTCAGTAGAACTCAGAGTATTCTAAGCTAAGTTATATGTACATTTAGTACTTATGTGATCTTTCACAAGATATTCTTAGGGCATGTGTGGTAAAACAACAGCAAGCTCAAATCCCAACCGCTGCTCACCAATGTGAGAAGTTGGCCTGATGTGCAGTGTTCACTATTCTAGTGATCACTATATATCAGTCCAAACAACCCTTATTGATGATTGGTTGTAAGTCAACCTTATAGACCAGCTATCCTAGTAGCATGGATACGAGCAGTCTAAGGCTAAGACTCTAGAGGGCGTGTTAAGCCAGCTGTTTTACCATCACATTACCCCTTGAACACCCAGTGAAAGGACACCACACAAGTGTTATGAAAATAAACAATGTATTTATTAGAATCACAACAACCCTGGACTCTTTATGAGGACAGGGTGCTAAGCACACAACAAAACTCTTATGAAAATACTTAAGTTAGCACGTTATACACAAATGCCCGAGGGGCACGAAAAACCATATACTCTAAAAGTGGAATGCGAATTACTAGCAGGTAAGTAACGATTCTCAGAGGCTTTGGGATCGCTAGGACTGGACTACTGAACCTTTAGATTACTAGCAGGAGGCCTAGGGAACTCGGGTGCAGAGTGTGCACTCTCACGCGGGATGCGGGACAAAGTCTATGGAAGCTAGAATTCACAAAGTTAGTGTTCACGGGCGAACCCGACCTGGTAGGGAGAAAACGACAGTGGATCCTGACCCTTGGATAGTGAGGCTATGCTGGGGCACCGAAATGCCGAAGTTACCTAGCCCTGGGGCTGCAGCTGCATAGGTCTGAAAAGACGTCGGGAATCCTCGTGCCGGACCAGGAGCCTGGAAGAAGGAAGTTGCTGGCAGGCGACCAGTGAAGAAAAGTTCGATGGATCCAAGCCTGGATCAGGGAAGAAGAAAACCTGAAAGCAGAGGGGACCAAGTTCTTGAATCACTAGCCAGTGATTAAGTGGGCACCAGGATGGCACCGGGCGAAGTCACCGCAGTCAGGTGAGTGGGCGCTGCTGGGCTCTGCAGTCTCTCGGACCAGGAGGCGTTTGTCGGCGACCAGGATGGAGGTACGAGCTGTCCCACGAAGGTTCTTGCTGTCGACGTCGCTGGACCCAGGATTGGGCAACAAGTCTTGGCAAATGCAAGGCCCACGCGGTGGACCTAAGATGGCGTCTTAGCCGGACCAGGGGGGTCCAGGGTACTTCTCCGATGGAGGGAAGCAAGGGCCAGTCTGGAGCAACCAGACTAGCAGCAGTATCGTCGTCGGGCGTCGTTCGGAAGGCCACAAGCCAGCGGGCTAGTAGCCAAACAACGCGGTGAGCAGCAAAAAGCAGAAGGGCCCCACGCCGATCGTGGAGATGCTGGGGGGCTGCTCTTCGGTGCTGGAGCTGCTCAGGGTGGGGGCTTCTCGGACCCCAAAGCACTCACCAGGAAATTACTCGGTGGGCTTGCTGTGCAGAAGTCGTGCAGTCTTGGCGATGGCCGGTCCCTCGAGGTCTCGTCGCACCCACGGTTCTCAGCTGTGCTGTAGAGGTGGGTAGAGGTCAGAGGTGCCAGGGAAGCCGGGTCTCGTCGAGCTGGGCAGTCGGATTCCGGAGGAAGGACGTGCAGCAGACCGCAGTGTTCTTAGATGGTGCCTGCGGATGCAGGGTGACTACTCCTTAGCCACAAGGGAGAATCTTGAAGAAGAAATCGTGAAGTCCTTTCGTGGAAAGTGGTATCTTGATTCCAAAGATGATCTGATTTGGAAGGGGGCCAGTCCCTACCTTTATCTGGGAAAAGGGGGCTGGCACGCGACTAAGTCCTGCCCTAGGGGTGGGACCAGGAGGGGGGTGGTTACACCCACTTCCTTGGCGGGCTTTTCCCCAGCACAGGGTCTGGAGTGTCCCTGGAACTGGTTCAAGCCAGCCTATGCACAGTGAGCACCGGGGTGCCACGTGCAGTCACCTTCCTCTGAAGCCCTGCCTACCTACAATACACAAAATCCTGTCTGGGACGGTGCTGGCACCGCCCCTGGCAGGAAACCCTTTGTCCTTATCTCCTGCTCTGGGAGGACTCCCAGCAGCAGGAGGGCAGACTTGTGTCTCGGTGGCAGCATCCATTTTGTGGATGCTAAGGCTCTGTCTGACTTTAACCGGGGTAAGGGGTTACATACATGTCGTGTCCCTCTAGAAGGGTGGAATGCTAACCGCGTCGCCAGAATTGGCGAGGGGTTAGTATTCCAATTCGTATGACACCTTACTCGACATGTTTTGATAAAGCGATACCAGAGTTGGCATATAACCGCGAGGATTATAATGCACTTAAGAGTATATGGTATGCGATATCATGGAAACGGCTAAGGGATGGATCCCGAAAGCCGCAGACAGGCTCAGCTCATGCCAGAGCACCATCTCACACGATTCCAAGCACTCTGCCTTCAGGATTGTTAAGGCCTGCCATAGGAGTGACTGATAGGAGATCTGTGTGTCCATTTTAGGGTTAGATATAGGTATACTATATCTAAAGCAAAGGGTGATTACACCACCTTGCCCCAGCTGTCAAGCAGCCAGTTGTGTCAGATTTGGATGGCCAGCCAGGGGTGGCATAATACATGCTGCAGCCCCTGGTAGGCCCTGGGTACACCTATGCCCTGGGTACCTAAGGTACACTGTACAGGGACTGATAAGGTGACTCAGTATCCAATTTAGATATGTACCTAAGGTACATGGAATCCATTTTACAGAGAGAGCAGTAGGCCTGGGGCCCTGAATAGCAGGGTCCCAGGTCAACTAAGTCAGAAAACCAGCAAAACACCAGGCAAAAAGTTGGGGGCAACCATAGTCAGAGATCTACCTTCCTACACACACTCATTTGCGCAATCGCTTGAATTCTTTCTGGGGTCAATTTCCTTCCCTCCTTCGACAAGAGATGACCTAAGTAGGTTACCTCTTGGCGGCAATATTGCAACTTCGAAGGAGACACTTTATGATGAAGGTCAGACAAATATCGCAACAACGAAAGAGTAGCCTCTTTACAAATTTCTTCGTCATCAGCAGTAATCAACAAATCATCGACATACTGAATAAGAGTAGAACCAACTGGTAACACAAACCCGTCAAGCTGAGTTTTCAACGCTTGACTATAAATTGAGGGACTTTCACAATAACCTTGGGGAGCTCTCTGAAATCGGAAGCTTCGTCCTCCTAATGAGAAGCCAAAAATATCCCTACTCTCCTCAGCAATAGGAATACTGAAGAAAGCATTCTTCAAGTCGATGACAGAAAACCAAACTGCCGAAGCAGGAATCAGAGTCAATAATGCAGTAATATCAGGTACCACGGGAAACTGTGGCACGACAATCTTGTTGACCTCTCGAAGGTCGATCACAAACCGGTACACAGGTGGCTGAGAAGCATCTGTACGCTTAAGAACAGGCAAAACCGGGCTATTGCACACGTTACCTCTCGTTTCCTCAACCACACCCTTCTCAACCAGATCATAGACAATCGCTAAAAGAGCCCTCTCACCATCACTCGAGATCTTGTATTGTGGTATACGAGGCAACTTAACATTCGACTTTAGCGTAACAATATACAGTGGAATCTGCAAAAGACCAACATCATTTGGACCTGTAGCCCAAAGCGTTTCAGGAAGCGAACGCAATTCCAGTGGCAAACAATCTTTAGACAAATACATTGGAGAAATCACTTTCTTGCCAAGAGTAAGTTGTACTCCCGAAGGAGAACAATGCAATGTCGCATACAATCTTTTCAGCAAGTCCAATCCCAACAAATTCTCACCACAACCAGTCATTAGAATAAGTGGAGCTTCTAATTCACAAGGGCCAATAGAAAGGGACAAAGGACTAGAAACCGGATTACGAACTGGGGCGCCTGAAAATCCTACAGAAACATTGGTCAAGCCAGACAAAGGTGCGCCAGGGAGTTTTGAATGCATAATAGAACTCTTTGTCGCACCAGTATCCAAAAGAAAAGGTTCTACTACACCTGATGTAATCACTTCAACATACGGTCCACACTGATCTACTGGAAGTGACACTACTCCCTTACTTTGTCTATGGCTGTCCTAGTTATCATTATAACCAACACTCTCACCTTCAACATAGTAATCCTCAACATAGTACTGAGGAGACTGACCACTTGGAACACTCTGTCTATCAAAATAATTCGCAGAATTCTGTAGGGAAGAGGAACGCTCATTCTGGGGGATCACACCATGACCTCTTCCTCTAGGCGCTTGCTGAAAATCACCACGACCTCTCTGACCAAGTGCACCATTCGCACGCTGTAACAAAGTCGGACAATTATTCTTGAAATGACCTTCCTCTCTACAGTAAGCACACTGATTCGGGCCAGGAAAGAATCGCTAAACATAAGGCTCAGGCTTCTGTAACAATCTCTGAAATTGTGGACGTTGCTGAAACTGAGGCTGATTCTGACGAGGCGGATAAGCTTGCTGCAAAAGAACTTTCGTCTTTAAATCCTTCGTTTTCTTCTCTACTTTATCCTTCTCATCTTTATCCCTATTCTCGTAATATTGAGCAGTAGCCAATATCTGGGCCGACGAAGAAACGGCCCATGAACTCTCAGAGTCCTTCAACTTATTAGAAAGTTCGGGAAGCAAATTAAATACAAATTTATCCACGAACAACCTTTGACCACCTTCCGTACTCATATCCTGACCACTGTGATCAATAAACGTCTCTTCAAACCTAGTGAAGAAGTCAGACACACTCTCATCTTTCTTCCGCTTGCATACTGCTAACTTATCCCAATTCACTCATAAAGCAGGCATCATCGTCTTCATCAAAGTAATAATTCTACCAGGTAATTCTGCAACTAAGGGTTCAGGTTTAGCAACTCCTACTTGTCTACCATCTGCAGCAACAATATTCGCCCAAGTATCACCTAACTCTGCTGCACGGACAGGGCCCGGTCCCACTGCAGAATATGTTTTCCTGGTATTCCTCCACGCGCTGCTTGCGCTCCTCTTCTGCGTGGCTGGTGGTGGTACCAAGATTCCAGAGAGTGAGGATGGGCGGACGCTCGTTTAGTGTCGCAGCGGCTAAACTCTGGAATTCTCTGCCACTTCCTTTACGAGGTCAAAAGGACCTTCTACCATTTAGAAAAGGGCTGAAGACCCATTTGTTCCCTAGGGCAGTGTAAGTTGTAGTCCTGTTGCTGATAGTGATCTCAAGCGCCAGGATGCCCTTGGGGTGACAGTGAAGCGCTATACAAATATACCAATAAATAATAAATGATTCTCATGATGAATCTTCGCCCACAAAGGTTGCGGAACTACATTACCCATCAACATGTCAACGTTGGCTAAATTCATTATACACGCATCTACTGTCTGAGACAACTCTTTGTAGTAACCAGCAGGATTCTTACGAGGATCAGGTAAGGTCTGCTTAAGAGCCAAGACCTCTGCTCTCTTCCAAGGGACATGTACCCATATTCGCTGAAAATGAGGCAAAACAGGCAGATTAGCAGTTGCGTCTCCTTCTTTCCAAAGTGGAGGAACCTCTCTCATTGGGTACTGTCTCACTTTCCCCCTAACAGAGGGATCAGGTACATACAACGTCAGAGACGGAAGTCTAGATCTAAAAGCCAATATCGTCTCTACAGCATCTGTAACATCAGTGTCCACTATCATCCCTTTAGCAAAATCTGACTGAACATCAAGCACATCCTGCGGAATCGGACCCAACTCATTATCTTCTCATTCCTGACGATGGCGACCCTAGAGCGGGTTGCACAGGAGAAGCTAAAACCATCTGTGGAGCACCGGGTGGCTGAACAACAGCAGGAGGTTGAACAACAAAGGGTGGAACAACCGGTGGTAATGGAGGCGCAGTAGCACCCTGCACATAAGGAGGTGGCAATCTCAGTAAATGAGAGATCAAAGAATCTTTTTGAAGATCTTCAATCGCTTTCGGAGGAGAAGACGGCAAGGCCGGATAACATTTATCTATGGCCATGCAACGTTGCCTATCTGACACCTCAATTGCTTTATCTTCTTCGTTTTCTTTAAACTGCCTAGCAGCTTGCATTATTGATACATCCTTTTCTCTTTTATCTCTTTTAGCTTGTTTAATTTCTCGTTGTCTGGCTTCTTTACGCCAAAGGCGAAAGGAGTCAAACATTGCCGGCCGGGCTTTCTTCCTAAATAATTTAGTTTCTAAATTGTCTAAAATCTCTGTATTAAAGCTACCATGTTGGGGCCATTGTAAGACACCATCTTTCCTAGTGTAGCGGATCCATGCCTCATTATACGTAATGGGACCCACGCCGTGTTTAGAATAGAGCTCATAAGTCGGAGTTCCAACCGGAGGTATCGGACACGAATCCTCCAATCGGGAATCCCTGTTGCAACCACAACCAAACCAAGTACCAAATTTGCTACGATTAGGCATCTTCGCTCACTAATAGAGCTTCAAACTTCAAGGGATTATCTCTACCGATACACTCGTAAATATACAAGACCCTCGGCTTTGGAAATTGCAATTTTCAAATCAAAACTAAGGACCAAACAAACTAAGAACCGAAGAACCAAAAACTAAGGACTGGGCGCGACCCACTTATACTTAACTGAGGTATCAGTCACGCCACCAGAAGACCCGTCTATCGTCTTGCCGTACAAAGCATCACAAATGGGTCCAAGATAGGGCGAGAGGCAGGGCAGCAGTCCTTCGTAGCCGTCAGGAAAGCGGGAAGCCTCGCAGAAAAGACCTTCAGTCCACATTCGACATGCCAGGGTCGATGAAGTGGTGGCCGTCCTCCAGAATTTCCTCACGAAGCTCCTCACGATCTTCAGGCTTGGACCGGTACCGCTGAAGTCGCCAACGTTGGGCGCCAACTGAAGAACCGGGTTTTAGAACCCAGCGGCGCCAGGGGCACGCCCAAAGTCTTCGGGTTCACCTGTCTTAGAATACAGAGACACGGGATACTTCTGAGTGGCGTCAAAGATCAAATTTATTGGCTGCAGCCAGTAACAGAAGTCCTAGAAATCATCACGGTATGAGTTCTCAGGAGACTGCTCAATTTTACAAAGCAAGTCATCCCTTTTTATGCCAAACATTATGCTTCAGGCAAACATTCCTTGTTTACAGTTTAACCAATCACATGTTTCAACAACAAAAGTATTGCATGACGTCAAACCCATTTTTCAGTTGCCCAGCCCATGATCAATCATCGGCCAAACCCAACATTCTTCTTTAGACAGGTCGAACGAATCCATAATAAAAAAGGCCACAACCCAATCATAAATAGACCATAAAGAAAGGAGCAGAAACAGGTGAGAGTAGGATAAGGCATATTTGTGTGCAGTAAAACTTTATGATGTCCTGTGCTCTGATCCTTAATCTTGATCAGCTAAAGGGCAGGAACTGGTTTAACAAGGTCAGCTTCAGGCAACAGGGTCAGTTCACTCAGGTCAAACAGAAGTCAGCACGAACTGGAGCTAAGGTGTACATGTCCTTAAAAAGACTAGTTCAGCCACAGTCATCGGCCTATGTGAGGGCAACCACAAAATGGCTGCCATACACAAAATGGAACCGAAGGGTTCAAAACGAAATCCCTAAATACGTAGTGAATCCATCGGTCTAACGTGATGAAAGCACTCATACTTGCCGCACTAACTAGTTACGGTTCGCTAATATCAAATTCGTAACGAAACCATGACCTTTATGAAACGGGTTCAGAATTCACGGAACCTCACAGCGCGGGCCGCAGTGCAGCCTGCGACGCCCCTGGCAAGCCTCCTTCTTCTCGGGCGCGTCGCGGTGCTGCATGGTTGCCCGCTGTTTCAGCATCATGGCTACACTCCACGATGCTTACGTCTAGTCGGGCACGCAGCAGGACCATGCGGCAGCCCGTTAATACTCATTAATACACAGTAGGAACACCGCAGCTCCAATTTTCGAGCTGCGGCTTCCAGTACTTCTATAGGGCATATTTCCATTCACCTTTTGTTTTGCACATTTCACTGCGGCCTCCAGTAGATTCTCCTGGTGACATCTTGTTACCTCTTCTTCCCATGAGTCCTCAGTCCTGTTTCCCAGAGGTCCAGGGAAGGTTCTTTGTTTTATCCTTTCCAAGATTGCGACCTTTCCTATTCCATATGTTTCCTTTTCCCTAGCTAAGATGGCAACTGCTTATTTCCTGTTACATCACTTCCTGTTATATCATTTCTTTCCTATGGGTATTTAATGGTCTGAATCCTTCATTGCTTTGCAACACTCCTTGCTCCTGCTGGTGTGTCCTCGCTCCTGTTGGTGACCATTGCTCCTACTTTGTGTATTTTTGCTTCCTGATAGCGCACTTTTGTTTCCTGTTGGCGTTTCCTGTTCCAGTTTGGATTCCCTTAACCTTCCACTTCTATTTGGAATTCTTGCATTCTATTCTCCACTTCTCGCTGGTGTTTACTCTTATTTGTGTGTTCTTTCCTTCCTTTCCGTTCCTGGAGTCTCCACCTTCAGAGGTTTTTCCCTATGTGTTTTTTTCCTCTTAGGGCTCCTTTTGGAAGGCACAGTCTGCTCTGACTTTTCATTTTCTGCAGCATCATGGCTACCAACACGCCAGAACTGGTAAGAACATTACAAGTCGTGACGCAAAGCTGCACTAAGGAAGCTAGGTAAAACTCATAAACCAGACTTCCCATCAATACTAGGTAGGTGTACAAAATTGGGCCTAATGCTAAGCTAAATTGGAACACAGAGATCTGACCGGCAAACTACTCTACCATCCAAGAAGAAGCCTCATCAACCGAGTTTGGTATTCCCAGCTTCTTTGTTGGTAGTGATCTTCTGCTTTGTTGACGTGAAGGAAGAACTTTTGGCAAAAAAGAAAAGATTGATGGTTAGCCTGCATTTTCTGGTAGTATGGTAGATGTGTCCGCATTACTCTCTGTTTTTCATAGAGAAAATCCCAAAGCAGAGGCAGAGCGTTCTTTTTGAGTTACCAAAAGCAACATTCCTGAGGTTTTTCTACTCCACCATTGGTAAAATAGCAAGCCTTGAGAAGATTGGTGGGACAAGAGAAGATTTAGGACCAGAAGATTTTGGAAAATGTCCCAATACCGCCATCCTTTAACTATGGCCTTTACCATAAACAAAACCCTTACTGTTGCCATAATCCTAACCATATGTGTACCGATCTCTTGCCCCCAAGCCTCCACCAGGGCTCCACCTTGACAACTGATACTGCACATACTTAACTTCCAGGGCAGAGATAATATCTTGCACCAAACCCGGCCCAACCAGAATTTGAACTTCAGATATCTAGAGTCATGATTTTAGATGACTACACAAGGGCGGTGCAGCAGCGGCATCGCTCCATCGAGGAGGTGAAACAGAAGCTCTGTATCCTCAACCTCTGCTACATGCTCCTTTTCACGGTCTGGTTGAAAGTCATCTTCTAGTCTTCAACTTGTTTCTTCAATACCCCAGAACAGGCTTGGGAATGGGATACGGAACAGCGGCCACTGCAGCGAGCCACACAGGATGAGCATCACGACATGGAGTTGGGGGTGGGGGCACTCTCGGCTTCTTCTTCAGCAGAGCACCAAGAGAAGGTGTTCTCATTCTAGAAGGCCCAGATGTGCCCACTGGGAGATGGCCACTTTACCGGGGTCGGCATCGGTAGCACCCGATGAGGCCCTGATGGACACTTTGCTGATTTTTCGATCCTTCGATGATGTCCCATCACCATGACCACCCTCACTCAACGGACCACAGCCTTGAGTCTGGCTAATGGGCTGGGAGTGAATGGTGTGCCCCCACCTGCTGGCCGGTCCACGAGTGCTGTGGGACCTTACATCACCCTCGTCAGCAGATGGAAGTACTAGACATCCCCCGCTCAGACTCTGGCACTGCTCCATGTCGCCTAGCAACCCTCTATGATACTGTACCGACCGCCTCCACCCAAATTCTCTTGCTCAAAATATTTTTCTGCATACTGTCGTGCATGTTCTCCGGTTCTATGGGTGCTGATGTAACCACTGATTTATTTTCTTCCTCTTATTTGCTTCGTTAACACTATGTTTTGTTCATGGGCGACAGATGCTTCACAGGAGGAAGTATGGGGTGGGGGGATTTGGGAAGGGGGAGTTATGTTGGTCCTTTTGGACTGGGGTCTTTGTTCTAACCGTGTCATTTTCTTTCAGGTTTTTAAACAGCAAGCTCTCCATTGTACTTTAATGCAACCCTCCGACTGTGTGGGGATGCCTTGCCTGGGCACTCTGCGCCCATTGCAAACCCATGAAGGACCTGTTTTCCCTACAATGCATGCTCCCAACTTTTCAGTACTATCTTGGAACACTAATGGTCTTCTAGACCGGAACATGAGGCCCACAGTATTGCGTTACATTAAGATGTATAAACCGGCATTTGTTCTCCTGCTGGATTGCTATGTTCCTTTCTAGGCCGGTTTGGCTATGGTAGGGAATTTCACACCAGTTTTGTGAGGGGTTCCGGGGGGTGGCCCTGCTATTACACAGATCCCTTCCGTTGAAGGTCACCAAAGTCCACAGGAGAGAGATGTGGGGATTAAGCAACGTATTGCCGCTAGGCAGTATAATCTTGTTTCCTGCTCCTCCTCCGCTGCTGCAGCCCACCCTCCAGCCAGGCACTGTAGTCCCTGATCTTAACTCCTCTCCCAGGGACTACTATGTTGGGTGGAGACTTTAATGTGGTTCGCGACCTGAATACATCCACCACTCCCCACTCAAGCTGGCATACTTGCTCAATTTCCTTAGCCACCTGGGCAAACTCCATGGGTTTGTGCAACGCGTGGCATTCCTGGCACCCCATGTTGCTGGCCTATACACATCAGTCGACAACTCATAACACAGAATCGTGGCTTGACCTGATATGGTTACTAGCTGCAGACCTCCTCTCCTTTCAGTCCGTTCGAATCCTTCAGCGGGGTATCTCAGATCACACTCCCTTATTGATGGAATGGGGTGTTCGTCCGCAGCCTCTATGTCCGTGCTGGCATTTCATTGCATGGCACTTGAACTGCACCTTGTTTGCAGAAGAGGAACGGCAATCCTTTCTTAGGCTCAATGAGGGCTATATGCCCTCCACGGCGATGCTATGGCCGTTGACCAAGGCCTCTGTGAGGGGTGGCGAAAGGCTATATGCATCACTGCGAGCTTGCCGGCAGGCACGTGTGACAGACCTTGAAAGCCAGATACTCCAATTGGAAACCTGCTCTCGGTGCTCCAATATGGAGGAGACTTGTCGCCTTCTGGCTATAGCATGCACCGAGCTGTGACAGGTCTCCCTAGAGGAGGCCTAACAATGCTGGAGGGCCTCTACCCAGCAGGTCTACGATTCGGGTGATAATTCTAGCAAATTGCTAAACTGGTTGGCGACCCGTGATATCTCCACCAGGGTGGTGCCTGCCATACGAGACCCGACCGGCCGCCTCTTTGAAGAACGACCTAAAATTATGCAAGCCTTCACAACATTTTATCAAAATCTCTACACCCACTGCCCAACCCAACCTGACGGCTACATTCGACTTCCAGTCATGGAAAACCACAGGCCCTGATGGTTATCCCATTGAGTACTATAAGAAATTCCGGGATATATTGATCCGTTGTTTATTAACCTTCGGTGATGCACCAGGGATCGTTCCCTACTGACTTGTGGGTCTCCCCAAGGAGGGCCTTGCCGCGGACCAATGCTCCTCCTATCACCCTATCTCACTCATTAACACAGATTTTAAGATCTATGCTAAGGTCTTGGCGACCCGGCTGACCCGCACTCTCCCACTTCTCGTCCACCTGGACCAGTGTGGGTTAATGCCGGGCAGGAGCATACGCCATTGTGTCTGCAGAGTTCAGGCAGCTCTCTCCCATAAGCAGGACCTCGGTGGCACTCTCGCATTACTCCTTATAGATTTTTTCAAGGCCTTCGACATGGTCTCCTTCCTGGATGTCCTGCTGTGGGCAGGAGGTGACATTCCACAGGATGTTTCACCTTCTCTATAATGACCCGGTGGCTTAGTTCCGGGTGAACGGTTCTTGTTCGCCCCCTTCCCGATCCAGCGAGGTACATCCCTGGGCTGTCACCATTCCCTGTTACTATTTACGTTAGCTATAGAACCCTTGGTGTACTTCAATCGCGGTAATACACAGATGCAGGGGTGGAGATGGGGGGGTGGACTCGAGGACCGCATATCGCTCTACACTGATGTCATTCTCCTGTTCCTTGGTGACCCCCGGGCCTCGGGACCTCGATGCCTGGAGATTCTTCATCACCACGGGGAGGTCTCCAGCCTCCAAATCAACATAAGTATATTCATCTTGGTAGAGGTGGTGGGGATGCTGAAGGGGATGCTGGTGTCCAGATATCCCTATCCGACGGAACTTCTTTAAATATTTGGGGATCCACATATTCTATCTCCTGGACCTGGCGTGGACTCTTAACTTTCAACACCTATCCCAGGCTTTTGATTGGGACCTGGGCCGATGGGCCTTGAATCCCATTGGGCGTATTGGGCTCTTCAAGATGCTGTGTCTCCCCCGCTATTTATATGTCTTGATGAAATTTCCCAACCCTATTACCCGTAGGTGGTTCCATTCCCTGGCATCTAAACTAACAGCCTTTATATGGGCCGGCAAGCATTACAGATTGGCATTCCACTCAGTGCACAAATCACCCTTTGACAGGGCCCTTGTCTGACATCTCTGCATACTATTTGGCGGTGCAGCTGGTACTCATTAACGATTGGTTAACCGGTGGATGGGATGACCGTGCCTATCATTTTGAACTTCACCTGGTTGGCTTTAAGGGATGCCTTGGCCTCATCTATGGCTCTCGGTTGCCCCAGATGCTACCGCCCTGCACCCGGGTGTTGATCCTGTGATGGAAAACGGCATTGAGTCTTGTTAGGTGGGACCACTGCTTGACGGGTATGACTCCCCTATGGCAGGGTACATGGCTCCAGCAGCTTTTCATTCTCAAGGGCTTCATCCAGTGGGCCGTATAGGCATTATATGCTTGAGGAACATCTATATGGTTGATTTGACTTGAAGTCCTTCCAAGACTTGAAGGACCAATACACCCTTGCCAACACACAGTTCTACTGATTACTTCAGCTGTGGCATGCACTGGGGTCGCTAATCCCCATGAACACTCCGCTCTCTGCGTGCACCCCACTTGAGGCCAGAATTTGTCCTAGGGCGCTTGGGGCAGGGAGCCATCTCCATGCTCTAATGCTCCCCGATCGTCAAAGTTCCCGATGGCTTTGTTTCCTTCGCCATAAATGGGTGAACTAGGTGGGTGAGTTAGACAAAGATGATTGGAGGGAGGTCTGCCTTGCACCCAGGGAGTTGGCGATTTCCTCCCATCTGTGTATGATTCAGGTGAACTATCTTCATGCCACCCACATCATCCCACTCCGCATACAGTGAATGTCGCATACAACCAAGTCTGTCTGTGCGTGGTGCGCACTCCCTGCAGCCGATTTCTTTCATTTGGCCTGGGACTGCCCAATGCTGTTTCCCTTTTAGATCAGAGTGGACCAGGAGGTTTCAGCGGTCCTGGGTCATTCCCTTGAGTTGAGGCTTGGGCCGGTAGAGGAATTGGGAAGCCCGTGCTGAATGATCCTTGTTGGGGTGGCATGTCTGGAGGCCAAGAGAGATTTAGCTCGATTGTGGAACCTGTCTGCACCCTGTTCAATCCATCGGTGGCGCACAGGAGTGGATTGGTGTGCGCAACAAGAAAAGCCCATTTTACGTTGCATAGGGGTGTTGCCATAAGCATTTCAGGGTATAGAGAAAATGGTGTTCCTTCGATGAATTATCAATGTAAATGGTTGATCTTCGCTGTGATCATGATGTATGTATGATGGGACGGAGATCGCTCTGTTGATGATAACAGAGGAGGCAAGGAGGCTGGTGGGCAAGGGGGGAGTGGCTGCCATCATTCTCTTAGACCTCAGTGCAGCGTTCGACACGGTCAACCATACCATATTGACCGACCGACTCAAGAGTGTCGGAGTGTTGGGCGCTGCACTGGCATGGTTTTCATCCTTCCTCAGCGACCGCCACTTCCAGGTTTTCGAGGGAGACGTGGTCTCCTCCAGACTACCACTGGGTTGTGGGGTCCCACAGGGCTCGGCCTTAAGTCCGACGCTCTTTAATATTTACATGAGGCTTTTGGCAGGGATCACATTTGGCATCAAGATTGTCAGCTATGCAGATGAAAGCCAGTTAGTGGTATCACTACACCACGATAAGGGTTCACCTAGCGCCCTGACTCCCTGCCTTGAAGCAGTGGCCAGATGGATGGAGCTCTCCTATCTCCGCCTCAACGGGGACAAAACAGAGATTATGCTGCTGGGGAATTCACCACCCACTATCTCTGTCCCCATGTGGCCGTCCTGCCTGGGCCCTGCACCATCCCCGAAGCCACAAATAAAGAGCCTTGGCATGTGGCTCGACAGCTCCCTCAACTTTGTGTATCAGGCTACCGCGCTCTCATCAATCTGCTATGGATTGATGAGAATGCTTCGCAAAATGATTCCCCTTCTTCCTTTTGAGGCAAGAAGGATAATGGTCCAAGCTCTTATATTGTCCCGCCTGGACTATGGGAATATTCTGTATTTGGGAGCTCCCCAGGCCACAATAAATAAACTGCAAGTAGTTCAGAATTGTGCTGCACGGATGCTCCTGCAGGTTCCACGTCGGCAATCAGCAAGGCCAGCACCGCGACAGCTACACTGGCTACCAATTGCTGCCAGGATACAATTTAAAGCTATGTGTCTGGGAAACAAAGCCATATGAAAGACTGGTCCACCCATTCTGCACCCACTATTAACACCATATCTTCCGCATAGGACTCCACGCTCCAGTTCCTTATATCTTGCCACCATTAAGAAAACAAGGAAGGTGAGATGGGGAGGACGCTCTTTCTCATCCACTGCTGCTAAGTTGTGGAACTCCCTTCCCCAAGTTATGCGGGGGAACAACAACCTGCTGACCTTTTGCAAGCTCTTAAAACACATCTGTTTGGAATGCTTCCTTAGCTCAGCGGACTGATGCCGTTCTGCTTTTCTTTTCCACAAGCGCTACGAGGCCTCCGGGTAGTTAGGCGCTATAGAAATACTCTTCTATTCTATTCTATTCTATTCTATTGGTATGCTTCCCATTGCAGTGCTCTAGCTGAATATGATGATGGATGTACTTGCTGTAAAATTTCAATAAAGTTTGTTATGATAAAAAAAAAGAATGGGCAGCAGATTGAATGTTTTACCAGACTTGCTAAAGTATAATGTCAGACCCTTGGGTATTGGAGACACTTCTAGAATGACAGGTGAAGTGGATAGAGATGCTAGAGGAGAGAAGAGCAGAGACATCTGGTGAAACGGTAAGGGCATCAGATGCTGAGGAAAGGTACAGTAAATAGGATATCAGAGTACAAAGAGGTGTCTGTGAGTGTAATATTTGTAGTAGAAAAGGATAAATGATGGAGACTCTTGATAATCTGGAGGAATTTAAGCAAATATAGGATTTACAGGCAATTCAAGTTGTACAGAATCCATCTTTTGCAGGACTTTTTTTAGGAAGAACACTGGTTGTTGAAATTGGATCTAATAGGTTGATATTTTTCAGTTTAAATAGCAGCGGCGAGACATTGATAACTTCAGTTCATATATAGACAACCAACTTCCATTTGTGAGCGTACCGTTTGGTCTGTTTTCGGTCCCCTGCTGTTCCACAAAGAATTGAAGGGCAGTTACGGCTTATTTGAGAAAGAAAGAGGTGTGAGGATGATAGTTAATTAGGACAACATATTGATTATGGATTGCAAGGAGTTAGGAGTCCAATTGTGCCTAGTAAAATTATTTTGGAGGTTTTATGTTTTATTGTGAATTTAGAGAAATTAATTTTGATAGCGAAGAACAATATGGGATTTTTGTGTTTTCGAACAGATGCAGTAGAAGCCATTTTGAATTTAACTACAGAAGGGGTATGGATGATAAAGTCAGAGATTCGGAGATAGCTGAAGAAAGAAGTAAATGAAAGGGATCCTGATTCTGAGACCATGGAGGGAAATATATAATTCCTCAGAGAAGAGTGTTTAGTTGTTGAGTTCATCATTCTCAAAACAGTAGCTTTACCCTGATATACTGCTTGTAAGCCAGGAGGTGAAAGTGGATTGCGGCTAACATTTGCCGGAACAAAGAGTGAATTTGCTTTAGGAGTACCGCTAAAAAGGTTGCTTACACATTCAATCTTAAGGATCTTTTGGCACCCAGTCCCATGAGCCAAGATAATCCTACAATGTCAAAGAGAAATGTAAATACCCGAGGGTATGGCTACAGCAGAGGAGGGAGATGGGAGAGGGACATTTATATACAAGCCAAAGACCTGGAGACTAATGTGATTCTAGTGTGTTGCAGGGATTGTATGTGATACATTTAAAGGAAAATGTAGACCTATATAAATTATGACAAAAATGTTCGCATTTACAAGTATCTCAGTTATAGATATTGAAATGTAATGGTAAAACAACATAATAGACCTAATATGCCCCTTGAACCTATTTTAACCTTTCCCCTAACCCTTAGACACCTCACTTACTATTACCCTAACTCTTAATTCATACCTCTAATGCCAACCACATCCCTAAACTTTACCTAACCCTAATCCTAATCACCCTAACGCACACCCAGGGCTACTGGAATTATACGACAATGGAGGAACACATTATGTGGCAAGGTTGATCAAATTATATAGACTGAAAAGGCACAATATGCAGTATGGTGTGGTACATTCTGTGTTAGTATTATTTCATTATTTTGCCCTTTTATCCCTTTAGCACTTTAAACACATATTAATACTATCTAAGGAAAAATGTCACTTCCTCACTTACAGTTGAAAACCACCAACAGAATCCAGTCGCCAACAGAGAAGTGACCAACTAACACCTTCAGTGCCAATTCATGGCACCGACATTTGGTGCTTTTTATTTGGGTACATTTTTATCCATTTGAGTTAGCTAAAAATAGATTAGGTGTCTTGTGTGCAAACCCATAACTATGAGGAAAACAGCAACCGAATTGCATAAATGCAGACGCCTTGTCCACAACTGGTGTTAGCTATTTACTCAAACAGTTTTCCTAGCCCTGAGCCCTAACCTCTCACCCTAACATTTACTCTAGTTCTTACAATAAACCATAATTTTAGAGCTATCCACATAATTCCGCTCCTTGCACTAACTTTACCCGTAACCCTTACTCTTAAACTTAACTCTTAACCTCATCCTTATCCTAACACTAGTCTCAACCATAATAACCCTAATTTATTTTGTGTTGAAGAAAATTTGTAAAATGTGCACGTCCATTTTTCAATTTATTTGCTTCTTTTTACTAAGAAAGATTTTTTTTTTTTGGACAAACAGATATATAAAATAACACATTCATACACATATTTACTTATTATCAGAATAACAATTGCTAAAATCCTACAGTGCGTAGAGAGCTTGGAAGGGGAGTAACTACAAAAAAATTATCAAGGTCCACCAAAAGGCAGTATTGCCCTAACATATAATCAAATATTCTAACACATATTGTAAACAAGTGCATAATTGTTATAATCTATTCCCCACCATAGTCAGACAAGCAATCAGGAACCTTTACTACATTGAACAATGCTGGCATTTTAATACAGTTTTCATCAACAACTGTACAACGGTAAACTAGGAGTGAACCACATTTATGTCTCAACCTTTGTACCACTGAATTTCTACTGCCAGCTGTTGCAGCAGTCAGAAACATGGGCAAACAGTGTCCTGACTGCCCAACAGTCCCAGGGAATATATTTGAATATCCGGATATAGCGCAAAGGGGCAAAGACCACAACACACTCAATGGTGCTTCTTTCCATTGTCTGGGTCTGTTATCAGCCTTCATGTCAATCCCACTGGGGCCACCATATAGCCCCATGCGCGGGCGTGGCTGAAGGGTGTCTGTCTGCACCAGTGAGCAGCACAGGGCTCAGTTCCTCATTTACCCTGTGGAAGGAAGAGTCTCTCAGACCTGAGGACCAGAAGCCCTCAGCCTCAGTGCTCATCACAGGACAGCAGAGCATCCCCCAAGGACACTTGCCACCATCGTCATGGAGGTCCTCAACGAGAGCCAGGATTTCACTGACTTTGTGAGTACTAAGCATGCGTCTGGGGCTGTGTGAGTACCAGACATCTCTGTGAGAGTACCAAACATGCATCTCTGCCTCTGAGTACCAAATATGCATGTCTGACGGTGGACTTACAGAACATCTCTGACTGTGTGAGAATTAATGCATCTCTGACTGTGGGGATATGAAACATGCATCTCAGACTGTGAGTACTAAGCATGCGTCTGGGGGTGTGTGAGTACTAGACATCTTTGCCTCTGAGTACCAAACATGCATGTCAGACTGTGGACTTACAGAACATCTCTGACTGTGTGAGAATGAATGCATCTCTGACTGTGGGGCTATCAAACATGCATCTCAGACTGTGAGTACTAAGCATGTGTCTGGGGTGTGTGAGTACCAGACATCTCTGTGAGAGTACCAAACATGCATCTCTGCCTCTGAGTACCAAATATGCATGTCAGACTGTGGACTTAAAGAACATCTCTGACTGTGTAAGAACTAATGCATCTCTGACTGCGGGGATATCAAACATGCATCTCTGCCTCTGAGTACCAAACATGCATCTCTGCCTCTGAGTACCAAATATGCATGTCTGACTGTGGACTTACAGAACATCTCTGACTGTGAGAGAACTAATGCATCTCTGACTGTGGGGCTATCAAACATGCATCTCAGACTGTGAGTACTAAGCATGTGTCTGGGGTGTGTGAGTACCAGACATCTCTGTGAGAGCACCAAACATGCATCTCTGCCTCTGAGTACCAAATATGCATGTCAGACTGTGGACTTACAGAACATCTCTGACTGTGAGAGAACTAATGCATCTCTGACTGTGGGGCTATCAAACATGCATCTCAGACTGTGAGTACTAAGCATGTGTCTGGGGTGTGTGAGTACCAGACATCTCTGTGAGAGTACCAAACATGCATCTCTGCCTCTGAGTACCAAATATGCATGTCAGACTGTGGACTTAAAGAACATCTCTGACTGTGTAAGAACTAATGCATCTCTGACTGCGGGGATATCAAACATGCATCTCTGCCTCTGAGTACCAAACATGCATCTCTGCCTCTGAGTACCAAATATGCATGTCTGACGGTGGACTTACAGAACATCTCTGACTGTGAGAGAACTAATGCATCTCTGACTGTGGGGCTATCAAACATGCATCTCAGACTGTGAGTACTAAGCATGTGTCTGGGGTGTGTGAGTACCAGACATCTCTGTGAGAGTACCAAACATGCATCTCTGCCTCTGACTACCAAATATGCATGTCAGACTGTGGACTTACAGAACATCTCTGACTGTGTAAGAACTAATGCATCTCTGACTGCGGGGATATCAAACATACATCTCAGACTGTGAGTACTAAGCATGCGTCTGGGGCTGTGTGAGTACCAGACATCTCTGTGAGAGCACCAAACATGCATCTCTGCCTCTGAGTACCAAATATGCATGTCAGACTGTGGACTTACAGAACATCTCTGACTGTGAGAGAACTAATGCATCTCTGACTGCGGGGATATCAAACATGCATCTCAGACTGTGAGTACTAAGCATGCGTCTGGGGCTGTGTGAGTACCAGACATCTTTGCCTCTGAGTATCAAACATGCATCTCTGACTGGGGATATCAAACATGCATCTCAGACTGTGAGAGTACCAAACATGCATCTCTGCCTCTGGGTACCAAACATGCATGTCAGAAAGTGGACCTACAGAGCATCTCAGACTGTGATAGAACTAATGCATCTCTGACTGTGGGGATATCAAACATGCATCTCAGACTGTGAGTACTAAGTATGTGCCTGGGGCTGTGTGAGTACCAGACATCACTGTGAGAGTACCAAACATGCATCTCTGCCTCTGAGTACCAAACATGCATGTCAGACTGTGGACTTACAGAACATCTCTGATTGTGTGAGAACTAATGCATCTCTGACTGTGGGGATATCAAACATGCATCTCAGACTGTGAGTACTGAATATGCGCCTGGGGCTGTGTGAGTACCAGGCATCACTGTGAGAGTACCAAACATGCATCTCTGCCTCTGAGTACCAAATATGCATGTCTGACGGTGGACTTACAGAACATCTCTGACTGTGCGAGAACTAATGCATCTCTGACTGTGGGGATATCAAACATGCATCTCAGACTGTGAGTACTAAGCATGCGTCTGGGGCTGTGTGAGTACCAGACATCTCTGTGAGAGCACCAAACATGCATCTCTGCCTCTGAGTACCAAATATGCAAGTCAGACTTTGGACTTACAGAACATCTCTGACTGTGAGAGAACTAATGCATCGCTGACTGTGGGGATATCAAACATGCATCTCAGACTGTGAGTACTAAGCATGCGTCTGGGGCTGTGTGAGTACCAGACATCTCTGTGAGAGCACCAAACATGCATCTCTGCCTCTGAGTACCAAATATGCATGTCAGACTTTGGACTTACAGAACATCTCTGACTGTGTGAGAACTAATGCATCTCTGATTGTGGGAATATCAAACATGCATCTCAGACTGTGAGTACTAAGTATGCGCCTGGGGCTATGTGAGTACCAGACATCTCTGTGAGAGCACCAAACATGCATCTCTGCCTCTGAGTACCAAATATGCATGTCAGACTTTGGACTTACAGAACATCTCTGACTGTGAGAGAACTAATGCATCTCTGACTGTGGGGATATCAAACATGCATCTCAGGCTGTGAGTACTAAGCATGCGTCTGGGGCTGTGAGTACCAGACATCTCTGTGAGAGCACCAAACATGCATCTCTGCCTCTGAGTACCAAATATGCATGTCAGATTTTGGACTTACAGAACATCTCTGACTGTGAGAGAACTAATGCATCTCTAACTGTGGGGATATCAAACATGCATCTCAGACTGTGAGTACTAAGTATGTGCCTGGGGCTGTGTGAGTACCAGACATCTCTGTGAGAGCACCAAACATGCATCTCTGCCTCTGAGTACCAAATATGCATGTCAGACTGTGGACTTACAGAACATCTCTGACTGTGAGAGAACTAATGCATCTCTGACTGTGGGGCTATCAAACATGCATCTCAGACTGTGAGTACTAAGCATGTGTCTGGGGTGTGTGAGTACCAGACATCTCTGTGAGAGTACCAAACATGCATCTCTGCCTCTGAGTACCAAATATGCATGTCAGACTGTGGACTTAAAGAACATCTCTGACTGTGTAAGAACTAATGCATCTCTGACTGCGGGGATATCAAACATGCATCTCTGCCTCTGAGTACCAAACATGCATCTCTGCCTCTGAGTACCAAATATGCATGTCTGACGGTGGACTTACAGAACATCTCTGACTGTGAGAGAACTAATGCATCTCTGACTGTGGGGCTATCAAACATGCATCTCAGACTGTGAGTACTAAGCATGTGTCTGGGGTGTGTGAGTACCAGACATCTCTGTGAGAGTACCAAACATGCATCTCTGCCTCTGACTACCAAATATGCATGTCAGACTGTGGACTTACAGAACATCTCTGACTGTGTAAGAACTAATGCATCTCTGACTGCGGGGATATCAAACATACATCTCAGACTGTGAGTACTAAGCATGCGTCTGGGGCTGTGTGAGTACCAGACATCTCTGTGAGAGCACCAAACATGCATCTCTGCCTCTGAGTACCAAATATGCATGTCAGACTGTGGACTTACAGAACATCTCTGACTGTGAGAGAACTAATGCATCTCTGACTGCGGGGATATCAAACATGCATCTCAGACTGTGAGTACTAAGCATGCGTCTGGGGCTGTGTGAGTACCAGACATCTTTGCCTCTGAGTATCAAACATGCATCTCTGACTGGGGATATCAAACATGCATCTCAGACTGTGAGAGTACCAAACATGCATCTCTGCCTCTGGGTACCAAACATGCATGTCAGAAAGTGGACCTACAGAGCATCTCAGACTGTGATAGAACTAATGCATCTCTGACTGTGGGGATATCAAACATGCATCTCAGACTGTGAGTACTAAGTATGTGCCTGGGGCTGTGTGAGTACCAGACATCACTGTGAGAGTACCAAACATGCATCTCTGCCTCTGAGTACCAAACATGCATGTCAGACTGTGGACTTACAGAACATCTCTGATTGTGTGAGAACTAATGCATCTCTGACTGTGGGGATATCAAACATGCATCTCAGACTGTGAGTACTGAATATGCGCCTGGGGCTGTGTGAGTACCAGGCATCACTGTGAGAGTACCAAACATGCATCTCTGCCTCTGAGTACCAAATATGCATGTCTGACGGTGGACTTACAGAACATCTCTGACTGTGCGAGAACTAATGCATCTCTGACTGTGGGGATATCAAACATGCATCTCAGACTGTGAGTACTAAGCATGCGTCTGGGGCTGTGTGAGTACCAGACATCTCTGTGAGAGCACCAAACATGCATCTCTGCCTCTGAGTACCAAATATGCAAGTCAGACTTTGGACTTACAGAACATCTCTGACTGTGAGAGAACTAATGCATCGCTGACTGTGGGGATATCAAACATGCATCTCAGACTGTGAGTACTAAGCATGCGTCTGGGGCTGTGTGAGTACCAGACATCTCTGTGAGAGCACCAAACATGCATCTCTGCCTCTGAGTACCAAATATGCATGTCAGACTTTGGACTTACAGAACATCTCTGACTGTGTGAGAACTAATGCATCTCTGATTGTGGGAATATCAAACATGCATCTCAGACTGTGAGTACTAAGTATGCGCCTGGGGCTATGTGAGTACCAGACATCTCTGTGAGAGCACCAAACATGCATCTCTGCCTCTGAGTACCAAATATGCATGTCAGACTTTGGACTTACAGAACATCTCTGACTGTGAGAGAACTAATGCATCTCTGACTGTGGGGATATCAAACATGCATCTCAGGCTGTGAGTACTAAGCATGCGTCTGGGGCTGTGAGTACCAGACATCTCTGTGAGAGCACCAAACATGCATCTCTGCCTCTGAGTACCAAATATGCATGTCAGATTTTGGACTTACAGAACATCTCTGACTGTGAGAGAACTAATGCATCTCTAACTGTGGGGATATCAAACATGCATCTCAGACTGTGAGTACTAAGTATGTGCCTGGGGCTGTGTGAGTACCAGACATCTCTGTGAGAGCACCAAACATGCATCTCTGCCTCTGAGTACCAAATATGCATGTCAGATTTTGGACTTACAGAACATCTCTGACTGTGAGAGAACTAATGCATCTCTGACTGTGGGGATATCAAACATGCATCTCAGGCTGTGAGTACTAAGCATGCGTCTGTGGCTGTGTGAGTACCAGACATCTCTGTGAGAGCACCAAACATGCATCTCTGCCTCTGAGTACCAAATATGCATGTCAGACTTTGGACTTACAGAACATCTCTGACTGTGAGAACTAATGCATCTCTGATTGTGGGAATATCAAACATGCATCTCAGACTGTGAGTACTAAACTTCTCTGTGAGTACAAAACATTTGCCTCAGAAATGTTGATGTACGAAACATATCTGACTTTGGGAATAGCAACCATGCATCCTTGACTGTCAGTAACAAATATGCATGTCGGACTATTGATGTACAAGACACCTCTGACTGCGTGAGTACCACAAATGCGTCTGCCTGTGTGAGTAGCAGACATCTGACTCTCGGAGTACCAAGAATCTCTCACTGTGTGAGTACCAGGCATCTCTAACTAGGTGACTATCAGAACTGCACCTTTGACTGTAATTTTCAGATATCTCTGAACATGTCCGTCTAAACGTGCTAGTGACAGGCATCTCTGACTGAGTTTGTGAGTACCAGGCATCTCTAACTGTCTGAGTATGTGAGTACCAGTAATCTCTGATTGTCCGAGTATGTGAGTACCAGGAATCTCTAACTAGGTGACTACCAGGGCTGCACCATTGACTCTGCAATTATCAGACATCTATGGCTATGTGTGTCTGACTGTGCTAATGACAGGCATCGCTGACTGTCTGAGTATGTGAGTTCCAGGCATACATCTCTGACTGTAAAGGTACCAGTTATATACCTCTGAGCTTGTCTGTGGTTTACATATACTTGATTGTCTGGGTAATAAACAGACATCTCTGAATGGCAGAATGAGACAGACCATCTTTGAATTGAGTACAAGACACCTGACTGTGTGAGTACAAAAATTGGCATCTCTGTCTAACACCATGGAAACATTTTTTACTTTGTGATCTGAATATCAGACATACATTTCTGATAGTTAGCCCTGGGCAGATATCTAACATTTTGTAAGTAACTTGGCTTTGGCCTTTGGAAGCATCAGACAAGCTCAGTTATTACTAGACAAGCATGCATGACTTTGTACGTCATAGGACGGGACATCTGTGGCTCAGAGTAACACCTCTCATTGTGGGATACATTGACCTGCCTTTGTTTTGCATGACTCAGAAACTCCCAAAGAGTCAAGTATCTTAAAACTAATAAAGAAGCAATACATTGGATTTTTTTCCATAAAAAAGAGCGATTACATCAACTTGTTCTGGCACATCCTAAACTTCTATATGGGGGAGGAGGCAGCAAGCGCTGGAAGGGCAGTGAGCTCATGGAGGATACATTGGAAGGTATGGCGAAGAGTGGTGCGGATTGGGAGAAAGCAAGATACAACGTCAAGGAAGCTGCAACACTGGGGTCACCGGGACGGGTCTACAGTGGTGTTGGGCTTGGATGACTTTACTTCTAGTGCAATAGAGGGAAGGCCTTTGATGGAGTCCTAGACCTGATTATTTGTGGCGGGAGACCCACCTCAGTGTGCTGGGGATGCCTGCTGGGATCCCACCTGAGGATCTGAAGGAGGAACTGAGTGCAGTGTCCAGTGGATTCCTTGGGGTGGAGTTGGATGTAGTATGCTCATTGGTGAGGGAAATCCTCAGGCTGCTGCACAAATCTCGGGTAAACAATGTAGTTAAAGAGCCCTGTGAGGGCCACCCTGGCAAAAGCTAAGCCAAGAACATAGATCCTACGTGCTGCAAATAAAAAGGCATAGTCAGTGCTTGAACTGGAAATATAGGAGTCAGGGACTCCTTGTCATAGAGTACCCATTTGCTGCTGAGATGTGGTGGTACTCTCACATGAAAAGTGTTGGAGCAGTGCTGGGTGCCGGTACTTAGTACCTGAGAGCACCCGCCCATTTAAAGCACTGGGAATAGTTAATCGGGGTCTCGGCTACTTTGCTTCCCACAACACAGACTGGTATGTTGACCTGTGAGAAGGCCCTCCTGGCAGCAACTAGCACAATGGCGGCGAGGGGTGTGGTGGCATCAGTTGGATACCTAGTAAGCCGAGGGTGGACCACCCTGGGCAGCAGTAGATCTTCACCCAAGTGGCCGCTGTCAGACGTTTTGCAGACAGTGTATTAGCCTATGGGTGAATTAATGAATGAATGAGATTTCTTAGTGTTTAAGTGGGTCCTTAGAAACACCAGGAAAGGAGAAAAAGACTAAATTGCTGACGGGGGAAACAACCACGTTTTTAGTGACTTTCTAAAGAAGGAAGACTAGATTGGGATCTTAAGGGTAAAGGGAGAGAGTTCTATAACTTACTGGCGATATGGGCAAGACGTCTGCCGCCCCATCTGGATTTCTTATTTTAGGGATCATTGCTCAATGGGCAGTAGATGGCCTAAGGGGCCTTTGGGGTAAATACCATGAGAAAGAATTCTGAAAGTAACGGGGTCCCTTTCCACGTAGGGCCTTATGGGTAATACATAGTGCTTTAAATGTATCCCCCTCCTGTAAGGGCAGCCAGTGGAGGGCACAAAGTTCGCCAGAAACAGAGCAGAATCTAGGCACTTTTAACAGGGTGAAGGGGGCATGGCACACAGTGTTTTCAGAGGTGTGTCGCTGTCCTTTGGTTTGAGCTCAGGCTTGAGATCAGTTATTCAAGATTACAATATAGTAACAGTAATTGGAAAAATTCATACAGCATATGAATTAGAGGTTACGATGTTTTATTTCACCGAGTAACCAAATGAACCGATAAATGGTTTATACAATTTCAAAGTTTTTTATGCAATTCATAAGCATATTGGTGCCCACAAGGAAGAGGGGGTGGGAAGTGAAGTGAGGGAATTCATGTGAAAACAGTGAAAAAATACATAAATAATCAATTGCACATCATTGATCAAGGATTCTTATTCACACTGGTCTCCTCAGTTCGGAGCCATATTCAAACGGGATGAGTCACAATAAAATATCAAAAGAAACAATATCTCCTTATTATGGCTGTGTAAATCCTGTGTAACCATAGGAGTACATGTCAAGGAAAACGTCTACGTTTCGACCCAATGCGGTAGGGTGATTGGCCCTTACAAGGCGGGTCTTCATCAGGACATTAGGGCAGTGGGCAAACCTCCTAGGGTGAAGAGAGAATGAAAGACTACTTAGCAGGGTCAAAAGTTACCAAATTGCCTCTGCGTATGTGATACTTATTTATTTATTTATTTATTATATTTATATAGCGCATTATCACCCATTAGTCTCTAAGCGCTTGTACTTGAAGAAAACCAGAACCATTCAGAGAGTAGACACCCCAGTTACATTATACCCTATGCATCTCGAAAAAGCTCTGTTTTTAAAGATCGCCTAAAAGGCATTAAATTTGGTTCCTTCCTGAGCCTTAATGGTAACTTATTCCAGGCTGAGGGGAGCGTGGTTGAAAAAGCTCGTCCACCCAGAGTGGTCAGGCGATAACGCGGATTTACTAAAAGAGCGTCATCCGCTGAACGTAAAGTTCATCTAGGTGTATATTGCACCAACCTGGCTTTAATATAATTGGGTGAGTTGCCATAGATCGCTTTATGAGCGATGCACAAGCCTTTGAATAAGATCCTCTGCCTAATCGGAAGCCAATGTAATTGACGTAAGAGAGGAGAGGCATGAGTGTGTCTGGGCTTTCCAAAAATTAATCTGGCAGCATCGTTCATCACGATTTGTAGTCTCGAAAGTTGCTGCTGGGGGAGCCCAATGTAAAGGGCATTCCCATAGTCGAGACGTCCTAGAATCATTGCGGACACCACCGTCCTTCGTGTGGAAAATGAGAGCATTGGGAAAATTTTCCGAAGTTGCCTTAGGAGGCCAACGCAAGTGCCAACCACCGAAGACACTTGATTTATCATAGATAGATTACCATCTATATGGATACCTAGGCTTTTCACCACTTTTGCAGGTGTCGGTGTCCTACCCAACTCCTGAGGCCAGAGAAGATCGTTCCACGGATTGCTTGAGGTGGTAATAGGCAATACTTCGGTCTTTTCTGGGTTGATCTTCAAGGAGTTGGTGGACATCCAATTAGTCGTGTATTTTAAGATGTTATGTAACCTAGCCTGGGTATCAGATGACTCCTCAATTTGTATGATAATCTGTGTGTCATCGGCATAGTTAAAAATTTGACACTCCATTTGATTTAGAGCCAAAATCAGTGGCTGTAGATATATATTAAAAAGGAGCGGTGAGAGGGCAGATCCTTGCGGCACTCCGCATGTTATTGCCGCAGATGTAGAGACCAAATCTGACAGCTGGACCCTCTGCGATCTTCCCTGCAGAAATGATGTTAACCAGCCCAGCGCGGTCCCCCCGATGCCCAGATCTCTCACGCGTCTTAACAGTAGGTTGTGATTCACCGTGTCAAACGCTGCTGAGAGATCTAACAGCACCAGGGCCCCCGGGATCTTTTTGTCGGCTCTACATCTTAGTTCATCTAAAATGGATACCATCACCAGCTCCGTGCTATGATTTTTTCGTAAGCCAGCCTGATTATGCTCTAATAGGGCGTTGGTCTCCAAGTGTTTTGAAAGATGACTCAAAACATGCTGCTCAATCATTTTTGCCAGAAAAGGTAATTGAGAAATGGGCCTGTAATTTTTATGATCTTTAACATCGGCCCCTGGCTTTTTAAGAAGCGGAATCAGCCTTGCCTCTTTAAAGGACACCGGGACCTGTCCTGTCTCTAGGGATCTATTAAAGAGGGTAAGCACGTCCTCTTCCACTCCTGGCATCGCGAGCTTAAAAACACTGGGTGGGCAAGGATCTACCTGCGAACCCGAGTTTACTCTCTCTGTCAGGGTGGCCAGAATTTCCTTAGTAATCAAGGGCAGATTGTTTATAGGATACCGTACATCAGGAGGGTCCTGCAAGATATGTAATGGGCAGTCAAAACTTTGCATCTGGGAAATTTCTCCTAAGAGGTTATCGATTTTCCTAATAAAGAAATCCTGAAAATTCTGGCAGTCTTCCTGTGAAAAATCAGGTTTCTGTTCTTTAGTATTTCGCAATTCCTTAAGTACTTTAAAAATTTCTTTCTGAGGCAACTGAGCAGTCTTTATTCTATTTTCGAAGAAATCTGCTTTCCTGGCCAATATGGCCTTTTTGTATTGTGCAAGCTCCTGTATATACAGGTTCCGAGTATTGCCATTATAATCCCGCCTCCAGGCTCTCTCCACCTTGCGGAGTGCCTGTTTCTTGGTTCTTAGAGTTTCATCAAACCAAGGAGCTCCCCTCCCCCTATCCACCCATTTCACCCTTTTTTCTGGAGCAACGACATCGATGGCATTTTTTTAATTTATTGAATAATTTTTGACTGCTGAGCTCAACATTCTCAGAGGTTATAGTTGCTTCCTTTGTATTTAATAAGTGTCCAACCAGCTCCTCCTGGTTAATGTTACCCCATTTCCTTACCATTTTCCACGTAGTTCTTTGTTTATTCCCCACCCAGTTGCTTTTCTGCTGACCAATAATTAAATAGTGGTCTGACCAAGCGCATGGTGTGGTACTAATGGAATCTGGCAGTGAGTCTAAGCACCATACCAGATCTAAAGTATGGCCTTTCTCATGGGTGGGGCCGGTCACTATTTGATGCATACCCAGAGTCGTTAGAGCCTCTTCAAGACGAAGGGCTTGTCCTACCTTTGGGGAAAGCTCCCAATGGAAATTAAAATCTCCAATGATCATGAAGTTGTCATAACGAGACCTCAGGTCATGTATGAGCTCTAGTAGATGATCCAGAAAGATTGATTCAGCCCAAGGGGGGCGATATACCAACAAAATAACCCAACAGATGGTACCCCTCTCAAATTTCACTCCAAGGGTATCTGCTCCGCCCAAAGATTCTGCGCATATCCTTTCCGGTTTCCAACTGTTGTTATATAAAAATGCTACTCCCCCTCCTCTCTTAGTACCTGTACGATTGTGACAGATAGCCTCGAAACCTGGGGGGAGAGAGGCGACCAGATCTGGGGTTGAGGATTCCTCAAGCCACGTTTCTGTGACCCCGAGGATGTCTATATCACCGTCCTGTAATAAAGAAAAAAACTTCTAAATTATGTCTCTGTAAAGAGCGAGTGTTTAGTAACCCGTAATTCAGGATATTATCCGTCATGCGAGGTTTTGTTACATCCTTCGACTGTCTATGTTTAAATAGGCCCTCATATTGTAGTATAGCTATGCATTCCTGGGGAAGTTCTACATTCGCCCGATTAAGTTGTAATAGCGCAATTCTACTGTATGTAACAAATTGGCCAGGGGTTGTAGCCCCTAGTCCCGGTAGGGCGCGGATGGGCGTAGATGGGCTCGCCTCTGGCGAGCCTCCGGCGCGCCCACGGCACGCTTGCTGCGCGTCATCGCTGCGCGCTGGCATGTACCTGGTTGAAATAGACGTGCTACACTAGCCGCCTGACAGCTAGAACGCTGCCCCGAAATGGCGCCTAAATCACGTCCCCACTATCCCCAAGATGGCGGTGTTAGTGGCAAGAGACCCGCAAAGCAGCGGTGAGGTCACGATTTAATGTGCAGGTAAGCGGGCATACTATTAAAAGTATAGCGAGTATACCGTGAAACACACAGTATCCCACCAATTAAAACTTCTAAGCTGTTTAAAGCCTAAAAGATGCCTAGCAAAAACGCGCTGCAAGCAGATACAAAGCGCTGCACTGCAATACACATTTTTAAACAAGTTGAAAGTGTATACTTCACTGCGAAGCCTTCTCTGTGCAATTCATTTCCAAACAAGCACGGGACTTAATTGCCAGCGCGACCGTCTTAAATAGACGTGCTACACTAGCCGCCTGACAGCTAGAACGCTGCCCCGAAATGGCGCCTAAATCACGTCCCCACTATCCCCAAGATGGCGGTGTTAGTGGCAAGAGACCCGCAAAGCAGCGGTGAGGTCACGATTTAATGTGCAGGTAAGCGGGCATACTATTAAAAGTATAGCGAGTATACCGTGAAACACACAGTATCCCACCAATTAAAACTTCTAAGCTGTTTAAAGCCTAAAAGATGCCTAGCAAAAACGCGCTGCAAGCAGATACAAAGCGCTGCACTGCAATACAAATTTTTAAACAAGTTGAAAGTGTATACTTCACTGCGAAGCCTTCTCTGTGCAATTCATTTCCAAACAAGCACGGGCTTGATACGAAGAGCAGGACATTAAAAACAGTATTAAAAAGGACTATCATGATCACATGGCTATTACCTTAGGAATGGAGGGGCGATGCAGTGGCCTTGGTTGGGGTCGTTCTCGCATGCGAGTAATTTAAACGTGAAACGGAACCCAAAGAAATTAGGCCCATGTACATCTCAAAAGGAGATACAAAATACTGATTGTTACCACAAAAAAGAGAGATTATGGACATTACCTCTGGTCCCGTTCAAGTCGTCGGGAAACTAATCGACAGATCTAATCTACAGATAAATGAGAAAGGTGTTCCCGTCAGTTAACAATCAATGGGAAATATTGGCGCCTTAGCGCGTTCGTGGGTATTTATCTGCAAGAACCGAGGGGTTACCTTGTCAGACGCGTTAGGTGGCGTGGTCTCGAGGCAAGCAGTACAGGCGGCTCTCGTAACCAGGAAGTCAGGTTGGAGGGGCGTGGTTACGTTTATAACGTCAAGTGCAGACACAGTGGAGGGACTCAAAAGTAGCGGTTGCTATGGGATGATAGACGCTTAGAAAGCCTCAGTGGGTGCGTGCATGTAAAGGAACTCTTTTGCACCATTCATTCTGCAGACACAGATCTATACCATATTATTACATATTTGGTGCATGTACCTACCCAACATGGCGGTAAGATGCCCATCAGATACATGGATCATTGTTGTGCTCCACCCAGGATGCATTGTACGCACATCAAATTGTAAGCATTGGCGGCTTAACATGCGTGCATGTACCTACCGTGCACGGCGGTAAAATGCAATTACATTTGGTTGTTAAACTGTTGGCAAAAGGAAAGCAGAAAGACCAATGTCTGTATCAGGAAATATTTACAGGGTTCTTAAAGAATCGCAAGTTGGGCAAAACTGCTATCAGATTCGTTCAAACCATTCCGCACTGAGTCAAAAATTTGCATCCATTTCAGTTCTCTAACATTCAAGATAGGTGCAATGTTACCGCCCCTAGGACCTAGTTTAACCTGTTCTAAAATGATCCATCTCAGGCTTTCTGGTAGGTGGTTATTTTTAAGACAATGTTCCACAAGGGGTGCACCCTCCACCGTGCATCTTATTCTACTACAGTGTTGTAGGAAGCGTGCTTTCATGCGCTGTTGGGTTTGTCCGACGTATATCAGATCACAAGGACATATAATGCAGTATATTACATCCTCAGTGTTACAATTGGTGTGGGATTTGAGTTTCACACGGTGATGCTTGAAAGTGAACTCCTTGGTTTGGATAGTTGACAGGCAGGCCTTACAGCTCCCACATTTGAAATGTCCCAAGATCGGAGGCAAGTTCCAGAGGGAAGTAATGGAGGGCGTAGGAGTAGTGCCCAGGAGTGAACACACCACATGGTCACGTATGTTCTTGCCTTTCCTGAAAGAGTGTAGAGGTAGGTCTAGGCACCCCAAATCATTTGATATCATTGGCCAATGTTTATTGACCGCTTTTTTAATCTCATTACTCTTCGTGCTGAAGGTGGTGACACAGATGAGTTTATGATCATTACTGTTGACGCGGTTATTGGGTTGTAATAGCGTCTCCCGAGGATTGAACCACGCTCTCTTGCGGGCCTTCTTAGTCAGTCTTGTTGGGTACCCTCGTTCAATTAAACGTTCCATCAATCTTTGTGATTCGTCCATGTAATCTTCCTTCTTGCTGCAGTTCCGTCGTATCCTGAGGAACTGCCCGAAGGGTAGATTGTCCCTCAGGCTCCTCCGATGATGGCTTGTGTATTGCAATAAAGAGTTTCGTTCTGTGGGTTTCCTGAAAAGGTTGGTATGGAGTACCCCATTCGCAGCAATGATTGACAAGTCTAGGAAGTTAATCTTATGTTTATCAAACTGGATCGTGAATTGTATGTCGCGCGATCTGTTGTTGAGCCAGCAGAAGAAAAGGTTTATGTCATTATCTGTGCCAGACCAGATCAGGAGGATGTCGTCTATGTATCTCATCCATAGTTTAATCCCTGACCGGAAAGGATTAGTATCATTCAAAATGAAAGATGTTTCAAATGTGGACATGAAGATGATCGCTAGGTCCGGGGCATAGGCGGCTCCCATTGCCACCCCCTTGGTCTGTAGGTAGAAGCAGTTCTGAAAGATGAAGAAGTTACGCATCATCGCGATTTTCAGTAGTAGGACAATAAATCTGGTAGGGACCCGTACAGGAGCTACCCGTTTCTCCAATGCCAGAGTCGCCACCGCGAGTGCTTCGTCCTGGGGAATACTTGTGTACAGTGACACAATATCACATGTAGCCAGTAGTTCCTTACTTTGGTCGAAAGGGCGTCCGTCAACTATATTGATTGTATGTGTAGTATCGCGCAGGTACGTTTCGGTCTGTTCAGCCAGCGGTTTAAGAAAAAAGTCTATGTAACGACACAATGGTTCCAATATCGATCCACACCCCGACACTATTGGTCGTCCCGGCGGATTTTGTAGATCTTTGTGGACTTTGGGCAGCGCGTAGATCGTTGGTATCCTGGTTTTTTTTTGGTTTAGATACTGATATTCTTGTTCCGACAGCAAACCCTCATCCAGACCTTCTTTGGTAATCCTTTGTATTTCAGCAGCCAACTCCTTTGATGGGTCACCGGGCAGTTTCCTGTAGCTAACCCCATCCGATAGTTGCCTCATAATTTCATCTCTGTAGTTATTGACATCCTGAACAATGATGGCACCCCCCTTATCGGCCGGTTTTACTATGATGTCCATGTTGTCCTTAATCGATGATAGAGCCAGGCGCTCAGCTTTGCTGATATTGAATTTGGTGTACTTAGTTTCTTTCAGAATTTGATTCACATCTCGGAGGACCAAAATTTCGTATGCCAAGATGGTACTGGTCATGGCACAGGTAGGAGGGACGAAGGTAGAAGGTGTTCGAAGACCAGTTGTTGTTCCTGTGTTCGTGGGTGGTTTGTCTTTAAAGAAATATCTGAGTCGGATTTTTCTGAAAAAATTGTGGAGTTCCCTGATTGTGTTGAACACATTGGGTCGGGATGTCGGCACAAAGGAAAGACCACGACTCAGTACTTTGATCTCTTCATCGTTGAGGCTTTGTGATGAAATATTAATGACAGGGTTGCTAGGCGGTCTTACCACCTGTAATTCTTCCGGCGGGTGGACCTCTCTCCATGTTCCTCCTGTGGGAAGTGGACCTGTTTCGTGCCTCTCCCTCTGTCGTTGCTCCAAGTGGGGTCCACACTTTGTTGGCCTCTGCCACCACCCCTGTTCCAGTTGTTCCCTCGCCCTCGTGGGGGTCTCCATCCTCCCCGTCCTAAAAAAGATTGGGGATAAGCTGGGCCGTATGTTTCTTGATATCCGTAATTGCCACTTGGGTCAGCCTGAGCAGAGTCCTCTCCAGAGCTGTAAGAGGAGTCGGAGAAGGTCGAGAAATTACGTCTCCCCCTATACCCGCCTCGGCCGCGGTTGGTGAATCGTCCTTGTTGGTCTTGGCGATAGTAGTCCTCTTGTAGATACGGGTATGTTTTTTTCTTATCGTACAGACGGACGTCCCGGGCAAGTTTTTCAAGTTTCTTCTTAATAGTTACGGTCTCAAAATCCTGAAGCGTTGCGACCAATTTAGACAGGGCTTCTTTCGAATTAGTGAGTGTCGTGTCTCCAATGATTTCAGCTCTAAGCTCAGAGATCTCCTTGGTAAGTTCTTGAATTTGTTCCGCAGCTGTCTCTATGCCTAGCACCATCCAATGTCTAGAGCAGTTGTTAGCGACACAGCTAAATCCCTCTCTAAACTTTGGGACGTCCATGAATATTGCCGGTTCTACCCTCACTTGTAGACCTGCTGGGATAATGTTAGATTGTAGACATTGTGTCAAAAAGTGTCCATGCAATTTAGTTCTGATTAGCTTTTTTTCAAGGCGTTCCAATTTACTGATTTTATCATTCAGGGAAAAGTCAATAGGCGGTATACTGGATGATAGAAAGATATTAGCTGGATCATTAAGAAGCTGTTGTATATAGTCCTCAGAGAAAGATAGAATGTCCTTATCTACCATTCTGTGTTAGCTAGAAAAATAGCCACAATATTTACAGTGAAATAGTTAAAGGAAGGAGAGAGAGAGAGACCTCGCAAGCAGCGCTTGCGCAAAGTATGTTAGCAAGTAACAGGGTCGGACCCAATTAGTCACTGGGACCTGGGTGATTGGTTATTATGAAACAGAGGGGTCCCAGACTGTAAGGCAGTTATTCAAGATTACAATATAGTAACAGTAATTGGAAAAATTCATACAGCATATGAATTAGAGGTTACGATGTTTTATTTCACAGAGTAACCAAATGAACCGATAAATGGTTTATACAATTTCAAAGTTTTTTATGCAATTCATAAGCATATTGGTGCCCACAAGGAAGAGGGGGTGGGAAGTGAAGTGAGGGAATTCATGTGAAAACAGTGAAAAAATACATAAATAATCAATTGCACATCATTGATCAAGGATTCTTATTCACACTGGTCTCCTCAGTTCGGAGCCATATTCAAACGGGATGAGTCACAATAAAATATCAAAAGAAACAATATCTCCTTATTATGGCTGTGTAAATCCTGTGTAACCATAGGAATACATGTCAAGGAAAACGTCTACGTTTCGACCCAATGCGGTAGGGTGATTGGCCCTTACAAGGCGGGTCTTCATCAGGACATTAGGGCAGTGGGCAAACCTCCTAGGGTGAAGAGAGAATGAAAGACTACTTAGCAGGGTCAAAAGTTACCAAATTGCCTCTGCGTATGTGATACGAAGGGCAGGACATTAAAAACAGTATTAAAAAGGACTATCATAATCACATGGCTATTACCTTAGGAATGGAGGGGCGATGCAGTGGCCTTGGTTGGGGTCGTTCTCGCATGCGAGTAATCTAAACGTGAAACGGAACCCAAAGAAATTAGGCCCATGTACATCTCAAAAGGAGATACAAAATACTGATTGTTACCACAAAAAAGAGAGATTATGGACATTACCTCTGGTCCCGTTCAAGTCGTCGGGAAACTAATCGACAGATCTAATCTACAGATAAATGAGAAAGGTGTTCCCGTCAGTTAACAATCAATGGGAAATATTGGCGCCTTGAAAAAAAGCTAATCAGAACTAAATTGCATGGACACTTTTTGACACAATGTCTACAATCTAACATTATCCCAGCAGGTCTACAAGTGAGGGTAGAACCGGCAATATTCGTGGACGTCCCAAAGTTTAGAGAGGGATTTAGCTGTGTCGCTAACAACTGCTCTAGACATTGGATGGTGTTAGGCATAGAGACAGCTGCGGAACAAATTCAAGAACTTACCAAGGAGATCTCTGAGCTTAGAGCTGAAATCATTGGAGACACGACACTCACTAATTCGAAAGAAGCCCTGTCTAAATTGGTCGCAACGCTTCAGGATTTTGAGACCGTAACTATTAAGAAGAAACTTGAAAAACTTGCCCGGGACGTCCGTCTGTACGATAAGAAAAAAACATACCCGTATCTACAAGAGGACTACTATCGCCAAGACCAACAAGGACGATTCACCAACCGCGGCCGAGGCGGGTATAGGGGGAGACGTAATTTCTCGACCTTCTCCGACTCCTCTTACAGCTCTGGAGAGGACTCTGCTCAGGCTGACCCAAGTGGCAATTACGGCTATCAAGAAACATACGGCCCAGCTTATCCCCAATCTTTTTTAGGACGGGGAGGATGGAGACCCCCACGAGGGCGAGGGAACAACTGGAACAGGGGTGGTGGCAGAGGCCAACAAAGTGTGGACCCCACTTGGAGCAACGACAGAGGGAGAGGCACGAAACAGGTCCACTTCCCACAGGAGGAACATGGAGAGAGGTCCACCCGCCGGAAGAATTACAGGTGGTAAGACCGCCTAGCAACCCTGTCATTAATATTTCATCACAAAGCCTCAACGATGAAGAGATCAAAGTACTGAGTCGTGGTCTTTCCTTTGTGCCGACATCCCGACCCAATGTGTTCAACACAATCAGGGAACTCCATAATTTTTTCTGAAAAATCCGACTCAGATATTTCTTTAAAGACAAACCACCCACGAACACAGGAACAACAACTGGTCTTCGAACACCTTCTACCTTCGTCCCTCCTACCTGTGCCATGACCAGTACCATCTTGGCATACGAAAGTTTGGTCCTCCGAGATGTGAATCAAATTCTGAAAGAAACTAAGTACACCAAATTCAATATCAGCAAAGCTGAGCGCCTGGCTCTATCATCGATTAAGGACAACATGGACATCATAGTAAAACCGGCCGATAAGGGGGGTGCCATCATTGTTCAGGATGTCAATAACTACAGAGATGAAATTATGAGGCAACTATCGGATGGGGTTAGCTACAGGAAACTGCCCGGTGACCCATCAAAGGAGTTGGCAGCTGAAATACAAAGGATTACCAAAGAAGGTCTGGATGAGGGTTTCCTGTCGGAACAAGAATATCAGTATCTAAACCAAAAAAAACCCGGATACCAACGATCTACGCGCTGCCCAAAGTCCACAAAGATCTACAAAATCCGCCGGGACGACCAATAGTGTCGGGGTGTGGATCGATATTGGAACCATTGTGTCGTTACATAGACTTTTTTCTTAAACCGCTGGCTGAACAGACCGAAACGTACCTGCGCGATACTACACATACAATCAATATAGTTGACGGACGCCCTTTCGACCAAAGTAAGGAACTACTGGCTACATGTGATATTGTGTCACTGTACACGAGTATTCCCCAGGACGAAGCACTCGCGGTGGCGACTCTGGCATTGGAGAAACGGGTAGCTCCTGTACGGGTCCCTACCAGATTTATTGTCCTACTACTGAAAATCGCGATGATGCGTAACTTCTTCATCTTTCAGAACTGCTTCTACCTACAGACCAAGGGGGTGCCCCGGACCTAGCGATCATCTTCATGTCCACATTTGAAACATCTTTCATTTTGAATGATACTAATCCTTTCCGGTCAGGGATTAAACTATGGATGAGATACATAGACGACATCCTCCTGATCTGGTCTGGCACAGATAATGACATAAACCTTTTCTTCTGCTGGCTCAACAACAGATCGCGCGACATACAATTCACGATCCAGTTTGATAAACATAAGATTAACTTCCTAGACTTGTCAATCATTGCTGCGAATGGGGTACTCCATACCAACCTTTTCAGGAAACCCACAGAACGAAACTCTTTATTGCAATACACGAGCCATCACCCGAGGAGCCTGAGGGACAATCTACCCTTCGGGCAATTCCTCAGGATACGACGGAACTGCAGCAAGAAGGAAGATTACATGGACGAATCACAAAGATTGATGGAACGTTTAATTGAACGAGGGTACCCAACAAGACTGACTAAGAAGGCCCGCAAGAGAGCGTGGTTCAATCCTCGGGAGACGCTATTACAACCCAATAACCGCGTCAACAGTAATGATCATAAACTCATCTGTGTCACCACCTTCAGCACGAAGAGTAATGAGATTAAAAAAGCGGTCAATAAACATTGGCCAATGATATCAAATGATTTGGGGTGCCTAGACCTACCTCTACACTCTTTCAGGAAAGGCAAGAACATACGTGACCATGTGGTGTGTTCACTCCTGGGCACTACTCCTACGCCCTCCATTACTTCCCTCTGGAACTTGCCTCCGATCTTGGGACATTTCAAATGTGGGAGCTGTAAGGCCTGCCCGTCAACTATCCAAACCAAGGAGTTCACTTTCAAGCATCACCGTGTGGAAACTCAAATCCCACACCAATTGTTACACTGAGGATGTAATATACTGCATTATATGTCCTTGTGATCTGATATACGTCGGACAAACCCAACAGCGCATGAAAGCATGCTTCCTACAACACTGTAGTAGAATAAGATGCACGGTGGAGGGTGCACCCCTTGTGGAACATTGTCTTAAAAATAACCACCTACCAGAAAGCCTGAGATGGATCATTTTAGAACAGGTTAAACTAGGCCCTAGGGGCGGTAACATTGCACCTATCTTGAATGTTAGAGAACTGAAATGGATGCAAATTTTTGACTCAGTGCGGAATGGTTTGAACGAATCTGATAGCAGTTTTGCCCAACTTGCGATTCTTTAAGAACCCTGTAAATATTTCCTGATACAGACATTGGTCTTTCTGCTTTCCTTTTGCCAACAGTTTAACAACCAAATGTAATTGCATTTTACCGCCGTGCACGGTAGGTACATGCACGCATGTTAAGCCGCCAACGCTTACAATTTGATGTGCGTACAATGCATCCTGGGTGGAGCACAACAATGATCCATGTATCTGATGGGCATCTTACCGCCATGTTGGGTAGGTACATGCACCAAATATGTAATAATATGGTATAGATCTGTGTCTGCAGAATGAATGGTGCAAAAGAGTTCCTTTACATGCACGCACCCACTGAGGCTTTCTAAGCGTCTATCATCCCATAGCAACCGCTACTTTTGAGTCCCTCCACTGTGTCTGCACTTGACGTTATAAACGTAACCACGCCCCTCCAACCTGACTTCCTGGTTACGAGAGCCGCCTGTACTGCTTGCCTCGAGACCACGCCACCTAACGCGTCTGACAAGGTAACCCCTCGGTTCTTGCAGATAAATACCCACGAACGCGCTAAGGCGCCAATATTTCCCATTGATTTTAACTGACGGGAACACCTTTCTCATTTATCTGTAGATTAGATCTGTCGATTAGTTTCCCGACGACTTGAACGGGACCAGAGGTAATGTCCATAATCTCTCTTTTTTGTGGTAACAATCAGTATTTTGTATCTCCTTTTGAGATGTACATGGGCCTAATTTCTTTGGGTTCCGTTTCACGTTTAGATTACTCGCATGCGAGAACGACCCCAACCAAGGCCACTGCATCGCCCCTCCATTCCTAAGGTAATAGCCATGTGATCATGATAGTCCTTTTTAATACTGTTTTTAATGTCCTGCCCTTCGTATCACATACGCAGAGGCAATTTGGTAACTTTTGACCCTGCTAAGTAGTCTTTCATTCTCTCTTCACCCTAGGAGGTTTGCCCACTGCCCTAATGTCCTGATGAAGACCCGCCTTGTAAGGGCCAATCACCCTACCGCATTGGGTCGAAACGTAGACGTTTTCCTTGACATGTACTCCTATGGTTACACAGGATTTACACAGCCATAATAAGGAGATATTGTTTCTTTTGATATTTTATTGTGACTCATCCCGTTTGAATATGGCTCCGAACTGAGGAGACCAGTGTGAATAAGAATCCTTGATCAATGATGTGCAATTGATTATTTATGTATTTTTTCACTGTTTTCACATGAATTCCCTCACTTCACTTCCCACCCCCTCTTCCTTGTGGGCACCAATATGCTTATGAATTGCATAAAAAACGTTGAAATTGTATAAACCATTTATCGGTTCATTTGGTTACTCTGTGAAATAAAACATCGTAACCTCTAATTCATATGCTGTATGAATTCTTCCAATTACTGTTACTATATTGTAATCTTGAATAACTGCCTTACAGTCTGGGACCCCTCTGTTTCATAATAACCAATCACCCAGGTCCCAGTGACTAATTGGGTCCGACCCTGTTACTTGCTAACAGGCTTGAGATCAGGCAATACTAGCGAATAGGAGAGACTAGCAGTTTGGTTAACGATTGCATTTTCTCCTTGACGCTGTCCCCTCCCCCTTGATGCACTTTTAGGCCTGGTTAGACTAATGTCCTTTGTTACTAGTTGCAGCGTTCAATCTTGATTTTGATGACGTATTGTTATGTTTGATGTATGTGCGTGACTATTACTATCTAATAAACAGACTGAAACATGCACATTAGAGAAAAAAAGTAGATTTTAAAGAAAGTAGCAGTAAAGAATAATTGTAGTTAACGTGTAAGCCTATGAAAAATAGTAGAAAGTAAGAGTAAAAAATTGTTGCATTTTTACCTTTATGTTTGCAAAGTGTACATATACATTAAAGCTTAATCCAACACCTGTTGCTTCCTCCTTATCATTAACCTTTTCCCTTACACCATGTTGTTGCTGTCATTTTCAAGGGGTGAGGGGGCACTCTGTCCCTCCACCCAAGGCACTTTCCCCCAAACCTTCTTCTTACCCCATTTCTGCTGCCAACGGCTACACCTTGAAAAATGCTCTAGCACTCTCCCAGGCCCTACATCTGGCTTATCCTTAACCCCCCCACGCCAATCACAATAGTAACCAGGACCACTGGAAATATACAATTCTCCAGTTTCTGCAATTTCCGCATAACTAAGGGTTTGCCGCATTTGCCACATACTCCATCATCTGCTGCATAATCTGCAGATTTTATCAAAAACGATTGTTTCTAGATCAAAGAGATCAAAAGTTACTAAAAACGTGGTGACATGTTCCCATGCAGTGGAAAGTCCTTCCCAAAGTTGAATGGTTCCTTCCCAAAGTTGAATGGTCATCTTTCTGTTGCATATTGCTGCATTTGGTTGGTAATGAGGCACTAATGAGGTGAAAATGTTGCCCAGACAGTCTTACCATGAGTTAAAATGACAAACTAATGAAGTAATACTTTCACAATATGTGCTGCATTATGCCGCATAATTTGCCTTTTCTTGCTGCATAATATAATCAACACTGCCGTAGACGTTGGACCTTCCCTGCCGCATAATACCTGTGGCCCTGCACTACACCTTTCTCCAACTGTAGCCACAACACCTTGCCTCACACATATCCTTAGGCCATCCCTTACTCTATCCTTAATACACCAGCTAATTTTAATCTAACTCAATACATTACTCCATCCCAGTTACCCAAAACCTAACCCTAACCTGCACACTATCTTTCATCGTCCCTCATACCACACATTACTCTAACCTACCCCATACCTAACTCTAATCCTAAATGGCTTCCTCACCCAACCTTAACCCTCGTATTTTTCACTTTCAAATGCATTGTGTATTCTACAGTTAAAGTCATTTTTGTACATTTCTTCTTATTTTTCTTTACTCTTTGATTATTTTAATTTCTCATAGCAAGCCAGATTTGGGCTGAGGTAAGGAGGTGTTTATTATTAGGGGGGTCAGAAGTATTTATAATGAACTGGTTCGGTTGAGGAGAGAGTTGTTTATAGCTGCAGGGCTGAAGTTAGAGGGGCATTTATAACTGAGTGCTGATGTAAGAGGGATGTTTAAAACTGGTATAGTCAGATGTGACTTGATACCGAAGACAGAGAACAGCGCTAGTTGCTGCTGAAAACGTACTATGCACCTACTCCTCCCTTGGGATGAGGCGAGGGTGAGAAAAATGTAGAGCAGTTGTTCTTAACACTTTGACTTCTGTGGAACCTCATTCAATCATTATTGGAATCCGGAGACCTTCACTCAGTCAATATATGGAATCCGGGGACCTCGGCCTAAGCAACTTCGATGATTTGAATGACAAAACAATACACAAAAATATAGAAATACGCATCTTTTAAACAAATGCACATTTAATTAAATATTTTATTTAATTCACAAATGTTGGAGCTATTCTGTAGTCAATTGAGGACACTTATTGGTCATACTATATTTTGTTTGATGCACTTGCACTACTCCCACGAATCGTTCTGAGGATACCAACTCATTTTTTACGCTCTAATTTCAAATTTCTTCACATTCATAGAACGTTTAAAAAATAAATTGTACATTTTGCTTCTTTATTTATTTACACTTTAATAATCTGTTAATATTATTTAATTTTCTAAGCAGTCACGCACCCCCTCAAATGGCTTTGTGGACTCCCAGGAGTCCCCTAACCACACGTTAAGAACTGTTGTTGGAGAGGATTTAACTCAGATCTGTGACTGGGGGTGAATGTTTGATTTGTTCAGCATTCCGTCGATCATCTGTGTTTTTTAGCATTTGTCGCCTAAGTAGGAAGGGTATGCCCAGATGTGGGTCCTGTGCTTGCTATGCCACTGCAAGCCTAGTCACTGTGTGGGCTACAACCCCCTCACTGTGAGGGAGGAGCTCAGGGATGTTTTAGTTGCAGATGACAGGAGGTATACTAAAACCATCAGATGAGCCGGGTGTAGAGGGAGTGAATGAAGGATAGTGCATGTGAAGTTAAAAGTAACTCCCTGGTATGTTAAGACTCAATTTTAATGGAAAATCCGGGGGTCAGGGCTAAAATTGGTGTGTGATCCATGCCTGGAAAATTCAACCTAGCATGGTGTAGTAAAGAAACACTACTCGACGTGAATTCCAAGGTAAGTTTAATACAGTAATATAATACAGGTGCTCCCAGCTTGGCGGTAATCTTTCTCATCAACGTTCTATCATGCGCTCCCAGAAGCTGAGCGGACTGTACCAATAGGGAAGAAAGGGGAGGGGTGTAAGGCGGGGAAGAAATGGCTATTAAGGTTACAACACACCTTCCCCCCTAAAGGGAAAAGCAGGAAAGTGATAGATGGAAACGGCGGACCCCGCTAGGTGGCTGCAAGGAGACAACAGCCGGGGGGGGATAAGCGTCGAACAGTGCCATAGGCAACTATGGGGGAAGGACCCAACTGAGGATGAACCCTAGGGAGAGGCAGGACTGGGGAACTCTGTGGCCAGAGGATGAGGCGTTCCACTAGATCCCTCCCCGGGTGGTGGCCTTAGGGGAGGGGAGCCCCCCCGGGGGCAAATAACAGGACTGAGGAAGAGGAGATAGACCTCCACCCCTGGCACCGGAATGGAAATCCCCACAGGGGGATGGTAATGGAATACAATGGTGGGGAGGAATGTGACCCACCGTATACCTCGATAAGGAGCTAACAGGGGGGCTAGGACGGATGAGTCCTGTTACACCAGGTCCCGCCCCGAAACTGGATGGAGTCACAAGAAGGGTGTGAAGAGTGGAGTGGCAGAATCTTCCCAATGCTAGGACGCCACCTAGGCCACCCCACTATAATATGCAACAGTCTCAAAACGAACTTTTGTTTCTTACAACGAATCCCCCACTTCTCTTGATAGTCTTTCCATCTTCCTCAAGAGGGATGTTACTGGAGGTGTGGTTACAATTTACTATTATGAGCAGTACCGGGGCCAGAGTCCTGGTCGTACACTCCATCTGGCACACTATGTCTCTCTTACCACATCATCCATGGTGTCCGGTCTAGGACGTCTTTTGTCCTTCATCACTTGGACCTTGCCCAACTCCCAGCCTTTATCGGCTTCCTTGTCAAACTTCTCCCGTTGATCCTCATTGGTCTCTTCAGCACTGCGTCCGTCCCCTTGTTTCTTCTCGCGTCTACCATAGGGGAACTCAGTATAGATTTCTGGGACCCCAAACTGGTACTCACTCCTATTGTCATAGAGTGATCCCTTCTTACCAGACTGGACCAAGTGTGGGAAACCTTTTATTGCTTTCTGCACTCCCTTGCTTTCTCTCTCCCACTTCCCACTGTAGGCTCTAGGTAAGTGTTCATCTTTTCTCTCATTTCTTTTTTCAAGCCAACTTGCGTCTTCTTCTTTTCCTTGTACACATTTGGCCACAGACTCCTCCCTCATTTTTGTCTTGAATTCAAACGACAAGGTACTCAGACCTGTCTCTTTGCAATTGGAAATGATACTCTTACATTTTGTCCTTTTCCACTCTTTAGCTGTGGGATTGATGCTTTCTCCTTTTCTCCCGAATTCTCCTTCTCCACCTATTTCACCTACAACATTTTTCCTCTCGTGTTTCTTACGTCTTTCTCTCTCCTCCACAAAACCTTGGTAATGTTCTCGTTTTTCTTTCAGTTTGCGCTTGGCTGTATCTTCCACACGTTCTCCAACACTGGCTGCGCCTTCTCCACCGCGTCCTTCTCTCAGATTGCACTTGACTGTGCTTTCCCCACGTTCTTCAAAACTAGCTGCATCATCGCACCCATTTGAAGGCGCCTTTGAAGGCGGCTTGGAGGCCACTAAGGCGCTACCCTTGGTTACACTCATACTTTGTTTCCATGCCTTTTCCTTCATTTGTTCTCTTCTACTCCCATTGAGGGTTATTTTCAATTTCTTTTGATCCTTCCACCCTAGCATGGTGGGTCCTCTTTCTGTTACATATATATTACTTCTTGTATACTTTCCCTCGTACATTAATTCCATGACTAGGTATCCTTCTACGTCGATGTCCTCCCTTGTATATGTCTCCATGGATATGTTAGCCTCTTTCAGTACGTTTCCATATTTCTTAGTTAATAATTTCTTCCAGTCACTCTTGCTTACCCCACTATGAGGCGATCCTGAATCTAATAACATATCAGTCATCACTCCTCCAATGCAGATAGTGCACCTCTGGTTTACTTTGCTTTGCTTTCGCCCCTTGTTGCTGCTCATTTCTTCCTTATGTACTTTCCCCAATGGGGCCTGTGCGAAATATTCATCCAACACTTTCAAACTGTCCTCATAAAAGTTGCGGACTGTCCCTTCCATGAAAGTTTTTTTCATTTCGTGGTACATTTTTCTCTCTCGAGCCCCTAAACTGTAATGCACCACTTCAGCCTTTTCCTTAGGTACGAAGGTTACTGCCTCTTCCTCAAGATCTTTAATGTATTCCTCAGAATATTCTTTCCATTCCCTCCATTCTGCAACGTTTTCATCATCCTTCTCCATAAACGGCACTGGTGGCTGAAAATTGTACTTCTGGCCCCACTCCATGTATAATGCGACTGTCTTTAGCAACCACGTGAAAATGTTTAGTCGTTCTACTAAGAAAGATGGCTATAAGATGCTCTGGGGGAACCACTTGCTTCCCCAGGTCAGTCACAAGGGAGGTGACAAAGACCCTATAGGATTTTACTTTTAAAAACCACTCTCCAAATCCGCTTTCTGTTTCTTTGCTTGACTTTCAGCAATCCCTAAAACCGCTTTGCTAACACCGAAGGTGGGTTTGGGACCCTTAAAATCTTGATCCTCTTTTACGGAGAGCTACTTGTTCCTCTCACCTTGAATTGCTTCACCTCTGTGCATATTTTGCCGCAAGGATTCCTTGCACAATCGGACCCTCACAGTTTCCCAAGCTGCCACCCTTCTCTTCCACCTTAAGGTTTTCTGCTCAAAACTACGTGGGTAGCCACACCCCTTCTATTACTCTTGAATCTCCTCAAGCCTTTCTATGCGCTATTATCGTTCTTAAATTTTATTCACGTTGCTTCAACACGTTGATGAGGTTACATTTACTTCCTGGAGCCCTGAGGTTTTGTCACGCTCCAGAATACTCCACTCACCAGTTAGAGATACTGCCTTGGTTTTGAACTCTACAATACTGCTGTAGTTATTTAACTTCACCTTTCCCAGATGTTTAAATGGTTCTCTCCAATGCTTCAGAATCTCCTCACTCACTGCTTCTACATGCCGATGGCATGGGTTCCATACGCAGAACACTGTAGGTTTACCACACTCCCTCACTTCACTCCAACTTCTGCGCGCTGCCACTGGTCCTTACACAGGAGGTTACCGGGGAGGGGAGGGAAAATGGAGACTCCCCACTCAGATCATCTTTAGTGGTTTAAGTCGCTCTCAATGCTGCCACAGCTAATCTTCACCGTTTCTTAATACAGCTCACCTGCTGCCTCGGTTTAATTTCAAACCCGGAAACAAAGGTTCACTACACTCTTTGTTCCTCATATGTCACCTCACACAGCTGCTGCACGCTGTTTCAAAGCGCTGCCTCATTTCCTTTTCGCGCGTTGCAACAGGGATTGACTGCCTTCCTTGATCTTCACCGTCACTTCATACAGCTCACGTTGCTGCCTCAGTTTAATTTCAAACCCGGAAACAAAGGTTCGCTACCTCTTTGTTCCTCATATGGTGTGGACTGATCATCTTGCGGTCCCCCTCAAACTAGCCTTTTCCACCTCTAATTTGAGCAAGAAGGGGACTAATCCCTTTGTGTCTAGGAGAAATTTTAGAGCTCTCACCAATGAGGCCATTGCTCCTCTTATTTCTACACCAGAGGCCCTCTCCCTAAAAGATGCGGATGAGGCAGCACAAGATCTGCAGGACTCCATTACTAAAGCTGTAGAAAATCTTGCCCCCGCGTCTCTACAATATGTAGCCCGGCTGAAACCATCGGCGCCATGGTTTTCTGACCGTCTTAGACTACTTAGACAGGGCTGCAGAAGTAGTGAGAGGAGATGGAGGAAATCCTGGGATCTCATAGACAGGGAGGCACATAAGTCTGCTCTGCGGGAGTATAAGCAAGAAGTGGTAATAGAGAAGCAGAAATACTTCTCTAATTTGACCAGCTCACTCACTTCTTCCAGGGAGCTGTTTAAAATTGCGGATTCATTATGTTCCCTTCAACTCCCTGATCCCGTAGTCAGCTCTCAACAGCTATGTGACGACATCGCAGACTTCTTTCATAAAAAGATCTTTGATATACATACTTCCTTAGAGGCTCAACGTCTTTCTCTGGATGAAGATAGTCTATTGGATATTCGCTCCTCCGAGTCACTGGCTACCACTCCTCCTAGCCTCCTCTCTGATTTTCCCCCTATGTCCCGGGAAGGATTGAATCTTCTCCTTGACAAAACGAAGTCCTCCTCTCCATTGGATCCACTGCCTCTAAAAAAGTTAAAGGAGTGCAGGGACAGTCTCCTGCCCCCTCTACTTGAGGTGATGAATAAGGCCATAGCCCAGGGCATTTTTCCATCAATTTGGAAGAAGGCCATCGTGAGGCCGCTTCTTAAGAAGCCCTCCCTTGATCCTGGTCTCTTGAAAAATTTTAGACCGATTTCTCTGCTCCCTGCACCGGCTAAAATTTTGGAAGCACACTTGAATTGCCACCTTTCTTCCTTTCTCGAAACTGCGGAGTATCTGGATATTACCCAGCATGGATTCCGAAAACATCACAGCACAGAATCTGCTCTCACCTCTGTAGTCGATAACATCCGACGCAAGGTGGATGCGGGACAGACCACTGTTCTTGTGCTATTGGACCTCACGGCCGCATTTGACACCTTGTCTCCTGCCATCTTAACATCGCGGCTTGGGGAGGCAGGTGTCACGGGCTCGGCCCTGAGTCTCCTTCATTCCTTTCTCCTTGATAGAGAACAGAGAGTGATGCTCGGCAACCACCTCTCCCCAGCCACATCCTTGCAATGTGGGGTGCCACAGGGGTCGGCATTAAGTCCGACCCTGTTCAACATCTATGTGGCCCCCCTTGCTAGGCTGGTAAGATCTCAGGGGATGGAGGTGGTATCATACGCCGATGACACCCAGATTATGGTTTCATTTACTCAGTCTTCGGTCGTATCATCTGCCTCTAGCTTCAGGTCCTGTATGCAATACGTTGCTGATTGGATGGTTGCCAACTCCCTGAAGCTAAATGGCGACAAGACTGAGGTCTTGGTCTTTGGAAAGGACCAAGATATTTGGTCGAGTGAGTGGTGGCCCACTTCTCTTGGCACCTGCCCCACTCCCTCACAATCTGCCAGAAATCTGGGTGTGATATTCGACACTTCACTCTCGATGTCCCTACAGGTGAACCGGACCGTCTCGACCTGCTGGGGCGTGATTAAGACGCTCAACAGAATCCGCAGCTATCTGTCACTCCAAGCACGCAAGCAGATTGCAGTTGCCCTTGTTGGTTCCAGGTTAGATTATTGCAACTCTCTCTACATGGAATCCAACAAGGGCCTCATACATCGTCTGCAAATTGTGCAGAATGCTGCTGCACGTTTTGTCCTGGATCTTTCCAGGGCCTCTTCTGCTACTGCTGCGAGGAGAGATTTGCATTGGCTTCCTATTCAGCACAGAATTGATTTTAAAATTCTGTGTCTAACTTATAGAGCTCTCGAGGAAGGTTCTAAGAACGCTATCAGTCATTTGCTGACTCGCTATCACCCTACAAGGTGTCTGCGTTCATCGGGACTTTTTCAACTTGTTGTCCCTCGTTTCAAGCTTACCAGATGGGGAGCCAGGGCCTTCTCCATCGTTGCGCCACAGCTCTGGAACATCTTGCCGATGGAGTTGAAGGTCCTCCCCTCTATAGCGCTCTTTAAAAAGGCTTTAAAAACGTGGTGCTTTGCGAGAGCTTACACAGGTTGAGCTGCCTGGTTTTGGTCGTGAGCTGGATTTGGAGTTAGGCGCCTTGATGCCCATTGGGCTAAGTCCGCGCATTATAAGATCCCTTTATTATTATTATTATTATTATTATATATCCCCTCACACAGCTGCTGCACGCTGTTTCAAAGCGCTACCTCAGTTCCTTTTCGCGCGTTACAACAGGGGTTGACTGCCTTCCCTGATCTTCACCGTCACTTCATACAGCTCTCGTTGCTGCCTCAGTTTAATTTCAATCTTGGAGACAAAGGTTCGCTACACTCTTTGTTCCTCATGTATCACCTCACACAGCTGCTGCACGCTGTTTCAAAGCGCTACCTCAGTTCCTTGTCATGTGGCTTCGACACCACAGGTTACGCTCCACGTGTCTTTCAATATTTCAGAAGCTCATCACAACATGCAGTCCCGACTGGGTCCCACCCAGTTAATATCCTTCACCCAAGGATTCTCCGAGGCTTTCTTTTACACATCTCCTTTAATTCTGGGAGTCAGGGGCAAGCGTCTTCACACGCTGCCATTCACTCATTCCTCGAGTAACTTTCTCTCACCTCAAATCAGTTTATTTTGCGCTGCTTCAATTGCGACTTTACAAAACGCTCTGCTCCTTTCACTTGTCGCTCACTTCACAACAGTACTTCTTTTTTTTCCTTTATTTCAAGTGCGACTTGCTCAGCTCCTTTCACTTGTCGATCACTTCAAAACAGTACCATTTGTGTGATTTTAAATGCGACTATATTCCCCGCACCACACACTTCTCCTCACGCAGCATCAAGGTCTAACAACATAGACCTGCGCAGTTATGCGGCACATGAAGAACAATGCCTTACTTCAATTTCATCTGCTGCTCCACACCACTAGTTCCGGTATCTCTGTGCGCAGAACGCCGCACTTCACCTTCCCAGAGGAGTTTCTACCGCTTGCGAGATTTCGACAGGAGAGGGTAGATTCTTCTCACTGACACTATCCTTGCCCTCGCGCTTCGCCTATGCCCACCTGTGCCCGATGTGACACTCGATTTGTACGCTGTCAAGTTGGAAAAGATAGTGCTTCCGAGTCCTGCTTTTCACTGCCAATGGCTGAACCGGAACTTCCCGTCAACGACTCGACAGATCCTGAGGGTAAGACTCTCTGTCCTGTCACACACTTGGATTCCCTTCTTACGTCGACAGTATGACAGCCATCCGCTACCAGAGGGGACTAGTAACCGTGCAAAGAGGCGCCCTTACAAATCCGGAAACGTAACGCTTTCGCTACAAGTCGTCCGCTCCTTTCATCATCTTCAGCCTCGTGCCAGTCTCTCTTGCATTCCCAGCAAACCGCTTTTGCCGACTCTTCACTCCCCTCCGGGTAGATCTTCCTTTTCACGATTTTCCTCCGCCCAAGCATAAATCTGTCCAGGGGAGAGGCACCAACTGACCCTGGCTCAGCTCCACGTCCTCGTCGCCAAAGAATGTAGTAAAGAAACACTACTCGACGTGAATTCCAAGGTAAGTTTAATACAGTAATATAATACAGGTGCTCCCAGCTTGGCGGTAATCTTTCTCATCAACGTTCTATCATGCGCTCCCAGAAGCTGAGCGGACTGTACCAATAGGGAAGAAAGGGGAGGGGTGTAAGGCGGGGAAGAAATGGCTATTAAGGTTACAACACATGGTTTGGTGTAATCATAGGGCAGTGTTTAATTTGAGCCAGAGCTTTCCGGTGCTGAGCACCAGCACTTAATTGGTTCCCGGTGCTCGGCACCGACACCTAATTGTCAACACCACACTTAGGGCAGTCTGCCACAAGGCGACGCTGTCCATTTAATTTAGAGATAAGCAGTATAACAGTTGTTTAGGAAAACAATATACATTAAAAAAATTTACCAATACCTGCATCCCCAGCCATTCCTTTACTTTTGGGGACCTGGAATAATCTGAACTGTCGCATTTACATGCGAGAGAGATGGTTAGTAGTTGATTTGGCAGTGATGACAGGGCCGATGGGTGGTGGAAGCTGCAGTGGCCTCCTGGTCAGAGCCCCAGCACTTAATATTGTACAAATTAAGCACTGTCACAGGGTCGACATGTTTCAGCCTTGGTGCCCTCCACAGAGGTGCAGTGGCTTTCTTCAGGATCAAATGAAAAAAAAAAGTGTGTGGAAACTTAACATCGTTCCAACTGATCAGTGTGCAAAGGATAAAACAGCTCACGGATTGGTATGCCAGTCATGGTTGGCTGATGTTCAGCGGCATCCTCGTCTTTTTGGGGGGAGCTAGTGACAGCTCATCCTCGCCCCACTCGAGCAGGGTACGAACACCTCTGCCCAGAGTCCTGTGGGCTCCAGTAGCAAGTCCGAGGTGATGTGCTAAATATGCGTGATTAAGACAGTACTCGGTCTAGATGCACGGATGGGCAGGCACAGGAATAGGAAGGATCGGGAGAGCACACGGACTGGTAAGTGGGGCTGGGTTTTAGGGGGTTGGGGTAGTTTTAGGGGTGGGGTAGTTTTTAGGGCTCAGGGGTGGTCAGGGTTGTTTATAGGGCAGGAGGCCGGGTTTTAGGGCTCAGGGGGGTTTGGGGTACTTTTAGGTTTTAGGAATGGGGTGGTTTTTAGGGCTCGGGTCGAGTTGTTTATAGGGGAGGGGCCAGGGTTTTAGGGCTTAGGGCACAGGGTAAAGCCATCCATTTGCCAATCGCGCGTTTACCACAAAATTGTGTGGTAAAGGCATGTGTGGTAAAGGAATGCGGGCTGCGTTGTAGAGGCACATGTTGTTTAGCCATGCGGGCTTCTGTCATACTACCCAGTTCCAAGATGGACAGCTAAGAGATAAGTAGTAAATAGGCAGCTGAGGGAGAGTGGGAGACAGGTGACAGAGTTAAGAGTATAGTGAGAAAGACAGTTCAGAGAGAAGGAGAGGCAGAAGGTGGTGGGGAGACAGCTGAAAGATGTAATAGTGACAATGATGAGAGAGATAGCTCAAGGAAAAGGGAAAACAGGAATGAGAGAGAGGCTTGGTAAAGAGCCAGGTTAGAAAGGTAGCCTTGGGAGGTGGAGAGCTGGGTAAGTGACAGGTGAAAGATGGGAGACAATTGAGAAAGTGGTGATAAAGTAACAGAGCTGAATAGGCGACAGTGGTTGTACAGTTTATAGCAAGAGAGAGAGAGAGAGAGAGAGACAGAGACAGAGAAAGAAAGTGGTGATAAAAAGAGACAGGTTTGAAAACACTGCTAAATGTGACGTTGGGAGAAAAAAAGGTGAGATATAAGGAGGTGACATTGAGACAGGCAAGAAAGAGACAGACCAGGGAGTAAGAGAGGTGGGAGATGTAGCAACATCTCCAGACTGGGTCCCGCCACTGAGTACGCCACACACGAAACTTAGTATTACATGTCGTTATTTGTCTGCGTGTAACTGCAAACTCAACATTCTAAACCAGCTTTCATTCCATTCCACTCTAACACTTACATCACAGTTTTATGGAGTCCAGAAAGGTTGTAATGTACCTGCAACCTTCTTCAAGTTCTAACTGATGATAACCTTTTTTTAAATCAAGGTGAGAGAATATCCTTTGCATCATTTAATTGCGTCATCATGTCAGCAATGAGTGGACCTGAATGTTGTTCTTGTTCAATTACTGTGTTTGCCTGACGCATGTCAGTGCATATGCGTACAGCTCCTTCACTGTCCTTTTTAGGCACTACTACTGTGGGAGAAACCCTTGGCACTGCTCAAATGTTGCACCTGTGTCTGCTGGAGTGCAGTTGGGTCGCCTAAGATGGACACTAGCCTTCACCAAAAGGAACTGCTGATTTTGCAGTGACTGGAGGCCAGTAGTCCTATAGTAACAGGACTTTTATTGGACCCATGAGGACTTTGAGGGACAATCAATCAATCAGAGCAGTTGTAGAGCGCACTAATCACCCGTGAGGGTCTCAAGGTGCTGAGGAGGAGGGGGCTGGGGCGGGGTGCTGCTACTGCTCGAACAGCCAAGTCTTGAGAAGTCTCCTGAAGGTCAGCAGGTCCTGGGTCTGTCGCAGGTGGGTGGGGAGGGTGTTCCATGTCTTGGTGGCGAGGTAGGAGAATGATCTGCTGCTGGTGGTTGTTCTGTGGATGCGTGGAACAGTGGTGAGGGCAAGGTCAGCGGAGCGAAGCTGGCGGCTCGGGGTGTAGAAGGTGAGTCCTTTGTTGAGGTATTCTGGTCTGGCATTTTGGAGTGCTTTATGAGCGTGGGTGAGGAGCTTGAAGGTGATCCTCTTGTTGATGGAGAGCCACTGCAGGTCTCTCAGGTGGGCTGTGATGTGGCTGTGGCAGGGGAGTGTCGAGGATGAGGCGTGCAGAGGCGTTCTGTATGCGTTGTAGTCTTATCTGGAGTTTGGCCGTGGTTCTCGCGAGGAGGGCGTTACCATAGTCCGGTCTGCTGCTGACGAGGGCCTGGGTGACCGTCCTTCTGGTTCCGGTGGGGATCCATCTGTAGATCTTCCGAAGCAAGCGGAGGGTGTTGAAGCAGGAGAAGGAGACGGCGTTGAATTGCTGGGTCATTGAAAGCGATGAGTCCAGGATGAACCCCAGGTTGCCTGCGTGGTCGGCGGGTGTCGGTGCGGCTCCCAGTGTGGCCGGCCACCAGGTGTCGTCCCAGGCAGCCCCTGTGGCCTGAGTAGCCCCACCCTCGACTGGACAGCATCCTCTATCCCTTGCATCAGGACCACTCCACTATAGTCTATGGCAGTCCAACTATACAGCCTGAACCTGGAACCTGCGTTAGTGACAAGGTAACTGTCCTACTACTCCTTATTGGCCCAGTTGATCTCCTTTCTACAAGAGTTGGCAGCCCAAAGTTAGCCAAAGTACCTAACACAACTCTTTAACATTTTTACAAAATTTCCAAAGTTTCTGCTAACTGCAGTAGTTGCTTGTTTGCATTTGGAATTAAAAACTGTGATTTACGTCTTACTTAAAAACCTATGGAACCCTGTGGTTGATTTTGTTTATTTTGATGTCTAAAAAATCATTAAAATAAGCTCTATTCTTATAAATTGGTGTCAGATTTCTTTCATGTTGTGTTGGTTCTTCTAAATCCTTTACACGTGTTCCATTGTTTAAGCCGGACTGCTCGAAGCCACAGCTACCCAGGGTTGAGCTAAGGTTTACAAACAAACCTGACCGGACCTAAGATGGTATATTGAGTGTCTTACACAGGGAGTCCACACAGCCACACCATATAATACACCACTTTACTCACAAAGTTTAAGCTCAAATTATTCCTCCAACCCCATTAAATCAGCTCAGAAATGGGGGGCTGCCTCTAGAAAATAGCCATTAAAATAGGTCAGAATGGAGCTGCCCTACAGTGCCATATTACATGAGGAATGAGGGGGGAAAGCAAATAATCTGACACAAATTACACAATTGGAAATGCAAGGCTGAAGGAAAAGGTGAACAGCACAAAGAACAGTGAGCAGGAAACAGGGAGATACAATTTCAAATCTAGACAGTTCTGATCTGTAAGAATCCCATTACCATTAAAGTTTATCATTTCTATGGAGAAAGAAGTGCACTGTACACATGCTGGTAACATAAAATACCCTAATATAGAAGACTGTAGTCTTGAAATACTGCAACAGGCAGTTATGTGGAACCGTCAGCACCACCATCAATCCAGCATTCAACTTCACAAACATCAAAGTGGCATGGAGCAGAGACACAACATAAGGAACTCAGAAATGGAATACACACACCATAAGATGACAATAGACAGCAGGAGGGACAAATGAAAGTGCAAGGCTTAAGAGAAATCTATCACCAGCAACAAATAGATACAACACGTGCAACTACATCCTTTTATTCATACACTTGAAAAGTAAAATAGCACTCAAATAAACATTATGTAGATAACTGCTAGGAGAACTAAAACTTGAGAAAGAATATTACAAAAACAGAGGGTTAATGTTTACAATGAAAAAATCATAGAAAACCCTTTAATTGATTTTGATGATAACCTCCTTTTGTCGCTCGGGAACAACATTATTATTATTACCACCACCCCCACTGAGTTTCCATCTACAATTTCCTCAGATTGAATAAATGAACAAGTGTTACCTACACAAACATCTAACAAACCCAATTCCTCCTGACATGAATCACTAACAATGTGTGAGTTTGAACGGTTATCTAAATTCACCATTCTCCTACATCCCCACCAACTCCCATCCTCTCTCTCAAAAAATTATTTAGCTAATCCTATCACTATAAGATTGTAAGAAACGATCATCTTTTGTGATGGTACCCCAGATTTGTTCTTTTTCTGTTTTTTTCTGACTCTAGAGCTGTGTGCACTCTACCCCTGCGAACCATTGGCAAAGTGTCTGTCCTCCTCCTTTCATTATGATGAAAATAGTATACTACCTGGCCATTTTAGATTATCCATAAGTCACTAGTGTATGGATCAAAGTGTACCCAGGGCCTGTAAATTAATTGTGACTAGTAGACTTCAGCACCTATTGTGCCATCCACTACAGTGACAGTATAAAATGTGGCTTCAGGTCTATCCGCATAGCCTGACCATAGCAATGTAAATACTGCAATTCGACCTGCCAAAATAAACTATACACTCTTTGGACAGGTCAAAAACCCCTTTTAAATATCAATATATCACTCCTATGTATTCCTTGGAGTCCACAAGGCCTGGTGCCTGCTATTTAAAAGGAAGACAGGGAAAAATGTAATGTTTGCATGTCGTTACAATGACTAGCACTGACATTTTTTTTTTGAGTGGCAGGCCTAGCTGTCATATATAGAAAACAAGAGTACAGATTAAAGTCTTAATGCTGTGTCTTTGGAAAAGGACTAGCTAGAACACAATTAAACAACTATTTTTAATGGTTATAAAAATCCAATTCAACTGTGAAGTGGATTTTTAATAAATAATAAGGAAAAGTAACTTTTAGAAAATTACCTTTTCCCTGCTGGAAGTTCTTGGAGGATAATTTGAATTTGCTCATCTTCTTCTCATACACAGTAATTTGCATTTGAATAGGTACGAAAATATCGAGAAATGCCTCTTAGGAGCTATGCAATAGTTCACTGAACTTGACAGCTCAAACTGAATGGGCAGGGATGCTTACCTTGAGCTCGCAGTAGGGTGGGGGTTGTGAGGATCCTTTCTTACATTACAGTGTCAAATCCTGCTTGAATGTGATAGACTGCTTGCTCGTTTGGCTGGGTTTATATATAACACACTGAGGCACACTTGAAAGGAAGGAAATAGGATGCCAAGACAATTCTTGTGTATCCACTGTCAGGGTGCTGGAAATACTGCTTCTGTACTACCAGACTTCTTTCTCTTTGTTTACATGTAACACTTTAGGGTGCCCTTGAACGGAAGGAAACATGTTGTCGAGGCAGTTCTTGTGTATCTACTGGTTGGTTGCTGGAAACCCCTTCTTTTGTCCCACTGGACTTCTGTCTAAGAGTTTATTGGAGGTATAGCGGCTTCAAAGTGGATTTTAACTTTATAAGTGGGTGGACACAAAGATTACCATAGGACACTCCCCACATCCACCCTAGCCCAAGTTTAGCGTGGTCAAAGGCTTCCACCATCCTGAAAATCTCCAACGTGGGTAGGGTTGGTCCTGGGAACTTTTATCCCATAGGTTAGGGCATACCAGGAGTCATTCCTATCCACTAGCTTGTGCCAGGCATAAATGCGGCATTTCTACGGACCCATTTCAGAGCACCTCTGGACCTGAACTAAAACAGAAGAGGACTAACCTGCTGTCTTTGGACTGAGAGGAGCCCTGAAGGACTGGAACTGCTCCCACTTGTACCCAGGGAAAAGAAATGGACTACAAGGGTTATAAGACTAACCTCCTGTTTAAGCTACAGAGATACAACAAGCTACAAGAGGCCTTTTCTGCAACTGCACAGCTGACCAGTGGCAAGTGGACCTGGACTTGACCCTGCTGATGCCCTCTGCCTGACATCCTGTGAGTAACTAAGAGCCTCCTCTGATGACCTGTTTTTTTTAGAAGTGTCTCCTTGGTGGATTGGAACTTAAAGAACTAGGTCAGAAGGTAATATCCTTGACTAGGACAAACCTGATTTGTGTATTCAACTCGCACTCCCTCACAGTCAGCCTCAAATTGTGCCTAAGTCCAAGTCTACTGCGCCCATTAACATCCAGTGGCATTTAGTATTTCGTGGCGCGATTTAACATTTTTGATTATTACAATTTACTCTATTTTTCAATTGTATTTGTTTTTTTGTTTAGCATTTTGGTGTTATTACCGTTTTTGACCGGCATAGATACTTTACACATTGCCCTACATTAAGCCTGTATGCTCTGTGCTATAGCTACCAGGCAGTTGAAGTCATGTTAATTTAGTGACTTTGATTATTCCTTGAGGTTGGTAGTCATCTATCCCAAATAATATTCTAATTTCTTACAATGAGGGTTCAAACATCCCTAGTTTACAAATCTGGGTTTTTTATTATAATCCCTGGATTGGTGCCACCCATTTATTCATGGTACCAGGATTATGGAACTTCGATGGAACTTTTTGACGATGCACCCCAGGTGGAAACCATAACTGTCTGTCCGTACCGCGATGCACTATCAACCTTAGCCGATACCCGGTGGAGCTGTCCTATACAGTTATAGAGGAGTTTGGCTCTGGGCCACCCCTCGGCCGTCACCTATCCAGCCGGACATCGAACGTTGTATTCCTTGCCTCCCCATTGTGTTTCTTTTCCCTCCCCTGCCTCCTCCCTCCCTGATTCATTGTCTGCCCCCTAGGCGGAAACCATAACTGTCTGTACGTACTGGGGTGCCCGAGCAAACTTGGCCGATGCCAGTTGGAGCTGTCCTATGCAGCTATAGAGGAGTATGGCTCTGGTTCACCCCTCGGCCGTCACCATCCCAGCCAGACTTTGGACATTGTTTTCCTCGTCTCACGGTTGTGTTTCTTTTTCCTCCCCCGCCTCCTCCCTCCATGATTCATTGTCTGCCTCCCCTTTTCCAGCCTGACCTTTCTGTGTCCCCTTAAGTTCTTTCCCCCTTTCCATTTTTTCCAATGTTATGCTTTAGTAACTCATGTCACCATGTTATACTGTTTCCCTCTCTACGTTATGCGATGCTCCAAAAACTGATGTAACTATGTAACACTGTTCTGAAACAATGTCCTACCTCATGTAAATCATAAAAGTATACAGGTTGACATACAAATTCACAAATTGTATTTCATATCCAAAGGTTCAAAAACAGAAACACAAAACACAGTATATCAAAAAGCACAATATCAGTAAGCATTGTATTCATATAAAATTCTTAAAAACCAATCCAATAGAGCTAAGCATAAAAATTACATTAAAAGACAATTAATAATAAACTCTATTACTCCAGACTTCCTTATATAGTCAAGATCAAATATCCCTCAGTAAGAGTTTAATAGCTTCTTTTAAAAGCAGGCAAGAAGATGTAAGGTGCACTGTGCTCTATCAATTTACATTACTACATGTACAAGTGGGTTAGCCCCTCACACCAACTCAATTAGTTATACCTGAGAATCACCAAAACTCTGTACATTTTAACTAAAGGCGTTCATGTAAATCATCAATAGTGTTTCATTTCTAGAAATCTCAGTGGCTTTCAGTGGCAAACACAATATATCATATCAGAAAACATGCTATCAATAGCGATTCCTGATTAAAAGAGCCAATCTAATAAAGCTAAGCATAGAGCTACATACAGCAGCAGTTTGTAATGATCTTAAGTGCTCAAAACCTTCCATAAAATTACAAGGTCGAATTTCCCTTAGGAGGGGTTTAATAAAACGATCCCTTGGAGCTTTATAGTGTGTGCAAAATAGGACAAAGTGCATTGTGCATTGTTGAGCTTTATTATCTCACACCAACCCCCTTGCTTCGGAAAAGCAACTAAAAAGTGCAGTGCATTTAATCGAAATCTAGTCAAGTAAAAACGCCATTGCGTATGTGTAGTAAAAGATAGATAAAACTGTTGCTGTGATTTGACTGCTTGATATAGTGGTTGTTTATCATATTTATACAAACCTAATGTAGTACAATATTCATTCTTGATGACCATCCTAGTTTCTGATGTAATAGAATCTGGGTTATCATAAAAGTTACCAAGATCAATTTAAAAAAAGGTTTCCTTTACATAACGCAGCCATGGAATCTGCATGGCATTATCCAAATTTATACAATCTTTTAGGATTTCTTTTTAAAACAACAGGTCTTCTGAGGACCAAATTTTTCCCCATAGGAGCAGTGGGGACACAAGAATACTGTCACTCACGAAGTCTAGACCCACCTCGGAATGACAAAAAGTATTGGGAGCACTATTTGGAACTGTTCTCCATGATTTGTATTTGTGCGCTTTTGTGGTATCCCCATACCCCTGCTCCATAGATCGCAACTGGCAAGCATTTAGATTTGTACAATATCTTTAAATCTGCAATTGGTTTTTGGCCTAATTTGCTTGCAAAACGGAAAAGTGCCTCTATCGATCTAGTTGTCTTTTGAATCCCAGTTGTTATTAGAGGGTCCCAGTTAAAGGTTTTATTAAAAAGATTTCCCAAATAATTAAAATTTAAAACTTTTTCAATAATCATATTATCCACAACAAATTTACAGGTTTTGGTCCTATTTGGGCCACATACCATTGTGAATGATTTTGTAAAGTTAACCTTTAGGTCTAATCCCAGCATAAATTAATTAAAAGCATTCAAGCATATTTGCATACTATTTGCAGTTAAAGTCATTAACACAGTGTCGTCTGCATAAGACAGTAAAGGTATGTGTTTACCATTTATTTTAGGGAAGTCCAAACCTTTTTCCAACAAAAAAATTTCTAAACCATTTGTGTAAACTAAGAACAAAAATGGGGCCAAAATACAGGCCTCACGAACGCCTTCAGTTGATGGAATAGGCCCTGTTTTTTCGCCCCAGGACCATATCGAATGGTCACAGAAGTAGTAGCATGTAACCTACGCAACAAAGTGACCAATGATTCCTCAAACTCCATATACTCCATCATAAGCCACAATTTCCCCCTACACACAGTATCGAAAGCACTGGATAAGTCCATAAAGGCCAGGTGCATAGAGACACCCCTGACCTTTATGTACTTACCCTTGATCAGGGCCAAATTGAGACACTGCTCTGTTGTCCCCCTACCTTTTCTAAAACCATATTGTGTATCCACAATAAGTCCAGAGGAGTTCGCCCATGTCTCTAGGCGGGCCAGTATTACTCTCCCCAATAGCTTACAAGAGGCGTCTATTAGGGAGATTGGCCTATAACAACAGGGGTCGCTTTTATTTCCTTTTTTAAAGATTGGCACAACTACTTCCTCTTTCCAGGATGATGGAATGCGGTCCACAATGATCGCCTTAAAAACATTAAGCAACAGGGGTACCCAAACATCAAGATTATTTTTAAACAAATTCAAAGGTACAGCATCGGGACCTGGTGCCTTGAGGGGATACCTCTTCTCAAGACCTCCTCCACTTCACCCAAGGAAAGCGAGAGACTAAGCTGTTGTGCAGTCTCAATATTAAGATGAATATCATCCTCACTTTCATTTAGCAAAGTGGTACCCTTTGTGTTAAAAATCTTTGAGTAATGGGACTCCCCAGCCTCCCCGGTTATATGCATAATCATGGTCCTATTTTCGTTACTGAGGAAGGGGCGATTTGTGACCTCCCAAAATAACCTACTATCTCTTAACCCCTTCAATGCTCATGACAAGCTCAGCTCGTCATGGCATATACCTCTAGGGTGCTCATGACGAGCTGAGCTCGTCATGACCACACCCCTTAACATTATGGCCCAGCACAGCAGATGAAGATCTTCAGCATCCATGAGGTTAAATCAGAGGCTTTCTCAAGGTCATTCCAGGCCTGCTTTTTCAATTCCAATTTCCTTTTTTCAATGGTCTCTTTATAATTTCTTCTTGCTTTCTTAACCATTGCCTTATCCCGTGGGACTCCGTGTCAAGCCTTCTTCAATAATGTTTGTGCTGCGGAGCATTCAGCATCAAACCATTTGTTTTCTCGGGTAATACCCTTCCCAGCAGGTTTAAGCAAATATGTGGCAACACTCTCGCAGAGAACTTCAAAGTTCTGTACTATCGATTCAGGCTTACAGGTGCTCGTTAGACAGGTAGTTACTTGTGATAAGTTGGCTTTAAAGATTGTTTCCTCCAACTCTTTAGGATTTACCCTATCCCATTTTAGCCTGAAACCATGGTTGTAACTATATTTCATTGGTTGTTCAGTAAACTGTTCCCTGTCAGCCACAGTACTCAACAATAAGACAAGTGGATTATGGTCGCTGGCAGGGTTTACTTCTATTCTAAATTCATCAATAAGATGAACATACCTACTAGAAACTTGCGCAAAATCGATAACACTCATTTGTCCCCCAGTCCCTTGAAAAATTGGAATTGGCACAGTTGGAGTGCTAGTCAACATATCTAGCATACAGAGATCATTTACCACAATAATGTTGTTCAATGCATCGCCCTGAATAGTGTGCTTGAAGTGTGCAAGTGGTTGTTCATTAATATCAAGTAAACCACAGACCTTGCTCCCACTTTGATAACATGTAGTACAATTAAAATCCCCCAACCACATAATACACATAGGTGAAAATTTTTCTGTCACTTTGGCGATTTCAATCTGCAATCTGTCAATAATTGATGCAGTTTGCGGGTCAAAAATATTATAGTACCACTTGATTAAAAGCAGAGGGACAGGAAACAAGTTAGTAATCAAAATCAATTGGTACCATGGAGAAGCCATTATTTTATCTATTTTTAATGACTTGTATTTTACCGAAATTGAAGTCATTAGGCCACCTTTTGCCCTCCCAGCCAGTGAAGGTTCAGCGTGGACGACAGTTGAATAATAACCATCCAGGCATGGGTCAGTTCTGCTCCAAGTTTCTTGAAGACAGATGATGTCAAAAGATCTAATATATTTCATCCATGCCTCATCCAATAATCTTCGTGAGATGCCTGCCACATTCCATGAGATTAAACGAAAGGTGGATCTATCGATTTGATTATTTACTATATCTAGATGTTTACTAACGCTAAACCCTTCTACTGTTTGGCCAGCGTATATGGTATTCTGATTTTCCTCTCAATCAATATCCAAAACCCGCGTTTTGTCTTTATTGTGAGACAGCTGAGGATCACCATATTCTCCCAAGGGGTCAGCAGATGATATAGGCTCACTAATGTACCCACAACATAATGGAGATTAAATCATATCTTCAGCGTTTTTTCCCATGGGCGACCCTATTTGCAGTCAATCAACCTCTACTAGGGTACTCAAAGGGTCAAAACGATTTACGTGATACCATGGTGGAAACTGTGGTTGCTGATTTATATTATTTTGACACTCTATTCTTGTTAAGTTTGATTGCCATCTAGGGGGGCAGTAAAATAATCCCAATGGTAAAATCAAGACTTTTGATTTATCCACGATTTGATCGAACATCCTATCGTTTATAGCTCTCACCAGCCCTGGTGACCTAAAGGTTAAGACTATACAGTCCCCCTCCAATGATTTCTCACCTGGTCCAACCCATCTGACCCTTCGTGCCATCTTGAGTTCTGAAAACAAGACATTACGATCAATGCCTGTCTTAGCATTTACAAGATACAGTGATTTATTTCTCAAGGACGTCCAATCTTCCCGTTCCCCTGGGGTTAATGGGCGCACATTTACTAAAACCACAATGTAAGGTGTGATTTGAGGTGGCAGGTTTAGAGTTGAATCTGGACTGTTTACAGACAAATGGACTGGGGAACGTTCCGCGGCAGTCGACTTTTGCGGTCTACCTTCATTTTGAGGGATTCCTGCCCCTAAGGGTTTGTTCTTATTCATGGGATTTGTTGCTTGATTACTATCCTGGGTCAAGCCATCTACATCCACAGGAGGACTTTTATGACCCTTAGAGATCCCAACATGTGTCATACTTTGCCCCGGGCAATCTGGAATAGCAACGTCCCCACTTCTGTTTTTACCCATTCGCTTGTTTAAGCTAGATCTTAATTCAGCTTGAGGTACACAGATGTTTAAGTGTTGGCTCTCTATACATGAAAACCGATTTTCAATAGCAGCCAATTTAAGTAAAATAGGTTGTAAATGGACATTCATCACTGCTTCCAACTTAGTCTAGATATTTTCCTCAATACCCTGGTGTGAAATCGATGCCATCTGTGTGGGTGTTATATCTATCGGGGCAGAATCACAACTTAACTCAGTTGCTACTTCAGGTATTATCTCAATGGTTTTCTTGCATGCCCTTCTTTACTGGGAGATTAGATGTATACTGTTTACATGATCTTTTATTTATCTGTCCCTTTCGTTTTTTTGCCCAGTGGTGCCGGACAGCCTCCACTTATCGGTTTTGATTTCTGTGCCCTTGTTACTACAGTAGGTTTATCTTTTATAATAGGAGAATCCAAAATTTCTTGGAATTCTTGGGTACTCAGAGAATCTAACAGCAACGGGGAGCACCCATTTGATTGTGGTCTTACTTCCGCCTGACCCTCATCTGAATTTGTATTGATGGTAGCATAGCGGTTCTGAAGTAATTGTGAATCTAGAGACAACCTGCGTTCAGTTACCTTAATTTTGTTTATAATAACAGATTCGGCTCTTACTAAAAAAGCATCCAGGGTGCCTACTACACCTTTACCTTTACCTTCTTTTGGTTCCTTTGGTTTTGCCATTGCTAACATTACTTCACAAAACACAAAAAACTATCAGAAAGCAAATCAAAAGCCTATGTATAAAGCAATGTGCGCAAGTGACACTCAACGGTGGATAACCAGCACCCAACACAATACGGATAAAATATAATATCAAGTCCACTATATAATTTTTGGCCGAAGTCTTACTTCATCCGAACTGTCAAATGTTAATGCCGTGGCCCCTGACGGCCACAGACGGCCCAACCTTTGCCCGGGCTTAGCCCGGCGGCCGTCCGTGTGCGTACCGTGACGCGGGAGTCCGCAGGCGGTTAAATACCCCCAGTGATGAGGGGGAGGGGCTGTCGGTCCGCTCGATGCCCCGCTGGTTCCTGGGGCTCTTAGTTTTGATGCTTGCCCCCACTGCTGGCCACAAACCAAACACAACGTGTCTCCCGCGAAGCGGGAGGCGCAAGAAGTAAATGAAGCCCCCGGTGATGAGGGGGAGGGGCTGCCGGTCCGCTCGATGCCCCGCTGGTTCCTGGGGCTCTGAGTTTTGATGCTTGCCCCCACTGCTGGCCACAAACCAAACACGATGCGTCTCCCGTGAAGCGGGAGGCCCAAGAGGTAAATGAAGCCCCCGGTGATGAGGGGGAGGGGCTGCCGGTCCGCTCGATGCCCCACTGGTTCCTGGGGCTCTGAGTTTTGATGCTTGCCCCCACTGCTGGCCACAAACCAAACACGACGCGTCTCTGATACCTCCGGGTCTAGCCAGCGCTATATAAAACTTTTCAAATAAATACAAAATAAAATTATATCTCTTAGTTGTTTACTTTTCACTTTCTTTCGAGCCGCTTCTTGCATCTTTACATTGGTTTTGAGAATCTTAAATTTTCACCTCCACAAAGGATTCAGTTCTGGACATGGTATGTGATTTCACAACATTTCGAACAGAGAAAAAATGGGTGATAGTGGTGCACATTCTCTATTGAATATAATCTCTATCATTTAATTATTCCGATAAGGCTATGGGAAAGCATTCACAAAATATTATATGTAGCCTTTCAGGCAAACTGTTCCTGTCAGAGGCATAAAGATGTGTACGCTTGTGAACAATGACACTTTTTCTAATAAAATCCTTATTGTGTTCTAAGTACTAAACATTATTTTTAGTGGCGATTGACAAAAGGAGACCTTCCCTATTAAAACTATCCTTCATTTACCCAAATCTTTGGCATTACTAAGTTTGTATCAAAAGTCCAATCTACCCACTTTGAAAAATAGTCACCTAAGACAATGTTGTATCTCATATCATATTTAAGCTGGTGGAATGGACCACAAACCCCATGTCCAAATGTTCTCAAGGCCCTTCTGGAAAGGGACAGAAATCAAAGGAGCACTACAAATCTTTAAACGTTTGTTCAAATTGCTGCATTCAACACAAGGCTTTACAATACTCTTGATCATCCTATTCATATATGACCACCACTTCACATCTCTCATCAACAGCTTGGTGGCTTTCTCCCCTGAATGTCCTTTATGAGCAGTTTTGATTATTTGTATTCAAATGTTCCCAGGAGGAGCAAGCTTAGGACCCCTCAAATTGACACCTCCTTCAGAGGACAACTCATTGATGTCTTTCCAAAGAAAACTGAAGCTCAGAAGAAAATGACTATTCTCCAGGGCACATTCACAATAAGTGTTCCAACTTTGTTCAGTATTTTATCTTTCTTAATGGCTAATTTCGATTCATTCTCACTCAGACTTAAAGCATCACTTACCAATGGCAAAACACAGTCTTCAACAATACAACATTCTTCTTCACCGAAACCCACAACAGGGGGACCAGCAGTTGCAATGTGAAAATTACGTTCATATAATTTGTCTAATAATCTTATCAATCTAGAAGTGGCACTTGAAGTACCATTATCTAAAATTAGAACATTAGAATGTTGAGCACACCATTGCAGACAATGGAGTGCTCTGGGCTTGTACGGACCGGTAGAAGCCTGCAGAACAACATTCCAATGTTTTTCATTCAAAGCTGGTGCTGTGAACAGAATTCTCTTTGGGCCAGAGGGGATTTAAATCCCCTCAGGCTTCGAGAGGCCTTTGATTTTACCAATTAGAACATTCTGCCCTCTAAAGGCCCGCTCCAGCTCTAAAGGCCGAGCCCAACACACCTTTAATGGCCGGTAGAGCCCACTGGGAGGGCTCTAGGCTAAAGCAGAACAAATCAAGGTTTGTAATTTGTTGTTTTAAGACTCCGCCTTCTCAACAAAAGTGTCTTAAAGTGTTAAATTACCCATATGTGTCTCAATTCTTCTATCTTAATGGTGGAATACCTTTGTTCACGAATACCTTTGTTCATTAGCAGTTAATGCTCAGAGGCAAATGCCACAGTGTTTATATTGCCCATTCCACCTTTGCCCTTTTGGGTGAGGACGTCATCAGCATCACGGTGCATATTCTCTCTCTTCGAAAAACGTTTTTAAAGAGGGTGCTTTAAGTTATTGGAAACCTACACTCATCTTTCCAGTCCATTCAAACTTGGTATCGAATTTTCAATATGGAACCTCACAGAGACAGTTAAAGAGGAAAACAGTTGACCAAGATGCAAATTGTATTCCCCAAACCCTAAAATTGAAGCCAGTTGATCTCTAAAATGTAGACAAGGTTCTTCATGATTTGCTGTTAGCACACATCCTTAGGTTTGATGACACAGTCAACAATTTTGTGACCCAAATATTCTACTCTTTGCATAAAAAAAAATCAATATGTGTCATGTATTTATTTTAGTGCAAACTTTTATGGATTTGACTTCAGACGTATCAATTAGGTATGGGGGCGATGTACTATAAGTGAGCTTCACAAATAAACAACACTGTTACCATTTCAAAAGCAGTCTACTAATGACATGACAGAGTCATCATGCACCACCACCTGCCTCCCAGATCTGTCCCCAGGTTTCAAGCTGATGTAGTTCCTTCATAGGTCCGGATTTCCTCTTCCAGTGGGTCTCCGCGCCATTCAAGGAAAATCCCTCTGTAATGGCACTATTGGGGCATGTATTTTGTAACGTTTAGCAGATAGCCTCTGGCCACATAGATGGGAATTTCCATTCCTTTTTCCATCCTTCCAGGGGCAGAGGGTCCACACTTTTCCATGGTTTAGCAATGTCCCTTTTGGTCCCAACCAGTCTCAACCACATGGAGACTGCACTACATCTATTACTGCCAATAACTGCGGTGATGTGGAGGAGAGCAAATTTGGGATCCCTGGGTATCCTCCATCCCAGCACCAGCCCCAAGCATACAAGCACCCCCTCCCAAAAAGGATGCAATCATACACATGCCTAGACTGTGTGTAACATTTACCCTCTCTGAGCCCCACATCTCAGACAGTTCAGTGCGGCCTTCGCCCCTATTCTCAAATGTCTGTCAGAAGTATAGTAGACTGTGTGTAAATAACTTGGTTGGATACGTCTAAACTGTGAGGCTAGTTCTGCCTCACTGAGAGATGATTGAGCCTCTCTCCAGTCATTGTCTGATAGCAATCCTAGGTCCTCAACCCATGCTGCCCATATTGGTCAAATGTATCTTTCAAGTGAGCCACCAGTGAACAATATGCGTAGGAAATCTTATGTAGAGTCAGTTCATCGAGTTGGATCTTGGACTCTATTAGGCGATAGTCCGGTAATTCCACCAGATCTGCTATAAATGGCGCAAGTGTGGCAGGGTATGCTCAGACGTGAGACCCTTGCTCACTTGGCCACTGGATTCAAGATAGCCTGGCTGATGAGGATTATGAATCCGAAACCAGTCCCAGGATGCTTGTTTCCGGTCCATGGAAGACATGGCTTGGCAGTTCGGGCTGGACTGTTCCCATGAGGCACAGGGTCAGACTGATTTGCATATAGCCATGTCTGAAATGGGGTGGCTGAGTGGGCTAAAGAATGGTGATGGATTAAACCCAGATCAGTTGACTGGGGGTGAGTGTTTGATTTGCTCAAACGCTCCGTCCATCATCCCCTTTTGTATCGCTTTGTTCACCCTAAGTGTGGCAGGGTATGCTCAGACGTGAGACCCTTGCTCACTTGGCCATTGGATTCAAGATAGCCTGGCTGATGAGGATTATGAATCCGAAACCGGTCCCAGGATGCTTGTTTCTGGTCCATGGAAGACATGGCTTGGCAGTTCGGGCTGGACTGTTCCCATGAGGCACAGGGTCAGACTGATTTGCATATAGCCATGTCTGAAATGGGGTGGCTGAGTGGGCTAAAGAATGGTGATGGATTAAACCCAGATCAGTTGACTGGGGGTGAGTGTTTGATTTGCTCAAACGCTCTGTCCATCATCCCCTTTTGTATCGCTTTGTTCACCCTAAGTGTGGCAGGGTATGCTCAGACGTGAGACCCTTGCTCAGTTGGCCACTGGATTCAAGATAGCCTGGCTGATGAGGATTATGAATCCGAAACCGGTCCAAGGATGCTTGTTTCCGGTCCATGGAAGACATGGCTTGGCAGTTCGGGCTGGACTGTTCCCATGAGGCACAGGGTCAGACTGATTTGCATATAGCCATGTCTGAAATGGGGTGGCTGAGTGGGCTAAAGAATGGTGATGGATTAAACCCAGATCAGTTGACTGGGGGTGAGTGTTTGATTTGCTCAAACGCTCCGTCCATCATCCCCTTTTGTATCGCTTTGTTCACCATAAATGGCGCAAGAGCATGCCAGAGCTGTAGATATCAAAAGAACTGCAGATGCTGTAGATCATATTCTGCCTGCAACGCTGCAAAGGGTTTTAACTTCAGGCCTGACATGACGTCTCCTAGTTTGAAGATACCGACTGTATCCAAAGACTTGAAGCCCTGGAGCACAGACATGGTTTGCTATGCAGTCCCAAACCACAGAGGAGTCTCTCTAATCAGACAACCCAACCACTGAGCGCCCTGTGAGAATCTTGCCATGCTTAGAGTGCCACCATTGTGGCCAGAGGGAGGGACCCCGAGGGAGGATTGTAGGAAAGTGCCCCTTTTTGCATGGTTGTCCCCCACTTTTTGTCTAATGTTGATGTACTTTGACTGAGTGTGCCCTGGGATCCTTGACCAAAAGGGGGTATTAATTCACACAGAAAATACAGCGCCTCAGGTTCATAACGCTTCACTGGCAGTGAGGATAGGATTAGCATACTCGCTTCAGATCTCATGGCAGACTTCGCCCGTTGTCTTGGTGAAGGAAAGCGTACTCGCTTTAGACTTTCAAGACGCACATCGTTCCTATGGATTGTGCCATACACACCACTACAATTTTGTTAGTAAAGATTTTACATGTTTAAAAGATTGGCGTAGAATATTCTTTTGGATACAAGATACTTAACTGGAAAGACCTAGCCAGGTCGGAAGTATAACTGGGAACTAGGCATAGCATTGCCAGTTTGGTAGCCATATAGCCCTGGAGAAGTCGAGGGTTATTACCCCAACAACAAAACACATGTTGGCTGGACATTGTGGTGTTCTGTGAAATAAAGAAAAATAATTCTTACAAAAAAGACTACATTGGTTTTGATTTCAACCTTAGATCAGACTTCCAAACTACATGAACGCGTGTGTACAGGATTGGACTTCATGCCCTGGGATCCTGCCAACCAGGTACCCCCGGCCTATGTTCTTTCCCCAAACTGTACTGCTGCAAAACCCAATTGGCAACTCTCTGGCCACATGTAAGTCCCTTGTAGAAGGTACCATGGGTACCAAGGGCACTGTGACCAGGGAAGACCTCTAAGGGATGCAGCACTAACTCTGCTACCCTTAGAGGCACGGTACCTTTACGCACACACACACTGCCATTGCAGGCTGCGTATTTTGGTACAGAACAAAGCGAAGAGTCGACAAGGACAAGCATCCCTGTGTGCCAAGCCTACAATCCCCTGCTCTGGCATAGGTGAGCCATCCCTCCAGCTGGGTGCACTATACCAGTGGTGAGGGTACAGGTGCATGAGCCCTGTCCCCCTACAGAGTCTAAATAATTCTTAGACATTGTAAATGCAGTAATGCCATAAAGAGTGCTTTTCTGAAAACTGGGAAGTTTGGTATCAATCTTCTTAGCACATTAAACCAACACTGATGCTAGTGTGGGAATTAATGAAAAATGCACTCAGAGGGCATCTTAGAGGTGCCCTCTGAAAAACGACCTAACTCTAGTGTCCTGGCTGAGTGGCTTTTTGCCAGCTGCAAACACAAGACAGTTTTCTGGATCCCTGGGTCGAGAAACCGCTGCTCTCGGGGTCCTGAAACAAAGCCCATCCTGGAACGAGGTGCCAAGCCTCCTCCCCCAGGATAGGCGCGGTCCACGAAGGGGACACTTTAAAGGATAGCTGCCTTTGTGAGCTACCCCAGTCTTTTGCTGCTCCCAGCAACTGGCCCCACAGGTTCTGAACCCCACTTTGGGTGGGAGAATCGACGGGAAAACCAAGTTAGGAGTAGAGGTTACCCACCTTTGCCAACCCCATCCCTCAGGTGGGGGAGGCGAGGTGAAGCACAACTCCCAGTCCCCGCCATCTTGCAGATGGGGAGACCCAGCCAACCAGAGAGAGGCTTATGACCCCATCCCACTGGAGGGTAGCATAATAGGGGGTGTACCCACCCCAAGGAAGGGACCTATTGGTCCCGACCTGTACCTACCTGTAAGGCACCTAAGATTAGTATTTAGGGGCAACCCTGAACCTTGCCTCCTCCGACCAGAGTTGCCAAGAAGAAAGACAAGATGACAACAACTCCCAAAGACCCCATTTGCCTTGTCAGCCGCTGACTGACTCCGAGTAACCCTCGACCGAATCTGCAGCATCAGCCAAGATCGCATTCTGTGCTGCTGGTGGTGTAGTTCTTGTTATGGTCATTGGGGCATACAGTGCTGATCCCGACCCCAGGAGCTTTTGGTTTCCCAAACTGGTGGTCTGCTTGCCACAGCCCCCAAGTCCATGACCGTGCTTGGCCCATTGGCTAATGAGTGGTCCCAGCATTCTGCACCCGGGCCCCTCTGTGCGGCAGGCGGTGCGACTCAAGTGCCCATTTGACCAAATTCTACCCACGGAACCGAAGATACAATTCTGTTTTCCCAGGACAAAGTGTGTATTGTGTGTAATACTGTAAATCTTTACGGAGCTTGCAAAACGTTATGAAATGCACCAGCCTAGTATCTAGAGTTGCCTGGCTGTGTAAGAAAGTAACTGAAAAGTAATTCTAACTATTTTCGAGTACAAAGTAATTGTTTTGTAACTAAACCATTGCATTCTACTGCATTTCAACTGTGTTCAAACTGCATTCTGCTTTCAAAGTATCTTACTACTTACCTGTACCAGGCCTGGCTTGGTTCTAGAAAATAAATATAACTAAATTATATTTTGAGTGTGTGGTATCATTTCTTGCCAGAGTGTGTACAAAAATTGCTTAGCACAACTCCCTGATAAAGCCTTACTGTTCTCCCACTCTACCTCAAATAGAGAGTAAGGTGCTATCTACTTTTACCTGAGCCCACCTTTGGGGACCCACTGGACTCTGTGCACACCATACTTTATTTTGATATAGTCTATACAGAGCCTGCTTCCTACAGGTCTCAACCATAAAGAAGATGTAGGAGAAGTATTTTGTTCATTGCCCAGCTCTCTGAGGTGAATGCCAGGTCATCCGTGTTGTCAAACAACCACTCTTTAGTAATTATCAGTGTAGTAAGAGTCAATGTCTGGGACCGCAATGCCCCCGTTGTATGTAGATTTATAACGTTTAGACAGTGCTATTCTCTGAGTTTGGTGGTTCCACAGGAAGTCTTGCAGGAGTTGAGTCGACTTTCTCAAAGAAAAAACTCAGCAAGGGTAAGGGATAATTCTGTAGTTGATATAAATGATGCGGCAGGACAACCATTTTGCATATATAGGAGCGTCCCATAATGGACAAGGCGAGTGTTGTCAAGAACCCAAGGTTGTGAGTCAAGGGATCCAATTGAGGTGATCCCATGTTCTTTATGGGTCCCCTGCCATGTAGATTCTGAAGTATCTGAAGCTGTCCCTTTAGACTTGTAGGTCAGAGGCCCATTGTAAAGCTGGTGCGGGCAATCTATGGTCCTATCCACCGAGGATTTGGCCCTGTTGTTGGTGAGTCCCGAGAATAAATAGATGATTTGGAGAGTCAGGATAGCTCGAAGTCTGGACTCCTGCAATTTGCCTAGGAATATAAGGACGTCATCAGCGTATTAACACTATCCTGTCTGAATTACCCGGCACCCATTTCAGGCCACTGATCAGTTCGTTCACCCTTAGTCATCCCTTGACGAGTTCAGTTGCGATGGCAAACCATAAGGGTGACCCCTGCCTCGACCCCCTTTGTACCGGGAACACATCAGAGAGCGATCCTCCCACCCTCATAGTAATGATATTTTAATCTCAGTATTCAAGAGGGAGATGGCGTGGTATGAGAAGCAACGATCATGTGGATGGCCGGACTTGGATATAACTAGGATTTTGGCCAACTGAATGTCAAGGGGAAGTACACCTGTCCTCTGGGCCATGGCAAATACCTCAAGAAGTGGCCGCACAAGCAATTCATCTTTTTGTGTTGCTATAAACCTTTAACTACATCATAGCACCCCTATCAATCTGCTTCTGCATTACTTTTGCACATTGATAAAGTAAAATGCAAAGTTGCTATTAAACACAATTATTTTGGGGAGAATCCTGGCGACCCTGCCATGAAATGGGAAACATGGAACAAACTTAAAAAAATATATATGTTAGTTATAAACACCAAGTCTTTTGATATTGAGTAAATTAAGCACATTTGGTGACCTTATTAGGGAGAGAAGTACAAAACGTTTGTGAGCCCTTACCCAAATGTAATCCCCCACGATGAACAGCAGCATGAATTTGCTGAGGCTGTGGATTGCCTGAAATTGCTCTTCTTTAATGAGCCACACATCATAACAAAAAGACACAAATTCTACACACATTATCAGATACCCCAGAACCTACTGAATCTTACATAGAAGCACTTAGGGGCATATTTACAATAAGTGGCGCAGCCCTGCATATCAGCAGGGATGCGCCACTTATTGTGCGCCATGCCTCCGCCACAATGGATGCGCTGCATTTACAATGCGGCGCACCATGAGGCAAAAACGGCACGGATGCGTCACGCATCTGTGCCGTAAAAGTGGCGCATTGCGGAGTTGCGTCGCAAGTGCGACGCAGCTCCAGCAAGGCTCTAGGGTGCCCTATTCTTCAAATGCTGCGTCAATCCTTACACCTGCTTCAAGCAGGCGCAGGGTTTTGACGCAGCATGGGCCCAAAAGTGACTAAGTGAAATCTTGTAGATTTCACTCAGCCACTTTTAGGAGGCGTTCCTGCGCAGGAATGCCCTCCCTGCGCAGGAATGCCTCCATATGGCGCAGGGCTTTACAACGTGACGCATCTCCCAGATGCGTCACGTTGTTAATACCCCGCACCATGGTGCATCTTTTGCGCCGCCGCTGCGTCACAAAAGTGACACAATTGCGGCACAAAAGAGGCGCAAGGGGCTTGTAAATCTGCCCCTTAGAATTTTGGCATCGCAATGCAAATTTGGTGGTTTCATCAATCATTATATTAGAAGTAAAGGTAGGCAATAAACTCAGCTCCACTGGCAGAGTTCAAGGAGTTTGGCAAGTTCTGGAAAAACAGCACCAACCACCATGTGGCAGAGTTTCTTCTTGAATGTGGCTCACCAATGTTAAATTGGCGAGTGAGAAAATCAAGTGCTAGAACGCCTCCCACCGAGATTTCCCAACGCAGACAGTAGTGGCAGGTCGCTACCACTGTATTGAGAAAGCTGCTTCTCAGGTAGAAAATCTACTCGAGCAGCAGAAAGAAGCAGTGCCCTCCGGCGCACAGCGTGATGCTGTTCACATGGATTTTACAGCATGTAACAAGCTGTGTTACATATCACCATGAGCAGCATAATGTGCCAAATTCCGCATTTTGCAGACCTACACGGAATCTCGCCGAGTTTTTATGTAACCTCGCGGAATTCCGATGAGTGGAATTCTGCGAGTTGCACCAACTCCTAATTCAAAGTAAAATTATGGTTCATTTGCCAGGAGGCACAAGAGCAGACATTAGGCCACAGGAATCCTTCTTTAAAAGAAATCATTGTTAAAACTATGGAAAGATGTATTCGTTCAAGTTAAAGAATTGCCATAAGACAAACATTCTAGTGCAGATAATTGTACTGGCAAGAGCAAATCTTCTACGGGAGGTAAGAATATAAGTTTAAGGATCCAGGCATCATATATAAAGGATCTGGTTAAAAACACATTTTTTGTTGTGAATCAAGATCTAATTTGTTGAACAGTAAGAATTGCAATGCTCCTATTAACATGACCAGAGAATCTGGATTTCATTAAAGACACAGAGGCTAACATTATGCATTAATCTTTTAATGCAGTCACAAGCAGCCACACTTACATCATAAGCAAAACAGTTCTAGAATGCAGTGACAACAACTAATAAAAGGCATGAGCAACAACAGAAATGCTTCTTTTCAATGGACCGAAGTAATAAAAGTTTATAACGTTGAAATAAAACTTGGTCTTGGGAGTGAAGAAAGTACGGAATACCGAAGAAGCAAACGAAGAGAGGAGGATTAGAGGAGATGAGAAAAAATCCATCAGGTTGAGTCATCTGAAAAGAAGGAGGAAAAAATAAAAAGATGCAAACCTTAAGCAGTAAAAGTAGAAAAAGCATACAGCAACAAGTGCAAATGATCAACAACATATAAATAGATACTCCGTCCAAGGGAGGGACGGGTGGGATAATGTTAGCCTCCGTGTCTTTAATGAAATCCAGATTCTCTGGTCATGTTAATAGGAGAATCGCAATTTCATTACAAGACAGGAGGCTACATTATGCATGTTGGTAGCCTTGAAGGACAACATCGGACATATGCTCAATAGGTTTACAATAATGACGAGCAAAAGTGGAAGCATTGGACCAATCAGCCGCTTTAAGGATATCATCTAACTTACCACCAGACCAGAAGGATTTACTAGCCATAGCACCTCTGAGAGAGTGGGCTTGGAATTTAGAAAGGTCAATATCAGCGAGGTTCATAGATGATTTGACCCACCTAGCAATGGAACAAGAAGAGACTGACTTAAATGGTTTAACAAAGGAAATCAGAAGTTGATTAGCATCCTGAGGGCGAAGATCTCTCATTCTGGAATCATATTCTTTCATACAATCAGCAACACAAGGTTTTTTGCAGTAATCAAAACTAGGTTAAAAAATAGAATCTGACATAGTTTTAGTTCTCCTAAGGATTTCGAACATAACACCATACATGTCATAACATCGATTAGAAATATTAAGTGATTTTACATCGGATACCCTACGACAAGAGATCAAACATAAGAGAGTAGCAAGTTTCATGGAAAGACATTTTCTATTAAGAGAGGGATTATCAGGCCATGAAGAAAAAAGGACTAGGATAAGCTTAACATCACATAAGGATTGGTATTTAGGTCTAGGAGGTCTTCTTAGTTTAATACTTTTCAGAACTCTACTAATGATAACATTCTTACCTACCGTCTTACAGTTGACGAGGGAATGTCCAGCAGAGATCGCTCATCTGTAACAATTAATGGATCTATAGGAGAGGCCATTGTCAAATAGTTTGACAAGGAAATTAGCTGGGCAGAGCGATGTAACTGACGCGCTCGAGCCAGCCGCTGCCGGAGAATTAAACGAAAGGCCGTAGGCAAACGGAGCTCCCGACGCCACTGTTGCTAAGGGTCATTCCTTACTTGTGGAGAAGGGCAAAGACGCGCTCGCGAGGACGGAGCGAGCGTGTAAATATCAAATAAATTAAACAAGCGCTGAAAGCTTTCAAAGGAATCGAAGCTACAATAAGGGAAAGGCGAAAAAACTGAAGGGGGATCAGGATGAAGAGTGAAGGAGATGGACGCTCCGTGAAAGGCAGATCGATCACAAGAGCGAATGCGGGTCCACCCGGAGGACTTCAGTGAGGAAGGAGGAAGCAGGGGGGGGGGAAATCGGACTCGGCGACCACAAATTGGAAGTTGAGGGGGGGGGGGTTTACAGGAAAACCGGGGTAGCTTGAGTCTGAGAATCAGGATGATCAGAAAGGCATTCAAGTGAATACAATGGCATAAACATATCAGGTAGTGATTTAGCATAATAGATAAAAGTAGAGAAATACGAGTAGATAAGCAAGGTAAAGTAACTTATCTGCTTGCGAGCCGCATTTAAAAGAGGCATTTCTGTTGTTGCTCATGCCTTTTTTTAGTTGTTGTCACTGCATTCTAGAACTGTTTTGCTTATGATGTAAGTGTGGCTGCTTGTGACTGCATTAAAAGATTAATGCATAATGTAGCCTCCTGTCTTGTAATGAAATTGTCCAGCTTCTCGTAGGCAATGCTACAAACTTGTCCCTATGTATTGAAGTCATGGGCCCTGATGTGCAGAGAATGGCAAATTATTTAGAACCACCCTGCACTGAAGCTAGTCCAGCAACCATGTCTTCAATCATCTAACTGACATGGGACACACATACAATAGAAGTAACAAAACAATGAATACAGAAATCATGACCCAACATGGGAATGCATGAGGGGCAGGAGAAAGCACACGCCTTATAAGACACAGGTAACACATAAATACCAGAAAGAAATATCAATAATAAATGCAACTACAGTACCTACCACAACATGACATAATGTAACATGGCTGACTATCTTTAACATATTGCATGGTAGGCATGCATGTGCTAATTCACAAAGATATTTAAATAAATAGTGAAGTTTAACTTACAGAGTTGAAACTAGCTTTGATAATATACCTCCCTCTCCCTAATATTCAGCAAGCTAAAATATAATAAAGATGGGCTAATTCATAATTACTACTAAATCACCAGAGTGGATTTAAATTATAACATTGTTAAGTAGCTCAATAAACTGTCTGCCTCATCTTAAGGTACTGAAAATAAAAATAAAAATGCTCTATGGCTATAAGGAAGTCACTATGATTGGAACTCTTATGATTTGGCAAAGTGTACACCAAAGACAACTTATAGAACATCAATGCAGTCTAGGACTCGCCATATTGCCGAAGCAAGGCGCTTCTATATTTACTCACTGGATACACTGACCTTAGAAATAGAGAACCAGTGGCCATGGGGTATAACCAGCAATCTTCTGCACCATTGATTCAATGACATCCTTTAAAACATGGCAGTGTTTACATCAAACAAATTCTTATCTTATGTCATAAAAATAAAAGGTCAACTCTAGCTTCATCATAGATCTATCAAGTTAAGTTAGTAGGAAAATACTTCTGGCACCATCATGCCTTTCTACACTTTGTATAAAAAACACAAATGAACACGTTCAATGTGCCATTCATATAGTTTGCCACTGTACAGTGGTTCATCATCAGACAACCTGTTGACTGCAGAACTGATCATCCTTACTATATGCAGCATGCTCTACGGTGGAGGGTCTGGGCAGGAACATACTTTGAACCTGGAACAGGGCAGGCAACATCTGGATCCAGCCTGCATGGTGACTCCCACAGCCCAGGCCGTTTCATCAGTGCCATTTTAGTTTGGTGGACCATAAACAGATCTCTCTCCAAGTAAGGCTGGATTGAGGAATATACAGAAGCACCCTTGACCTCTGTGTTTACATTGTGATGTCACAGCAGATCTCCAGCATGACTCATTAGGCTTCAGTGATGCACTTTGGTGTTGTACAGTCTGGCCTCTACTCCTTTGTTTAAAGGTTGGCAACAGGAACAACACAAAAAGAAATTCTGCATGCATTGCAGGATCACTTGTGTAGTAATAATATTTGTTTTTCTGTTTAGACTTTTCTTCTTCCCCTATTTTCTTACCTAGGTCCTTAATGGGATTTTTGAAAACCACAATTCTGAGAGCAAAACGGGGTTCCCTAAATTATATCTCAGATCTAGATCTTTTTTTAATGGGCTTCTTTGTCATTTGAAATTTTAACACTTTTGCCAAGCACAACCATGGTTTTTCTTAATGCTTTATGTCTAGGAGATGAGTCATGGAGCCTCTAAATTCCAAATGTTATTCTAGGTGAAAAGGATATATTTTGTAAATAAACTATGAGACTTTAGGAGGATTATCGTTTCTCTCCTACATTTGTGTAATCTGCTATCCAAAAATGATATCTACAGGAACTCTTTTGTTCAAATTGTACCAATAACTGTACTTCCCTGCTTATTGTGATGTCTCAGGGCAGCTGTCAGGGTTTTCCCCTTCCGTTCATTCTATTTTCAATTGCTGTAGAGACCCTGGCTGCTTAGCTTTGGCAGCACTATTCTGGACATGCCATTTCCTTACACAAAGATGATATGACCATTAAGCTAAGAAAACCTGGTTAATGTCTGAATTGAATTGTGTATACATTCCCGCTATTTGTAGCTCTTTCTTGAGTGAAAATCATCTGGAGTAAATGCCAAATTTTCCCCCTTCAAGATAACACAATTAGATTCACTCCAGAATCCCTGCTATTGTGGCGTGATGGCTCCATAAAGTACCTTGACATTTGGGTCAATCGCGATACAGACTTAGTCTTTAGGGAGAACTACGGGGTTGCCATAACCAAGCTACCTGAACAGATCACCCTCTGGTCATCTTTCCCGCTGTCTATTGTGGTACGGATGACTTTAATGAAAATGATTGTCCTCCCAAAACTGATCTATTTTTTTGTGAGTATCCCCATTTCCCTTTACCTTTTCGATGCGTCAGACGGCATCCGGCCGTCCGCCGTCACGGGTGGCGTGTGCAACTGCGCACCTGTATTTTTTTTCCACACCGCGACGGAATGTCCTCCGCGGCGAAGCAGTTAACAAATCCTTCTTTTGGACGCTTAGATCTAATATGATTGATGTGCTGTAGACTGGTGGACAGCCAGAATTAAGTGGGAGACATTGACACTACCCTTCCATTTTGGCGTATTTGAGGTACCTGACTTTGAATTGAATGTTTGTGTGCCTGGCTCACTTTGCATACTATTGGTTCAACCCATATACTTACCTTCCTCATACTGCGTTGACCTAGAGAATGTAGCCTCCCTACCTGTCTGATCACTCTTGGGTTCACTCTTGCTGGCTGCACTGTATGTTCATGAGAAGGCTTGCGGAAGAGGGCGAAATGTGACAAAATATACTGTCCTGATCTCCCTCTGGCGTGCCACCTGCAGCTTCCAGTCACACATGAAGTAAGACCAATTTCCCAAATACTCTCCCTTGAGCTCTTGACATGGGGTAGTCTGTACAAAAGTGGCAGCTTTAAGACCCTGGCAGTTATGAGGGAAACCTTCATTTGCTCCCTTCTAGACATTTTCTTATACTTAGCACCTGTGGATCCACTTTTCAGTCCATCTTATCGGAGCCAGCTACTTTTAAAACCCTTGACAAACTCATAGCAAGGTCATCTACAAGGCAGCTTGCCTCTCTTTTATTTTTTATGAGGCCCCTAGCACTGCCTCCCTTGCCAAGGTGGGTGGGAGATTGAGATGGGGAGACACTATCTGATGACATCTAGAGGTTCTGTTGCACTCAGACTGGCTGCTCTCTCCTGAGTACTAGGCTTTGTATTATCCTTTTAAATTCCTTTACAGAGCATATTACACCTGTTTGAAGCTTGTAGTAATTTTTTACAGTTCCGAACAGTAAAAACATTATAACACTCCCCCCCCGACAATGGGAGAAGCCCGAGACTGTATTTTCTTTAAAAAAAACAAAAGAATACAGTTTGGTAAAGGGCAGGCCCATAGCAAACAGCAAAGGGCAGCCCCGTAGCAAACAGTAAAATGCATTGACAAGTACCAATCAATCAAGCAATCAATCATAGTACTTGTAGAGCGCGCTACTTACCCCCAAGTGTCTTAAGGCGCTGAGGGGAGGGGGGTGCTGCTACTACTCGAAGAGCCAGGTCTGGAGGAGTCTTCTGAAGGCGAGTAGGTCTAGGGTCTGCCGTATGTGGGTATGGAGGGTGTTCCAGGTCTTGGTGGTGAGGTAGGAGAAGGATCTGCCACCGGAGGTCATTCATTGGATGCAGGGGACAACGGCGAGGGTGAGGCTGACAGAGCAGAGCTGGCGGGTGGGGGTGTAGAAGCTGAGTATGCTGTTCAGGTAGGGTGGTCCGGCGTTGTGGAGTGCTTTGTGTGCATGGGTGAGGAGCTTGAAGGTGATCCTCTTGTGGACGGGGAGCCAGTGTAGGTCTCTCAGGTGGGGGGTGATGTGGCTGCGGACGTTGACGATCAGTCAGGCGTAGGCGTTTTGGATGGATTGTAGTTGTCGTAGGTGTTTAGCTGGGATTCCTGCGTAGAGTGCGTTGCCGTAGTCCAGTCTGCTGCTGACGAGGGCCTGTGTCACCGTTCTTCTTGTTTCGGTCAGGATCCACTTGTAGATCCTGCGGAGCATGCGGAGGGTGGTTTTGGCGGTGTGTGGGTCCTTGGTGAAGGAGAGGAGGAGCTGGGTGTTGTCGGCGTAGGAGATGATGTTGAGGTCGTGCTGGCAGGCCACTTGTGCGAGGGGGGCCATGTAGACGTTGAACAGCGTTGGGCTGAGGGATGAGCCCTCTGGGACGCCGCAGATGATGTCGGTGGCTTTGGATCGGAAGGGTGGGAGACGGACACTCTAGTTTCTGCCGGAGAGGAAGGACGTGGTCCAGTCGAGGGCCTTCTCTTGGATTCCGGCTTCTAGGAGGCGTCTTTAGAGTGCGATGGCAGACCGTGTCGAAGGCGGCCGACAGGTCCAGGAGGATGAGGGCTGATGTTTCGCTGTGGTCTAGTTGGCGCCTGATGTCGTCTGTGGCGGCGATGAGGGCTGTCTCGGTGCTGTGGTTTCATCTGATTCCGGACTGGGACGGGTCCAGGATGTTGTTGTCTTCCAGGTGGCGGGCAAATTGCCTGTTGACGATTTTCTCGATGACCTTTGCCGGGAACGGGAGCAGGGAGATGGGCCGGAAGTTCTTGAGGCCCTTGGGGTCCGCCTTGGGCTTCTTGAGGAGGGCGTTGATTTCGGCGTGCTTCCAGCTTTCCGGGAATGTCACTGTTTTGAAGGAGATGTTGATGACCTTCCGTAGTTGGGGTGCGATGGCTGCGTCTGCTTTGTTGAATACGTGGTGAGGGCACGGGTCTGACGGAGATCCTGAGTGGATTGAGTTCATGACCTTGCGTGTCTCGTCGTCATTGACGTTGTACCAGTAGGTCAGGCGGATGGCGCTGGTGGTGGTCACAGGGAAGGTGGAGTCTGGCATAGTCAGGGTGGTCGTGGTGTTGAAGCTGTTGTGGATGTCAGCGATCTTGCGGTGAAAGAAGATGGCTAGTGAGTCGCACAGTTCTTGTGAGGGCGGGATGTCGTTGGCATTGGCACTGGGGTAGGAGAGTTCCTTTATGATGCTGAAGAGCTCTTTGCTGTCGTGTGCGTTGTTATCCAAGCGGACTTTGAAGGAGGATGTCTTGGCTAATCTGATGAGGTTGGGATGATTGCGGGTGGCGTCCTTGTGGGCTGCGTGGTTGTCCGGTGTTCGTTTGTGGAGCCATATTTTCTCCAGTTTCCGGCATGTGCGTTTGGAGGTCTGGTGATCCAGGTGGCTCTCTTGCTGGCGTGGCTGTTGGAGGGTTTCTTGAGCAGGGGGAGGGGTTGGCGAAGTTGTCGATCCACTGTCTGAGGTTGCGGGCTGCGGTGTCTGGGTTGGTGGGGTTGGTGGGTGGGTTCTGGGCGAGGGTGGTGATAAGCTGGTCTTCGGTGACTTTGCTCCAGCAGCGGCGAGGCAGCTGCTGGGTGCGGTGATGCGTGGTTGGTTTCTTGAAGGTGAAATGGATGCAGCGGTGGTCGGTCCAGTGGAGTTTGGTGGTGTGGTTGAAGGCGACGTGGGTGCCTGTGGAGAAGATGGGGTCCAGCATGTGGCCGGCGGCGTGGGTGGGTGAGGTGACGAGTTGTCTGAGGCCGAGGTTGGTGAGGTTGTCGATCAGGGTGGTGGAGTTGGCGTCATTGTTGTTCTCGAGGTGTAAGTTCAGGTCCCCGAGGAGGATGTAGTCCTTGGAGGCGAGTGCGTGGGTGCTGGCGAGGTCGGCGATGGAGTCACTGAACTGAGCCCGGGGTCCGGGGGGGTCTGTAGATGAGTGTTCCTCTAAGGGTGGTGTTGGGGTTGGTGTGGATCCAGAAGTGCAGGTGTTTGGCGGTGTTGAGGGTGTCGCCTGCATGGGTGGCGACCTTGAGGGTGGAATTGTGGACGATGGTAATTCCTCCTTCGATTCAGTTGGCGCGATCCCTGCGGGTGATCTTGTAGCCGTCCGGGATGGCTATGGCGATGTCGGGCGCCAAGGAGTCGTTCCACCAGATCTCGGTCAGAAAGACCACGTCTGGGGCGGAGGTGTCGAGCAGATCCCAGAGCTCGACGGCGTGTTTGCGTGCGGAGCGGGTGTTGAGGAGTATGCAGCGGAGGTGGTTGGGTCCAGTCCTTGCAGGTTTGGTGGTTCTGTCGCAGGTGAAGCTGCAGGTGCGCCGATTCCTACTAATACCTTATAAATGACCGCTAGGTAGGCGGTCATTTACAAATCTGGCGGGTGGTGTAGTCTTGGCCTCGTGGATGTAAAGTCCTCCATCAGGCCAATGGAGAATACTCCGTCCATCAGAATATAAATTGGGCCCTTAATTATGTTATCAGTATTAGTATACTACGTTCTGGCACTTGTATGTGTTATAAAAGAGCAGGTGGCATGATATTTGTAGGGTTTCATTGACAAGCACAGCCTAAGCCTGGTCATCCCTTGGCAGCCAGAAAGTAACTGACGAGTCACTGTCCTCTCACCCTGAACATCAAGAAACAAGCATTTGCAATGCAATAGGTCTCGCATTTGCAAGAGTTTAAGCTATTAACATTGCAAATGACAATGCCTTTTATTTGTTTTAAAATCCAAAACCAAAATACATTGTCATTTATAATGCGAATAGCTCAAACAAATGTGTGTTTAAAATGGTCAGCCACACTGCAAAGCATTGTGAATGTTGTACAGCATGGCTACGAACTTTGCGAAAGCCAATAGCTCTCATAAGCCAGACCTATTGGCTTTGGCAATGCTTGCTGGTAACTGGTAGTTTCCCAAAATTACTTACAGCTGCATGGCATGCCATGTCCTACAATGGAGCAATTCTTCTTTACATGCGTCATTGGAGTGTAACTAGGGTTCGGCCTTACCTTTTATGGAGTGGGGTGGGGCATGGGGTTTCTGGGGATCCTGGACGATGCCACAAATATTAGTCTTTGGTTTTAGGTGCCTGTAATAGATTGTCAGTCTTGCAGTGGGAGGGTAGGTTCTTCATACAAAGGAGGCAGAAGCCATTTAGTTAAGAGGTAAACTATGTTCCTTGTTAAGCATTTGGCCACCACCATGTCTTCTCTTCATCTAGTAAAAATAAATGGCAGGCATCACTCAGCACACAGCCAAAGCCTTGAATTCAGCATCATACTTTTACAGGATCCATACAACAGGTAAAGCTGCATGTCTTCGATGTAGAGGTTTGAACACTTCAGGAGGGAGTAGAGGGGCGCCACATACAAATTAAAGACCTTCAGCGAAGAAACAGAAGCTATGGAATCGCTTGTGGAAGGAGATGGGGCTTGTAAGGGAGTTGCAGTTGGTCACGTAAGATTCAAACACTTTTAAGACTGCGCAGATTTCGATTCGATGATCCATGAGCAGCACTGAGAATCCACTATTTGCATATAAGTCTCTGTACTAGAGCAAGACCTGATTAAATAATTATTTATTGTCTTAGATGAAAATTGTTAGTTGTTTTCACATCACAGCTCCCCAGCACATCAGCAAAGTCAGGGAGACGGACTACCAAATGCTAGTTATTACGATATTCTGACACTGCTTCTTGTTTTATTAGTAAAGGAGTAACTTGGCTAATTTTCAAGACGTTCAGGAGCACAAGTCAGAATTTAAGCGGAATTGACCAAATAATTTGGCACTGATGTGGGAAAAACTGGGATCTTTCACAAATTTGCCTGAAACACTGATACATTAGGGATGTGTAGACGGCTATTATTAGTAAGTGAGACAAAAATATTATTGAGAAGACAAAAATAAAAAAAACACAGAACTGCTTGTTTCCCCACCCAAAATGGGATTTAAACCGTAACACCAGGCTTAGGAGGCCAGTGCCTTAGCCATTAGGCCTTTAACTCAAACTACTGGGTTCGGGCGCCCAACAGCACTGCTTGCCACAAGCAATATAAACAACAACTGAAAATGCATATGCTGTCAATCTTTTCACTCATATGTTTAAACCAGAACACCTGACTATCAAACAAATGTTCCTGACAAAAAATGTCTGTTTGACTTTTCTTTTTATTTTGAAAACAGGGGGGATTATATTTTTATTATTAGAATATCCGCAGATTTTTTCAAAATGATTTTAAACTGAATTTGTGACCTTATATACAATATACAACTCAAACATAGTGATACTTTTTTTACATACTTTTTGAATACAACTCTTTTACAAAACTTTACGAACAACATATAGTACAATAACAATCAGTCACACTCCTCACAGCACCACACTATTTACATATCAACAGACGAAATGACAAAAAAGAACATATGAATTATATCTACAATGTAATCGTTTGATTTACAATGAAGCCTTAGAACTAAATCTTGTAATCTTGTATTTACATAGCTTTTCAAAAGTAAATATTCTCCAATTCTTGGTTTTTTTAAAAAAGGCTTGAGAGGTTCTTTTTTGTCATTTCGTCTGTTGATATGTAAATAGTGTGGTGCTGTGAGGAGTGTGACTGATTGTTATTGTACTATATGTTGTTCGTAAAGTTTTGTAAAAGAGTTGTATTCAAAAAGTATGTAAAAAAAGTATCACTATGTTTGAGTTGTATATTGTATATAAGGTCACAAATTCAGTTTAAAATCATTTTGAAAAAATCTGCGGATATTCTAATAATAAAAATATAATCCCCCCTGTTTTCAAAATAAAAAGAAAAGTCAAACAGACATTTTTTGTCAGGAACATTTGTTTGATAGTCAGGTGTTCTGGTTTAAACATATTAGCCATTAGGCAACAAACCTGCTATGCATATCATGAAACTATTGAGCTACAATCCTTTCTTATGTGAGCGCACATGAAGAAAAAAAAATAGCGGGAAACAAAGCGCCGCAAAGAGATCAACACTGTACAGCGGCACAATGATTTAAGTGAAATACTGTGGAATAACGGGTGGCAATGGTACTTAGTATAAATGAGATTGCAAAACTCAATGAGGACCGGTTTAACAACACAATCCCTAGCAAAAACATGAAATAAAGTGTAGTGCCCATGTACATCAAATATATGTGAGTGGTGGCCCGTGAAGCGGGTGCCATGGCAATTGAAATCGAGACCACCACTGGTGTGACTCGCAACGCTTCAGACTGGGGCGTGTGTGCACACTGCACTGTGGGAGCTTAGACCCCGAGATGTGCACACAGGAACAGAGGGTGCCTACAATGCACACAGAAACTCACAGCCTCGGCCGGACACACAGGAGCTCAGAGCCTCGGCCGGACACACAGGAGCTCAGAGCCTCGGCCGGACACAGGGGAGCCCAGAGCCTCTGCTGTGCACACAGGAGCTCAGAGCTTCGGCCGTACACACAGGTGCATGCACAAATCAAACTTTGCCTCGGCCGTGCATACAGGAGCTCAGAGCTTCGGTCGTGCATTCAGGAGCTCAGAGCCTCGGCCGTGCACACAGGAGCTCAGAGCCTCGGCCGTGCATACAAGTGCATGCACAAATCAAACTTTGCCTCGGCCGTGCACACAGGAGCATGCACACATTAGCCCAGAACATCGGCCATGCACACAGGAGCTCAGAGCCTCGGCCGTGCACACAGGAGCATGCACACATCAGCCTAGGCCAAAGCCTCGGCCATGCACCCCCCCGCCCCACAATGGCTCTTATTCGGTGCCCGGCAGGGTAGCTAGTCAACTAACTCTCCCGTCAGTTCCAGACACGCATTTTGGTTGGGGGGGGGAGGGATTGTGTGCGTGCTCGTGTGTGTATTACTGTGTGTTCGTGTCTGCGCGCGTGTGTGTGTTCATGCCCTCTGTGGGCCACAGGGGACAGAGGAAGCTATGCTATGGGAGATTCACAGCCCCACCACTAGCTGACTGGCGCCACACTCCGGGAAACTATGGGCCTGTGAAAAGAACCCCCCAGGGCGGAGGGGGAGGGCACCACGGGAGACTCACAGCCCCACCACCAGCTGAGCGACTGCGGTACCTGTGGAAGACACCCCCACACACACCCAGATGTAAAGGGCTGTGGGGGAGGGGACCCCGGGGGCGTACAACCCCACCACCAGCCGACCGGTGCAGCGCTCTGTGCACCTGTGGAAGAACGTCCCCGTACCCAGATGTAAAGGGTTGTGGGGGCGGGGCTCTAACCGGTGCAGGGCTGCGCTGCGGGCACCTGTGAACACCAACCCACCCACCCGTAAGGACATATAGATGGGTGTAGGGCTGACCAGTGTGGGCACACTCCGGGCACTGGTACGCTCACATCCATGTACACAGGACGGTGCGGTGAGGGTGGCAGCAAGGGCAAAGTCGCTGGCATGAGTCGCAGGTGTGTGCCGCGTGGTACAACCATGTCACTCTCATGCCGGGGGTGCAGTCCTGACACCTAGTGCACGTAGGTCATCCGGGGTACACCCACAGCTTATACGAGGACTGTGAGGCCAGTCCCGGTATAGGAAGCAGGCCCGGCTCCAGGAATTTTTAATTGGGTGGGCCAAGGACGCATTTGGGTGGGCCACTGCGGGCTCGATTTGTCGCATATATGTCTAGGCATGCCTGCTTCAGGGCCCTCCTTTACCTCTTCTTAGTCTTACAAGGCCCAGTAAAACTCACTCTTTTCCAAATCTCTTTTTAATGTTATCACTCACAAAAAGTGTTTTTTCAATGTACTGTTCCTTTGGTGGGAAGAGGAGGTTTCTGAGGTGGGAGTATCAGGCAAGTGACACTTCTCGGGCTCCCTCTGTGTGAGCCTTCAGGGAGAATCCCTCTTCATTACTACCTCCGCCTGACCACGGACTCTTCAACGCACTCCCTTACAAGCTTGATTAGCCACTATTCCTCTCCAGTGCACCTTATCTCACAGATGACCTTGGGCCCCGCCCCATGTCAGGCACCATCTCCCGGTAAAAACATTAGTAAAATCACCTTCATACTTAAAACATTGAATAGAGCAATAAATATAATTAGCACGCACTTTAAAGTATGTTCCACAGTGGCCCTTATGGCCCGACTGCTAATTAAATGAACAAAAACAGAAAGGCCATGACTGGGCCGGATTCAGCGCTGATGCAAAAGTCTTTTTTGGCGCTGCACCAAAAACCTCTTTCTCCATAAATACCTTTACTACCACCTTCCAACAGTGTACCTCATCCATCCATCCCCCCCCTATTGACCTCTTCCTCGGATTCCCTCACTGCCACACGCCACAAGTGCCACTCATCTCCCCATAGCCCCTCCCCTTTATGACCTCCTCCTCGGATTCCCTCACTGCCACCCTCCCCCAGTGCCCCTCGTCTCTCTGTAGCCCCTCCCCCTCATGACCTCCTCTTCGGATTCCCTCACTGCCACCCTCCCCCAGTGCCCCTCGTCTCTCTGTAGCCCCTCCCCTTTATGACCTCCTCCTCGGATTCCCTCACTGCCACCCTCCCCCAGTGCCCCTCGTCTCTCTGTAGCCCCTCCCCCTCATGACCTCCTCCTCGGATTCCCTCACTGCCACCCTCCCCCAGTGCCCCTCATCTCTCTGTAGCCCATCCCCCTCATGACCTCCTCCTTAGACTCCCTCACTACCACCCTCTACCAGTGCCCCTCATCTCTCCCTAGCTTCCCCCTCCACCCCATGATCTCTTCCTCGGATTTCCTCACTGCCACCCTCCAACAGTGCCCCTCATCGCTCCATAGCCCCTCCCACTACCTCCTCCTCGGATTCCCTCACTGCCACCCTCCACCAGTGCCCCTCATCTTTACGTAGCCCCTCTCTCATATGCATTTCATTTGTTGTATTGCGCTACTCATATCAGTGTAGTGTGTGTCAGTACTTTACATCACGCACACACTTACAGAGACAATGAATCATGCAAGTATGTAAATCAGCCTACAGGGAACGTCACATAAACCAATGAGGATTGCAAGGTGTAGGATTCACGTGTCATCCATACTGGTGGGCAGGATATTTTAAGAGGGTTTGGTCTGGGGAAACACAACCTTAGGATTTAAAGAGTATTCCATGGGAGTCAGCTTTACTGATAAAAATGTATATCTGCCCAAACATACTCATTTTAGCAATGAAAAGACTAGGGAAGTTCTAACTATATCACAAAACAAAAAAAGCGAAGTTCTAATTATACCATTCATGGTTGTTTGCAGCTCTTTGGTGGCAGTTCATTGTTCACTGCCTTTTGTTAGGATTGTAACTTCTGAAGTAACACAAGGATCTCTGTGACAAAGGCAGTAACCCACTGAGCTATCCACATAAAATACAGTGCGTCTGCATTTAAAAAATACTAACAGACAAACGATTGCTCTAAAGCAGGATCATTAATCACCAACTTTATCTGGGCATTGCCATTTTGTATTGTTTTATTGTTGACCAGCATCGGCTATGATGAAATGATAAAAACTGTTTCAATGAAGCTCACACAAAGTATGTGTCCTGCTGGGCCTGTGCAGATTTTAAAAAGATTTTTTTTTGTAACACATTCTCTTACCTACTCCATTAGTCATACTTTGTGTCACAGCCTTATGTGATAAGCAGCTGCAGGGGTCAGGGGGTGACTAGGATTTAACAGACCACTTTTCCCCTGCGCTGCATAGAAAAAGAAATAATAATGCAGCAGGACAGTAGGCAAAGGTTACCAAAGGTTACCGTTGTCAAAGAAAGGACTTGTCCCCTTTCACCATGCAGAGATGAAGGGGTGCAAAAAGTAAACAAAGCCTAGTTAACATGTTAATGGTCTTTTAACGACCTGTTAAGTACTTTGGTGCAGCTGCGATAATCTTAAACTGTCTGTGTGTGTGTGTGCTCCCGGGAAGCTGTCTCCCCGGGCTGACACACACGACCTGTGCGTTGCGCGCCTGCCTTCAAGCCCTCACTGCGAGGGCCAAGGCTCCTGTTTGGGTGGGCCAGGCTCATCTTTGGGTGGGCCGGGCCCACCAGGCCCACCCGCTAGAACCGGGCCTGATAGGAAGGGCTGCGTGCTTAGCCCTAGCCCTTCGGGAACGGGTCGGTGTGCAGTAAAGATAGTAATATTAGCGCACACACGCGAGCTACAGAAAGTATTGTATTGTAATTGTATTGTAAGGGGGTGCTTATAGAGCGCACTGACACCATGGGTTTCCTGGCGCTGGGTAGACACAGAGAGTACAGAAAGACTAGAAGGATTGGGGGAAAAGCCAGGTTTTTAAAAGCTTACGAAAAAGAATCAGAGAGTTAGAGACTTTAAGAGAAGAGGGAAAAGAATTCCAAAGCTTGGGGGCCAGGTAGGCAAATCTCCGGCCTCCAGATCTACAGAGTTTATAAGAGGGAACAGTGAGCAAGTGAAGATGGGAGGATCTCAGATTCCGGGACGGGCAGTAAGGTGTAATCAGAGATTTCACAAACACGGGACAAGGCCCGGTTTGGGATTTGAAAACAAGACAACCGATCTTGAAGGCAGACCTGGCAGTGATGGGGAGCCAATGGAGTTTGACAAGAAGGGGCCTAGCAGATTGCCACTTCGGGATCCCTAGGGCCAGTCTCGCCGCTTGATTTTGTACCACTTGCAGTCTGGCCACCGATGTTTTGGGCAGACCGTGGTAGATCGCATTAGAAAAATCTAAGCGGGAGAGGACGAGGGCCATGATGACCTGTAGGAGGGCGTCAGGTGTGAAAAGAGATGCCACCTTCCTGATCCTGCGTAGCTGGTAGATGCAGGACGAGACTACCGTCCCCACCTGTGGCCCGAGGGATAGACCGGAGTCAATTGTGACCCCCAAGCTCTTCACCGTGGCCACGGGGGTGGGAGAGGGACCAAGTTCCGCCGGCCAAAATTGTGGCCCCCAGGAAGTGGCGCTCCTACCGGGAAGGAGGAGCTCCGTCTTCCCGGGGTTCAATTTAAGCTGGTTATGGCCCATCCACTGGAGAATGTGGGACATGACTGCCTGGAAATTAGGGATAGCAGAAGGGGAGTTGAGAGAAAAGATGAGTTGCAGGTCGTCCGCGTAGTTAAACACGGTAACGTCCCACTGCCTCAAGGAAAAAAGAAGGGGGCGAAGATAGAGGTTGAAAAGAAGAGGGGATAGCGAAGAGCCCTGGGGGACCCCACAGGGCGAGCACTCCCTGGGGGCCCTGAAAGTGCCAAGGCTAAGGGTCTGAGACCTGCCGGTCAAAAAAGATTTGACCCAGGCCAGCGCCAGGCCCTGGATGCCAGCCTGCTCGACACGGTGGAGAAGGATGTTATGGTCCACCGTGTCGAAGGCGGCCGACAGATCTAGTAGTACCAGGGCCTGGGGGGTACCCTTATCCACCCCGTCTCTCAAGGCATCCAGCACCGCCAAGATCACAGTCTCCGTGGAGTGGCCGGGTCTGAAGCCGGCCTGATTGGCCTCGAGAAAGTTGGAGCTCTCGATAAACTGAGAGAGACAGGTGGTAACGTGGGCCTCCAGGATTTTAGAGAAGAAGGGTAAGAGGGAGATGGGACGGTAATTTGCTGGAACGGCGGGATCCGCCCCTGGCTTCTTCAAGAGAGGCACCAGAACGGCTTCCTTGAAGGGGCCAGGTACCGTACCAGAGGAGAGAGAAGAATTCAACAGAGGGAGGATGCAGTTGGGTAGAGAATGGCAGATGGCCCGAAGTATGGACGGGGGGCAGCAGTCGTCAGGAGATCCGGACTTGACGCGAGTGGCAAGAGTAGCCAGAGAAGTGGGGTCCAGAGAGGGGAATTGTGTGAATGAGACAGGGTTGTAAGGAGGGGAAGCAGAACCAGCGCCAGGAAGGGCAGCTGGGATGGTGTCCTTGATCAACACAATTTTTTCTAAAAAATAGGTGCTAAGAGCATTACATGCTTCCTGTGTGGCAACCTGGGTAGGAAGCGTCCTGGAGTCTGAGGTAAATTCATTAAGAATTTAAAAAAAAATTTTAGACTGACACGGGGCCGATAGGATTTTTCCTGATGCATAGGTTTTTTTTTGCTGTAAGGATTGCACATTTATACCTATTCCGAGCAGCCACATAGGCATCTCTGCTTAGGGGGTGATAATCTCTCCTCCACTTACGCTCAAGTTGACGGAGTTCCAGGTGGAGAGATTTGAGGTGAGGGGTAAACCATTTGTGGGAGTTATTGTGCCTGGATTAGGGGAACTTGATTAGGGGGGCAAAGATGTCGCTGGCTGTCGTGAGCCAGTCGGCTACCGACCCGCAGAGCCTGTCGACACTATTGTCGTCAGGCAGCAGAGGGTAAGTTTGAGATAAATGGGCTACAAGTTTAGGAGGGTCCACCGCCTTCCACTTGCGAGCCATGCCGCCCTCCCGCAGGGGGGCCCTAATCTGGCCGGCCACCGATATGGTGGTGTCGATCATAGAGTGATCCGACCACACGCAAGGTGTTATTAACGGGGGTGAGGACTTGACCCCATGGGTCCAAATATGATCAAGGATGTGGCCACCCTTATGGGTGGCAGACCTGACCTGTTGGATGAAGTCCAGGCTCGACAGACCCTCGAACAGTTCGAGGGCATGCGGGCCGGCGTCCTCGTGCTGAAACCAATAATTAAAGTCACCGATGATGACAGTACGGGGAAAGGAGGTGGTAATGTTGGTGAGTTGGTCAATAAAGGCTGAGGGGAAAGACGGCATGGGGTGGGGAGGGCGATAGAGTACCACGAGGGTAACTGCCCCTGCCTCTGTCCCAAGGCTGAGGACCAAGGTGTCTACTTCCGGCAGGGTCATAGTCGCAGAGGTGATGATCTTCAGATCCTTGCGTATGACCGCCGCTACCCCTCCCCCTGCGCGACCTCCTGAGCGGTTGGTGTTTAGCAGGAAGTAGTCTGGGGGGAGAGCTGCTAAGATGTCAGGAAGTGAGTCATCAGTGAGCCAGGTCTCTGATAACAATAGGGCGTCAGGGCTCTCGGTAAGAAGTAAGTGCAAGATATCGGCCTGGTGCTTAACCATGGATCTTGTATTCAGGTAGAGGACCCGTACCAGTGACTCAATGGGGGCTGGAGCCACAGGTACTGGCATAGACCCGAGACGGGGAGCTGAAGTACCGGCAAGACCAAGGGATGTAATGTGGGTCCAGGTATCGAGGGGGAGGGGGCTGGCGGAGGCGTGTAGGCGCCTCAATGCAGCGGGGGAATAGGAAATAAAGATAGCAGCATCCCCGGCCCCTGGGCCCGTCCGGCCGCGGACGGGCGCAGACGGGCTTGACTCTGGTGCGACTCCGGCGCGATGCCGGCGCGCCCGCTGCGCTCGTCCGCTGCGCGGCCGCATAGTGGGCATTTAAATAGGCAGGTGACGCCGGAGGTGGGAGGAGCCAACAGGGCGGGAGGAGTGGAATTAAAAGTAAATAATGGCGTCGAACGCTAGCAGTCAGCGTGACAAGAGCTGCTCTTCGATCAGCAGAGAGTGAGGAGTATTAAAAACCAGGTAAAGCGCCCAGCGCGCGCGAGCCCTCTGCCACAGGGCTGCTCGTCTGTTCACCTCGGAGGAAAAGGGGGCGTGGCCTAAATAGGCAGGTGACGCCGGAGGTGGGAGGAGCCAACAGGGCGGGGGGAGTGGAATTAAAAGTAAATAATGGCGTCGAACGCTAGCAGTCAGCGTGACAAGAGCTGCTCTTCGATCAGCAGAGCGTGAGGAGTATTAAAAACCAGGTAAAGCGCCCAGCGCGCGCGAGCCCTCTGCCACAGGGCTGCTCGTCTGTTCACCTCGGAGGAAAAGGGGGCGTGGCCTAAATAGGCAGGTGACGCCGGAGGTGGGAGGAGCCAACAGGGCAGGAGGAGTGGAATTAAAAGTAAATAATGGCGTCGAACGCTAGCAGTCAGCGTGACAAGAGCTGCTCTTCGATCAGCAGAGAGTGAGGAGTATTAAAAACCAGGTAAAGCGCCCAGCGCGCGCGAGCCCTCTGCCACAGGGCTGCTCGTCTGTTCACCTCGGAGGAAAAGGGGGCGTGGCCTAAATAGGCAGGTGACGCCGGAGGTGGGAGGAGCCAATAGGGCGGGGGGAGCGGAATTAAAAGTAAATAATGGCGTCGAACGCTAGCAGTCAGCGTGACAAGAGCTGCTCTTCGATCAGCAGAGAGTGAGGAGTATTAAAAACCAGGTAAAGCGCCCAGCGCGCGCGAGCCCTCTGCCACAGGGCTGCTCGTCTGTTCACCTCGGAGGAAAAGGGGGCGTGGCCTAAATAGGCAGGTGACACCGGAGGTGGGAGGAGCCAACAGGGCGGGGGGAGTGGAATTAAAAGTAAATAATGGCGTCGAACGCTAGCAGTCAGCGTGACAAGAGCTGCTCTTCGATCAGCAGAGAGTGAGGAGTATTAAAAACCAGGTAAAGCGCCCAGCGCGCGCGAGCCCTCTGCCACAGGGCTGCTCGTCTGTTCAAGTAGTTTACTTATTAGTACATCATGCAGTACTATTAGTACATCATGCAGTACTGTGAGCAAATTCCTCTGCCTGTTGAATTTTTTTAATCTTTGTTTTGCTGAGCGGTTTGAAGGCAAAAAAAACGGTAACGAGTGAAGATGAAAGGTAATCAGTCACAAGGCGAGGAAACTGATATAGTGAGATAGACTATGCAAAGCAGAAAGAGACAGCAGATGAGTGAACATAGGAAAGGTGTGTTGAGAAATCCGGTGTTCACAGTTTGCACGTTTTTTTTGTTATTTTGACAGAGAAGGAGCCTATAGGGCTGTCCATTTTTGTGTGCAATACCTGAATGATCTGTTTCTTCAACGCATGCGCCAAACTGACCTTGGACATGTTTGTGCAGCGTTGTTTTGTGCCCTTACGCTCCCTGTCCAGGTCAATGGAGTGGCCTCTTTCAGCTTCGCCCAGTGGGGCACTTGCACGCTGGTGATTGATGACCAAAAGTGGTATTCTTTAAGTCTGAGTGTATGTATCTGGCTCAGTTGTGTGCGTGGGACCCAGCCATGGTGTGCATTACTAGCAGATGAAGTAACAAGGGCTATTATGTTTCTTGCTGAATATTATTTTATAGCGTGTGACAAATTATCTGCCTCTTGGAGCACATACCCACAGAAATATTTAAAAGGATAGCATATGTAATATCACACACCCCTACAAATATAGCAGGACTTTGTTGGATTTAATACACAGGTGTGTAGTTCTTTTATACCGACAAAGATCACCTTTCTTGCAATTTGTGAAGAAAACGTGGTTTATGTTACCTCTTCGTCTGTGCAAACTTTCTGTGTGCATGGATGTGTCAGATAGGCTCCGAATGGGTTTTCGCGGGTCAAGGTTCCGTCGGCTGAAGGAGCAAGACTATTTTTAGCCGGCATAAGGTCAGGAAGCCCTCGGAGACCGCGAGGGCTACAATAAAATCTATTGATCAGCCTCTGGTGAGAAACAAAAAAAAAACCTATCCGCGTCCTCTGCACGTCTTTGAGGAGATAAAATAAGCAGTGGATTAGGGCAGCCCATCCGGGGAAACCGAAAGCGATCGCCTTTGTCAAAAACAAAGCCGTGAGTGGTGCGCACGCCCATATGCTTTCAATTATGGCGCCTGTGTCTGAGCACGATAATTGAAAGCATATGGCAGGAAATGCGCGTAATAGACACCAATAGGCCAGGGGCGGAGCTATGCGCCCACTTCTGGCCTATTGGTGTCTATTTTACAAAAGAACACTCAGGGAAAGGCCAATAGCAGGCCGCAAAGGGAAAATCACACGCACAAGTGTGTGCATTTTCCAGGTCCATTTTCAAAACCCGGCCAAAATGACTCTCGCTGCGCGAACACTGCTGCGCTGTGTATCGCTATGCGTGCGACCAAAAAATCACATTAACATTCTAACCTGGCAGAAGGCATCGAGGCTTGCACCCAAGTCTTAGTCTTAGTTCTTAACAGTATTGCAGCTCTCCCTTACTTTGGGCATACTTTCTATGCAGCTTTGGGATTTTTATCAACTGTGTTGATCTATTGTGTTTGGTTATAATAGATTTTTTTAAATGTCTAGTTAAGTAATAGTTCATATTGGTTTAACGTAAAAGTAGAAAGAGTTGGATCCTACTTGAGAACATTATAGTGTATTTTATATACAGATGTGTATCCCTTTGCCATTGTTCATTGAGCTGAGAACTTTGGCTGGTCACAGCATAGTCTATACAGATATCAATCAATCAATCATGCCATTTGTATAGCGCACTACTCACCCGGGAGGGTCTCAAGGCGCTTGGGGGGGAGGGGTATGCTACTGCTCGAACAGCCAGGTCTTGAGTTGTTTCCTGAAGGCGAGATGGTCCTGGGTCAGCCGAAGGTGGATGGGGAGGGAGTTCCAAGTCTTGGCAGCCAGGTAAGAGAAGGATCTTCCTCCGGCGGTGGCTCTTCAGATGCGTGGTACGGCTGCGAGGGCGAGGCTGGTGGACCGTAGCTGGCGGGTGGGCGTGTAGAAGGTCAGGCGGTCGTTGAGGTACTTGGGGCCCAGGTCGTGGAGAGACTTGTGTGCGTGGGTGAGGAGCCGGAACGTGATCCTCTTGTCGACGGGGAGCCAGTGCAGGTTCCTCAGGTGGCTGGAGATGTGGCTGCATCGGGGGACATCCAGGATGAGTCGGGCGGAGGCGTTCTGGATGCGCTGGAGTCTTTTCTGTAGCTTGGCTGTGGTTCCGGCGTAGAGGGCGTTTCCGTAGTCCAGTCGGCTGGTGACGAGTGCCTGGGTGACAGTCTTCCTGGTCTCGGTCGGGATCCAGCGGAAGATCTTGCTAAGCATACGCAGGGTGTTGAAGCACGATGAGGAGACGGCGTTGACTTGTCTGGTCATCGAGAGGGAGGGGTCCAGGATGAAGCCCAGGTTGCGTGCGTGGTCGGTTGGCTTGGGTGCGGTGCCCAGGGCTGGGGGCCACCAGGAGTCGTCCCAGGCGGAGGGCGAAGATCCCAGGATGAGGACTTCCGTCTTGACAGAGTTCAGTTTCAGGCACCTGTCCTTCATCCACTCGGCGACGTCTTTCATCCCTTCGTGTAGGCAGGTTCTGGCGGTGTCGGGGTCTCTGGTGAGGGAGAGGATCAGCTGGGTGTCGTCGGCGTAAGAGATGATGTTGAGGTTGTGCTGGCGTGCGATGGCTGCGAGAGGTTTCATGTAGATGTTGAAGAGGGTGGGGCTGAGTGAAGATCCTTGCGGGACGCCGCAGATGACTTCGGTGGCCTCGGAGCGAAACAGGGGGAGGCGGACTCTTTGTGTTCTTCCGGCGAGGAACGAGATGAGCCACTCCAGTGCCTTCTCTTGGATACCGATGTTGCTGAGGCGCTGGACTAGGGTGCGGTGGCAGACCGTGTCGAACGCAGCGGAGAGGTCCAGGAGGATGAGGGCCACTGTGTCCCCCTTGTCGAGCAGGGTCCGGATGTCGTCGGTGGCTGCGATGAGGGCGGTCTCGGTGCTGTGGTTGGCTCTGAAGCCGGACTGCGAGGGGTCGAGGGATCCGTTCGTCTCGAGGAAGGCGGTCAGCTGTCTGTTGACAATCTTCTCGATGACTTTAGCAGGAAAAGGGAGGAGCGAGATGGGGCGGAAGTTTTTGAGATCGGTGGGGTCCGCTGTAGGTTTCTTCAGGAGGGCGCTGATCTCGGCGTGCTTCCAGCTCTCCGGGAAGGTGGCGGTGTTGAAGGAGGCGTTGATGATGTTCCGGAGTTGGGGTGCGATGGTGGAGTCGGCCTTGTTGAAGACGTGGTGTGGGCAGGGGTCGGTCAGTGATCCGGAGTGGATGGTGTTCATCGTGCGGGCTGTGTCTTCGGTGGTCACCGTGGTCCAGGTGCGAAGGGTGGCGGTGGGGGGCATTGGTTCGACGGTTGGGTGCGTGGGTGGGGCGCCGAAGCTGTTGTGGATGTCGGCGATCTTGCGGTGGAAGAACGTGGCGAGGGAGTCGCAGAGGTCTTGTGACGGAGTGATGTCGTTGGTGCCGGTGCTGGGTTGGAGAACTCCTTGACGATAGTGAAGAGCTCTTTGCTGTCGTGGGCGTTGTTGTCCAGTCGTTCCTTCAGGGATTTCTTCTTGGTGGTGCGGATGAGCTGGTGGTGCTTGCGGGTAGCGTGTTTGAGGGCGGTCATGTTGTTGGTGGTCCGGTCGAGGAGCCAGGCTTTCTCGAGGGTGCGGCAGGTCTTCTTGGAGTCCTTGAGGTCGTCGGTGAACCAGGATGCCTTCTTGCTTCTGGGTCTGCTGGGAGGGTTCTTTAGTGGCGCAAGATCGTCGGCGCAGGCGGTCAGCCACTGTGTGAAGTTGCGGGCTGCTTCGTTGGGGTCCGTTGTGTTGGCGGGTGGGCTCTGGCTGAGGGAGGTGGTGAGCTGGTCTGCGGTGATCTTGCTCCAATTCCTGTGAGGTACCTGTTGCGGGTGGTGGTGGGTCGTGGATCTTTTGAAGCTGAAGTGGACGCAGCTGTGGTCGGTCCAGTGGAGTCTGGTGGCGTAGCTGAAGGTGATGTACTTGCTGGAAGAGAAGACGGGATCAAGCGTGTGGCCGGCGTAGTGGGTGGGGGTGTTGACCAGTTGCTTGAGTCCGAGGTTGGCGAGGTTTTCCAGCAGGGCGGTGGTGTTGCGGTCCTTGTTGTTCTCCAGGTGGAAGTTGAGGTCCCGAGGAGGATGTAGTCAGTGGAGGGGAGGGCGTGCGGGCTGATGAAGTCTGTGATGTCTTCGCTGAATTGTGTGCGTGGTCCCGGGGGTCTGTAGACGAGGGTGCCTCTGAGGGTCGTCTTAGGGTCGGTGTGAATCTGGAAGTGGAGATGTTCGGCTGCGGCGAAGGAGTCGTTGGCGTCGGTCGTGATGCGGATGGTGTTCCTGTGGACGATGGCGATGCCACCTCCGGTCTGGTTGATGCGGTCCCTCCTGATGATCTTGTTCCCGTCCGGGATGGCGATGGCGATGTCGGGTGCAGAGGAGGCGTTCATCCAGGTTTCCGTGAGGAAGGCGACGTCCGGTGATGTAGCGTCGAGGAGGTTCCAGAGTTCCACGGCGTGTCTGTGGACGGAGCGGGTGTTGATCAGGATGCACTTGAGGTGGTTGCTGCTGGTGTTTGTCTTGGCGGGTGCGGGGCAGGTTCGGAGGCAGGTGAACTTGCAGGTGCAGCAGGTGAAGGGTCCGTGGGTGCGTCTCGGGGTGGCTCGGCAGCAGGCGTGGGTCCGGCCGGCATTGAGTGCGTTGAGAGTGGCGGCGTCGTAGGTCAGTCGGGTCGTCTTGCCTCGGCGGGGAGGGCCAGGGGTCCTGGTGCTGGGCGCGGGCCAGGTGCGGACGGGCGCAGATGGGCTTACCTTTAGCGCGCCTTCGGCGCTCAATCGGCACTCCCACTGCGCGCGTCCGCTGCGCAGTCGCTCTGGGGGCGTCATAAGTAAGGAGCCGGGAGGGAGGAGCAGCTGGGTGGCGGGAGCGGGGCGGCAAATGGAATCACAGGGGGGCGGGGCCGCAGGGAGGCAGCGGCGGGAAATTCCAAGAAGCAGCGGGAAATTCCCAGTAGCAGCGGGAAATTCCCAGGAGCAGCGGGCAGCGAGCGAAGAATTCTGCAGGCAGGAGGCGGCAAAGGCAGGCAGGAGCGGCAGCAGTGAGTGGGGCGACCAAGCCCTGTGGAGGGCTGAGCGGTCAGATATGAATACTAGATAGCAACATTAACCTGGTGAAATAGCTCTGACGCAGTGTTGTACGTGTGACTGTGTTGCATGTTTTAAGCCATCTATCTTTGAGTGGTTCTAATGTGTGTGTTCTCTTGGTGTTGGATGAGTGCTGTAAAGTTGCCACTTACATGGGTTTGGTGCCTTGGTGTGCTTCTGAGGTGCAAGAGGGTCCATCCAGCCTGTTTTGTTTTAGAAAGGCAAATTGTAAGTATAATTGAGAAAATGTTGTACAGTAAATATTTTTAGGTAGAAGGGACTTTTGGGTGTCCAATGGCTCCTAATTAAGGCATATAGGCATGGTGTTTGGTGCATGTGGTGAGGTTTCTCTGTTGTTAATGCATGGTCCAGAAGAGAGCTACATGCGTGTGTGGTGTTTATGCGTCTGTGAGCGAGAAAACAGACTAAGAAATAAAAGGGGGGTGAGACAGAGTTACAGATAAAGATACAGACAGGGATTAACAATGGGAATCCATTATCCTTCCACCTTGTACTTCTGGAGTGATCCCCTCAGGGCCAGCCTCTTCATGGATGTCCAAGAGAAACCTTGTACTTGGTTCTTGGTGGGCTCCTGGAGGGCTGCAGACCTGTCTATGACCCCAATAGAGGTGAGTGGTGGTGAGAAATTTGGCAAGGAGATAAGAAATATTTCCACATGGGATATGGTGATTGTTACCAGTAGTACGTCTGCTGTAGAGGTAGGTTGGAGTCAAGGGCAGGTGAAGAATGTAAGCAGAAAGAATACTCTATTGGGAACCAAAGTAACATGTGCACTTCATCCCGGAATCCTGATGCTCTGATGAGGAAGCCATTTGCAAGTGTTGGTAGCATTGGTATGCTACTTATGGGGATATTCATATAACCACAGTCCCATGAGCTAGAGGGGCTCCCAAATAACAGGAATGATATATGTCGGGCTACGAGTTGGAAATAGGCACCTTGTGCTCTTAACTTGTGTCCATGAACATAAGATGTAGACATTCCAAATGAATAACTTAGGGCAGAAAATTATAGTTTGTTACTCTTTGACAGTGTTACTTTGTGTATTTTTCTAAGGTGTGTAAAAGTGCAAAGTCTGGAGTGTAAATCACTCTACTGAGAATTACGAAGTCTAGTAGAAGTGACTAGTTATTAACTACAACACCTGAATGTGAACAGAGGCAGACTGGCCCAAGAGGAAATGTGGAGAATTGGTTCCTGGACATGTCAGTGTCTCAGAAAGGCCCAAAGATCTATGGGCAGAATGTCTATCTCGTGCAGCGTAACAGGCCACACCCTCACAAAATGCTGGGAGGGTTGAGGTACAGTTTGTTGCAATCCCTCTGGCCCTCTAATAGGACAGTCTATCTCTGATTATGAAACACTCTTCCTTCAAGGTGACGAATGGTAGTGTAAGTATCATTCACTCATTTACCTATTTCTTTATCAACAGAGTGGTCTGGATTTATCCTATGAGATGAACTACAGCAGCAACAACTTCACATATCCTGGCTTTGTTTGCCCCGCCTTGGAATCCACCACTCGGGAAGGCAGATCCAACTTCCTCTCCTTCCAGATGCACTTCATCCTGTGCGGCTACTTGCTGGTCTTCATCATGGGAGTGGCAGGTAATGGCCTAATGCTGGCTATCCTCATGCGCTACCAGCATGCGCGCCGGCTGACTGAGAACTACCTGCTACACCTGGCCATCGCTGACCTTCTGCTGCTTCTCACCTTCCCCTTTGCCATGGTCGAGGTCCTTGCCGGGTGGATCTTCGGTGAGTTCCTCTGCAGGACAGTGTACTCCATCCACAAGGTCAACTTTTACAGTAGCAGTCTGCTCTTGGGCTGCATCAGCGTGGACCGCTACCTGGCTGTGGTGCACGCTGTGCACACCTATAAAAGGAGGAATCCTGCCTCCATCCACCTGACCTGCTTGGCGGTGTGGCTTCTGTGCCTTCTGCTGGCAGCGCCATCCCTCATTATGCTGGAGGTGTCCAATGTAAATGGTGTCGGTGGCAGAATCGATGCCAATGGCAGCAGCAACCCAAGCTACAACTACAGTAGGTGCGTCTACTCACAGTTCTCGTACAGCAGCAGATGGTGGCATGCCAACCGCTTTGTGTACCACCTGGTGGGCTTCATGGTGCCCCTGTTGGTCATGAGCGTCTGCTATGCAGCCATTGTGCGGGCCCTCTGCAGATCGAAAGGCTTCGGGAAGCAGAAGGCAGTGCGAGTTGCCCTGGTCATCACCAGCGTTTTCTTCCTCTGCTGGACCCCATACAACATTGTCATCTTCCTGGACACCTTGCTGGAGCTGGAAGCAGTGCAGGACTGCAGCCTGAGTCAATACCTCCCTGGCGCCATTGTCGTGACAGAAGCACTGGGCTTCCTGCACTGCTGTCTCAACCCCATCCTCTACGCCTTCATTAGTGTCAAATTCCGCCAGGAGCTCGTGAGGGTGCTGGGACAGATGGGCTGCCTGGGTCAGAGGGGGCTGCAGCGGGTGCTTCAACTAAACAAAAGAAGCAGTGGGACTGACTCGGACAATGCCACCTCTGTCTCAACCTACTGAGGTGGATCCGTCGTGGAGGTCGGACAGACAACAACCGCTGCTTTGCCAGAAATTACACCTAAGAATTCATGGGAGGGGAGCTCTGGAGTTTCCGCCAGTCCCAAAATCCTGTATTTGTCTACCTTAAGCAGAGAAGAGACTGAGGCAGAATTAGGCCGAGGCACAACTTCACCGCCCTTGACATTACACAGAGGAGGTTCTTGGCACCTAGAAGCAGGATCCACACAAACACAGCACCCCAACTTGAGCAACAATCCCATTCTGAATCTTCCAGCTCCTGAGTTGGGAGTTTACTCTTCAATGCATAAGAGTCCCATTAGTTACAATGCACCTTCTATACAGAGCTATATGTGTTTATGAATGGCTCAGTATCTTCAGTTCAAGCCTCTGTCCTTTTACTGAAGACATTTCTACTGACAAATAGGCATGACAGATTTGGGGGGAAAGAATAAGGATACCCAAGTCTATTACCTGGGTGTCAATGGAGGCTCTCCCTCCCTTGCTCAAAACAGATGCCCATTTTCAAAAGTGAATTTAACAGAGAAATATGGTAATAAAGGAATTGGAATTTCTAAAGTAAGCCAGGGTGGGGAACTGTGATCCGCCAGCGGAGTTTTGCCAACCTTGCGCTCCATTGGAAACACGGAGTTCAGGCAAAACTCCGACTCCGCGGCGGAGCGGAGTTAGCCCTTGACAACGCCCAAAGAAAAACATTAAAAAAGCACTTACCTGCTCTAGCGTGTCTGATCTGCCCTCCTCCTTGCCGTGGTCTCTCTCCTCCTCACCATCCTCATCCTCGGCAGTCGCAAACCCCAACTTTGTACGTCTTGGGAGGACTGTGCATGCAAGGAGGGCAGCCCGGAGATGCCAGAGCAGGTAAGTGGTTTTTAAAAAATGTTTTTTACTGTGAGAGGGTGGAGCAGAGCGGAGTTCCACAGAGTTGTTTTTTTTACTCTGTGGAACTCTGCTTAGTGGCACTCTACATACTACACCCAGGGTTAATCTAAAGACACTCGTGCTTCTGTCAAAAAGTATGCATAGGTGGAAGAGTCCGCTAAAGTCCTAGCAGTATATGTGGTCAGAGCAGGGGCATGGAACTAGGCCTTTACTTTAAATCTAGCCACATTGTGGACGAGAAACTAATGGGTAGTCAGCTAACTCCAATGTTCCCAATGTAATCTTCTCTGGAGGTGGAAATTACAGAGACGGTAAACCTTAAGTTCCTTCTCTATTGTTTTTACAACACCTAGAGGACAGTCTTAAATGCAGGCCAAAAGACAGGGGTGCATTTTCGAGGGGTAGGTCCCCCATTAATGACAGGAACCATTGCATTGAGGGTAAGATCTTCATAGACACAGCCAAACTAGCACTGCAGTCACTTGAAAGGCTGTGCTCCACATTAGAGCAGGTGGAAGGGGTTTCTTCAGGAGTGAAATCTCTCTCTCTGGAGGAGGGAGTGGTTGTGTAGTGAATTATACAAGGTGAGGGTAGCTAGGACCTTGCAGCCATGCTCTTAGGACAGTGAATTATAGGATCTGAAGGTACTTTAGACGTTGCAACCCTGGACTGTCGACATTGAACACCTCTTCTTGCCCTAAGCATGGTAAAATGTCAGAAGGAAAAAGTGCCGAGTTGGACAGTGCCGGCACACCATGAAGGGAGGTAAACTCTCCCAGACCTAGAGCAAGAAATACTACAATAGTACCCCTGTGTCTTTAAGCTTCATTGGAGGAAACGCATGAAGTCAACACCAATAATCACTTAGTAAAAGGAAAAGAAATGTAAATGTGTGTAGGAGACAGCTAACTTTCACCTCAGACTATATCTAGCCTAGAAGTGCATACAAATGTTCACAAGCTATTAAACATTCAGCTGGTTCATGAAGTGGCAGCAGCCCTGCTGTGAAGTGCTGTTGACTTCACCCACTGCTCAAGGGTGGGCTTTGTACCTGTTCAGGAAGGTAAAGGTTGTGTCAGTGGCAAACACCACAGCCTTCCAATCCATAGCCTCACTGCCTGAGGCTGCCAGTACCTGATGTACAGGTTCTGTCATATGTATGTTTCTAATCGCACATAAATGTTGTCTGGAGCTACTGCTCCCTTCACATAAATGAGATTAACAACCCACCTTAAAATACATACATCCCTCCTAGGTAGATACAAAAGATACGCAGAATGTCCCTTTTTTGTTTGCTGTATTTAGTTAAATGAACTGTATTCGTTTTTTAAATAGTCTGTTTCACTAAACGCTCTACCAGGTTCAAAGGTCGTTTTGGGGGTAAACATCAACACGCAGCTAGGGTCCTGCTTATATGTTAATTTTTCATTGCAGTGTCATGTAACTTCAATGCTTAGCTTTTTTTGACGAGAAGTTTGTGTATGATTTAAAACAATATTAATAAACAATTGTTTGTTTTTCGTTTAAAAAAAAATCATGGTCTTTTTGTTTTTGAAGCTGCATGAGGCGGTGGGGATCTTCTGTTCCCGCAGAGGCTAGAATCACGTTGATGACCACACCTCAGGTTCGGCTTTAGTTCCTGGTGCATGGACGGATGTGTGACGCAGGAGGAAATACAATGTCCTAACACAGCCAGGGATCAGGAGAAAGAAACCAGAGGCTATCTCAGAGAAGCAGGTTTCTCACCCGTGTTGGCTAGTTTACAAGCACAGCAAATGTTTTTTTTGTTCACATATAGGTCTGTCAGACCTGTTTCAGAAGTTAGGCAGGAGCAATCCGGAAACTCGCTATGGAATCAAGGCTACCTTATTAGAGGTGGAATGGGAAGTGATGGATAAAGATTTCGAAATCTGAACTGCACTTTTAAGTACAGAATATGTTTCGTGACAGGCATGTACACAGATATTTTGGAAACGGGGGTGGTCAATTAACAAGTTCCCTCTGGGGAATTTATTGATGGTGTTTTATGATGGGAGCCTGGCACCTCGTCAGTCAGTCACACGGGAGAAGTACGTTGGTGGACTGCTGCAAACAGCAATGTCACAGAGACATTATTTTATCCTATTAAACAGGAGGAGCCCAGCAGATGTAAGAGGCATAGTAGTGAATGCTGAGAAACATACATTTAGGCTAATGAAAGAGAAGGGCAGAAAAGAAGATGAAAACGGGTTTGTTATCCGAGAGAATTTCAAGTAGCAGATCAAGTAAAATATTGAGCCAACTTTTTCATTATATGTAATCCTGGCAGAAGATCAGCATGCTGTTGGTAGCCCTACTGCTTTCCTCTCCATATCTTGTAATATTTAATGCCATATCAGTCATCTGTGATTTTATAGTTAGCATCATATGAGATGTCTTGGGCGAGGTCAGATGTGCGATCATAGCATTGGGCATTATTACCGCATAGCTAAATTCAACTGATTTAAAATGTTCACTATAATGAAAATACCTCTTTAACTGATGTTTTAATGGAAATTGCTTTGGTTATTTTCACAACATATTTTACCCAGAACTCTTAGTAGACAATTACATCACGTTGTCCCTTTATAAAAGATCTGTCAGTGAATTTTTTATTTATTTTTTAATAATAAACTTCGTTTGCTGCACCCATTATGAATCAGATCTTTAATGTGGAGAGTTTGAGATGGACACAAACACTCCAGAACTACAGGGGAAGAGAAAGAGCAAATAGCTGTTAGAAGTGTCTACATGTAACCAGTCCTCCTTTTCTAGGGCACTGTGGTTGCAATTATTCTAATGGACACGCGTGGGATTTGAGGCTCATGTAGCCTCCAGTAAGCCTATTCTGATCTCTGTTATGAAGTTTGAATGGTGTGGGTCATATAATTCCGTAGCTTTGTTTAAATGCGCAGAGAAGACTTACACAAACGTGCTTATTCTGCACCAGGAGGAAACATGTCCAAAACCTATCTCCAGTCAGTCAGGCTTAAAGAAATACCAGAAAGTATGGGGTAACATTTTACTGGCATTAATGTAGCTGAACTTTCTCTATAAGACAAAATGTGAATGATCCTTGTCACGCTGTTATAGCGAAGCCATTTGATATACATGGTGTTTCCCTGAAGATACTCCTAAAAAAAGAGCTTGGGCCTTAACTCCCAGCCTTCAATGAGCCAAAATTGTGCGCCTCTAAATGAATGCGAAGCTGACTTTCACTTGTTGTAGCCAAAGACATTCCGGAAAGGGACACAGCAGAGTTCCATATCTTTTGTTTGCCCTATCGATTTAGCCTCCAGCATAGTAAGTCCTGGCCCTTGACATACCTCAGTAAAAAAAATGTTGTCCAGAGATTTTCATTTTTGCTGTGTGTTTTTGTATCATTGGAGAAGTAATTTAACTTGGCTAGACATTGCTAACCCTGGTCGAATTGTTTTGGACGTCCTTTTTAAAAATTGTAGATATGTTTCAGTGATGATGTAATATTTCAGGAACCATGAGACCTATATTGGTGTCAAAACATAGGTTTTGGGGGTCAAGTAGTCTTATAGAGACAGAAAATAACTCCTCAGAGCAACCCTTCTGTCTTTTTCCACAATGTCGGCTCTATATGATGTGTTTAAGCCATCATATTGGTAATTTATTTTAAAATTGGTTTTGTTTCAGGTTTTCCGTTGATTCAAATTTGTAAATATGAGCAAAGCAGGTGGTAACATAGGATCTTTACCTCCTGACAGAGTGTTGCTAACTACAATATCTGAGGGCTCCTTCAACAAAGAAAAATGTCGTATGCCACACAAATCTGAAAGAAAAGCTAACATCAGCTTCAGGTGGGCAGAAGCGAGTTCAAGATGCTGCAGAAATACGGCAAGACGAAGTTCACAAAAGATTGAAACTGATGGGTGAAGAGGATAAAATATTTTATCATTATAACAACAAGTGCTACAAATCATACACAATGGAAAAAAAGCAGTAAAAAATGTGTCAAACAATTGCAGAAACTTATGAATCACAACAAGAATCTGAGTCTTCTGAGAGTGACGACCACCAAACCAAATGTCCATCCACTTAGAAGATAGATGGCTACCACCTCCAACAACTGATTAGAAAGTAGAGGATCTTCAAGGTGTTATCTGTGGTTTAGTTAGAACAACGGCTAAAGGGATTAATGAAAGAACAAAGTACAGCGTATGTGAGTCTCAAAGGGCAAACATGTTTTTATTTGCAGCTAGTTTCTTCCAAGATGAAGTTTTCAGCCTAGTAGTTGATCTAAACAGAGCAGTGAAAGTATTTTGCAGCTGATTTTTTTGCCGACCCAAAACGCATTTGTGCATACGTTAGAAAATATGAATTTACAATGAGCTCCCAACAGCAACGTAACCACCAGCCTTCAGTTAAGTTTGCGCATGTTGAAAAAGCAAATTAAGTTTTAAAGCCACTCTTGAGTGCTGGCAATGGGTTTACACTCCGTGAGATCAGAGAACTAATGCTCATCATTGATGAAACCGTATTGATCGATAGTAATGAAATTAAGATTTTTCTGATGAGAATGTACAATGACAGAAATCGTTTTTATCAGACTAACAAAAAAGAATGAGAATAAGCTACTTATGGTTTTCTCAGCTGATTTGACTCCTGAAGTTCTTGATGCCAAAATAAGATCACAGGATGCAGTAAAATCAGCAGGAGGCATTTTAAGAAACACCTTGAAAGATTTAGATTTTGGACTTATTGACAAATTTTGTGATGCTCCAGAGCTCCACAAATTCTGGGAGTCAACAAGAATGCCTGATGTTGTCTTAACATTTTGTACATCATTGTTTAATATCAGCAAAGGAAACTGTTACAAACGAAAGTTCTTGAGTTCGGAACAGAAGCCGACAACTTTGATGATGCCTCTGAAGAAATAAGCGAAGGAGTGGAAGACATTCCCATGAACCGACAGGCTTATGCTGTGCAAATGTACTATCTTTTCTAAATCTTGTTTTATGAATTACATAACGGCACAAAGAAAACTCCGCTACACACGATGACTGCCCACGCAATCTATGACAATTGCAAAAGTAGAGAGCTAATCACTTGAATGCATAGTATTGGTGTATCAACAAGTTATGACATAGTATGGAGGAGAAGCATAATAGCAGTTCATGCTGTAAAATCTTGTGAATCCGACAGCACACCACTTCCAAGTCACTTTACCAGGAAAGGATTTACAATTGATGCTCTTGATAATTTTAATTTTGCAGACAGCTCTTCTTTGTCTAGAACATCCTGCACACATGATACTGCCATGGTGCTCTTTTAAGACAGTACCAATGAAGTAGCTGCTGGAAAACAAGCTGTGTCAGCTGCAGGCATAAACAAATGAAGCTGCAAACTTATAGCCCTACTGCCTTGCCAACATGTGTAAAATCACTATAAGCCACCAACATATCCCAGTCTACCAGAAAGTTTCAAAGTGGATGGGGACATGGATCTTCTTCTACCTGATGCTGTGGTCCGCAAAGCTAATTTAACTGAATTTATCATATCAATATTTTCGGTGTGGACTGAAGGCTGAAGAAAAGCCAGTTCCTCCATGGGCGGGAGTTCATGCTCTGCTCTCAGAGAATACCGCCCCAGTGAAGACAGTTGAGTTTTTAGCAGCAATACCATCTCCAGTCACAAACTATGCAACAGTGTACACAGCTCTATAGAATTTCCAAAATGTACGTGCTCAGCTTGAAGTCCAGCCTATCCTACCAATTTTTTGATGAAGGTGTTTTCCGTATTGTACCTGACATTTTCATGAGCAGTCCAGAAGAATTTTATCTTTAGCCAATGATGGGCATTTTCCATATGAAAAACGTTGTGTTACGGTATGCAGGGAGTTATCTCAGTGGATGTGGCATAGACGATGCCCTTTATTTCTTCTTTTAAAACAAATGCTATTGGTTATTTCAGGCTATGACCTATCCGGTGTATACAGTATTATTCCAAACTTAAAAGCTGGATCAACCAGCAATTATGTTATTACAATCATGTTGCATGGTACATTCACATTATGGCTCATAGTATACATAGCTGAGTACCACGTATCAACAGTTAGGATGGCCATCTGAGACCTGTCTGCCGACTGCGTATAAGATTCTATCGGAAAGAACTCATAAAAACAGCAAGATGACAAAGCTACCCCCTGATGACGGATGCGGAGCGTCTGATCTAGTACTGACAGACCGTCACTTTCTAGGGTGTCCCTACGGTTGCACAAGGCACAGTTTGTAGAGGGAGAGAGGGCCTGGTAGCGCAATTTCTTAGGTAGATCAAATTCAGGCTACTAGCGAGTTTGTCTATGTTACAATGTGGTAGAAGGCAAAGAGGTAGTTGGGTACCCCGGGCCGAGACCCGTGGTGGCGTCTTTATGTAGCCTATGGAGCTTCCGATTATTCTAGCGTTGTTACATTTTGGAATTTAGCATATGTAATCTTTTGAAGGTTTCTAATAAGATGTCCCAACTCATAGCTATGAGCCTCTTCCGAAGTCCCCTACGTTTTTCTCTGCAGATGGTCAAGCTTTCCGCTACCCCATCTTTCGACTTCTTCCTTCCGGGATTGCATCTTGGGGGGTGGCGGGGGAGGGGGAGTTGATAATTTTCACATGCTGGTGATACATCTCTTCACCAGGATTAGAGCTAAGTCTGAAAATGTAGCCTGAACTTCTAGCCTCTTGTGACATGGGGTCTCTTCAGGACGGGGATTCTGGGGACCGGCGGCACTATGAAAGTGCCTGAGGTGGAGGAATCAATCTTCCTAGTACAGTTCAGAGTGCTTCTCAGTTGTATCCATGGTTATTTATATCCCTTTCGATGAATAGCCTTTGTTTGATTTCAGGCAGTATTATGGTAAGGCATGGTTACCACAGATCCAATTTACAGCATGGTGAATGAGTAAACCAATTTTACTTTTGATGCAGCCGTCACGGGTCGGAGTAGCCAGACGGTGATCTGCTCTCGCTGATACTAATAGTATATTACCATGGATACAACCGAGAAGTACTCTGAACTGTACTAGGAAGATTGATTCCTCCAACTCGGGCACTTTCATAGTGCTGCTGGTCCCCAGAATCCCCACCCTGAAGAGACCCTGTATCACAAGAGGGTCGAAACGTCGTTGACAACTGCAAAGGGAGAGCCCCAGCAAACTAGAAGTTTCTTATGAACAAATGATTGTATTAGATATTCAAAGGGCTCCCCTCTAATTACCAATAACCATCGCCTCCTTTCTTATTAGCACTACGTATATTGCACTGTTCTGGTTATGGTCACTTCACTGGGGTCACAAAGTCACATTCTAATGTGGAAATATATATAATGTAAATACACAAATGAAAATTATTTGTATTTCATTTTACTCTAAATATTGTCTATGCAAAATAAATAATACTCACTTCTGCTGAAGTGGGTACTGCAAAAATATTTCTTTCTGGGTGTTTTCTACAAAAGTGATACACCTAATTGAAATATGGTTTGATTCTACATTTCATGTTTTCCCTGCTTAAATCACGCAAGAAATACTACTCCTTGCAAAAAACGTTATTAATTGGTTCAAATGAGTTCCTTGAGTAGGCTGTACTAGCATTTTCAGTGAATAATTCATAATGGTGGATGCCATAATGTCTCTGAACATCCCATCTTCTAGGAGGCGAGGGTCTAGCCTCCATGTTGGAACTGGGGTGGGTATTCGTCCCCAGGAGATGGTGACTTCTAAAGCATTGTGATCTGATATTGTTTTACTGATGTATGTCGTGTGGGTGATTTGCGTTAGGAGCGATGTACTGCAGAATTTGTGATCTATCCAAGTATGTAGCTCGTGTGTGGTTGAGTATTATGAGTATTCTCGCATGCTCTCATTTTGGCTACGCCATATTTCTCTCAAGGACAACCCATGCAACCAGAACTGTAACGATTTAGCTTGGCGTACCGAGGCCGCTCCAGGGAGAAGGGGATGGGATCGGTCATTGTAAAAGTCCCTCGTAGCCACGGGAACAGGGTCAAGTCCACGAGCACCATTCCCACCTGGGCATAAAATGCATCCTGGTCTACGTTAGGGGCGTATAGGCTTCCTATCACTTTTATGCTTCCATCTACAGTACCACAAACTAAAACGTACCTGCCCTCTCTGTCAATACGTTTTTCATGTGCAATAAATGAGATCCCTCACCGTATCCATATCGCAGAACCTCAGGCAAAAGCGGAGTGTGTTGTAGCATACAATTGCCCCCTCCACTTTGTAGCAGTCTCATGTAGCCTCTAGTCTATATGGGCTTCCATATTGGAAGCTAAGTGTAAAGGTCCAACATTACCTTGCCATAAAGGAACCCAGGGAGGTCAGCTCTGAGCAGCGCCCCTAGTAATCTATTGTGTACTACTCACCTGGTTCCTGAGTACAGCTCGGGAAAGGTGTGTTCGATCCATTCCCAGGCCTCGGATGGAGTGTTGAAGAAGTTGCTTTTATGGTCATAGATGATCTTGAGCTTAGCTGGATAGAGGGCATATTTCAGATTAAGTGACTGAAGCAGTTACTTGATGTCATGATATGATACACGCTTCTTCTGGAACTGTAGAGTGTAGTCCAGGAATAATGAAATGCGTACATTATCAGGTTTGATGGGTGCTTTTTCACACGCAACATGTAGGATCTGGTCGCGGTCTCTGTAGTTGAGAATTTGAGCAACAACAGGACAAAGCAGCATCCTGGGCGCTCTATCCTGGTATCGTAATGTAGCAGAGGGTCCTATAAACTGTTATCAAAGAGCTGCTTGCAAACTGCATGGTACCAGTTAGTAACTTATGTTTTCCCAGTTATTCATTATCCTGATGCTGCTAAAAAGATTTATTTGGGTGGAAATACATTTTTAATGTTAAAGTCAGTGCTAGCCACTGTGTTATGTTCTGAATCCTAAGTTTGTGCTTTTCCAGACCAAGCACTCTCTAAACATTTTATATACACACCGATTTACATGTATGATTCAATGTCTCTATATATGTGTGATGTAAAGTGCTCTGACATCCTACAATGGTATGAGAGATGCTATAAAACAAATGAAATACATGTGACAGAGGGGCTATTACTTCAAAATTAAATACTGAGGGCCAGAAGCACGATCTGTTTTTATATGTGCGAACGGTTTCGCGAACCCATTTGCGCATGCAAAACCCTATTGGGCCATGTACATTGCCTATTTAGCGAGTGGCAATTTGTTTGCGACTCGCTAAATACGTTTTGCAACTTGCTATTTGGAAGGGGCATTCCCTTCGAAATAGCGAGTCTCAAAATCATGTACAAATGTTTGGCAGTCGCAAAACATTCGCAATTACCACCTACTTCAAGTAGATGGTAATGCATTTGCAAATAGGAATAGGTCCCCAGGGGACCCCTTCCCCTCTGCAAAGGCAAGCACAGTTATTTTTTAAGGGCATGCAGTGGTTCCAGGGACCTCTGCCTGCTCTTAGACAATGAAACAAAAACGTTTCATTTTCTTTTTTTTTTAAATGCATGGTAAACGGACTGCATTTTCTTTTTAAAACTGCTTTATTTAAAAGCAGTCCCAGACATGGTGGCATGCAGAGCCCAGCAGGCCACCATACCTGGGAGGGCTGACATTCCCAATGGGCTCGCAAATTGCGAGAGGCTCATTAATATTAATGAACCTCGCAATTTGCGACCCCATTGGGAATCCCAAACAGTGTTAAACACACTGTTGTACATTTCATTTAGCGACTCGCAATTTGCCACTCGCCATGTGTGGCCAATTGCGAGGCGCTAAATGAAATGGTCGTACATCTGGCCCCAAAATCCTTAGTACTTTGAGTATTAGTTTTGTGTGCACACGTGTGTATTTTTTCGTATTACTGTTTTAATGTTTGAAATGTAACTCTTTGCTTGGGGGTCCCCGGCTTCCAGTGGCGACTCAATGGGGGTCCTCAGGAGTCAAAAGTTTGGGAACCACTGCTTTAGAGCATCCCATTGTTCTACAGCCTCACTTTACTGGTCCTGTGGTGTGTGTCCTTCAATCTACTGGGAGTGTTTTGGTGATTTTCTCTTTGGAGATTAGTGGTTCTATTTGCCACATATCTGTGCCTTGTGAGTTTGCCCATGTGGTTTATATTCTTGAGGCCTTGGATGTGTAGGAAAATGCATTCGTTCAAGGATGGTGCATGGGCAGTATCTTGCGGACTTGAATCTGCAGATACTGTGGATCGGGGTGATTTCAGTGCACCGCCACGCCACATGCGAGGGTCTATCTACGTGGACTTGGAATTAATGCTGTTAATGAAGGGCAGGAGGAGACTCCAGTGGTGTATAGGGTCTTGGTAGAGCCCTGACCATGGCCAACTACACCAAATCTTCCTTCGGTGTTAGTCTATGGGGAGTTTTGCTTGTGTCCCATAGACTTTGTAGGTGTGTTGTGCTTGTGTAAGGGCCCCAAGTTGTCAATAATCTACTCGACAGTCTTTTTTTAGGCACTCCGATCTTCAATTGGGCAGTGAAGTTTCCCACAGCATGGAATGCAGCCCCCAGGCTGCTCGGCATGGAGGGAGTCGTCCTTCAAGCAGCCTGGATGGGTATCCCTGATGCCGTGTGTGTTGTTGTCGGATGTAAGGCCTGCGGCCTAGTCCGCAATCCCGTCTCCTTCGCACTGGGTCTTGTCCCGGTGTGTGTGGGGATGAAATGCTTGCCGGGACGGCAGGGATAGTCGATGCAACCATGCCGTAGTAGGCTTGGGCCTGCTGCTTCGAAAATACGCTAAGATTCTGGAGGGAGCCGCGATCCAGGCCCCACTCCTCAGGTGGTAGTCAGCTTCCCACCCAGCCGGGCCCCCCAATTATTTCGCGTCTTCCAGCTTTGTGCCAAAGGCTGAGTACTCACTGGAGCGGCCGGGCGTACGAGCCCAGGCGTGGCGGCCCGCCACCCAGGATCGCGGTCACAGGTCGAGGTCTCTCGGAGTGGTGAGCCTCCTTGCCCGCACAGACAAACCTGGCCCTCACAGGGCGGGCATGGGGTTCGATATCCAGTGGATTGCAGAAGGAAGTACCAGCTACAGTAGCAATTTCTCAGGCCTCCCCACCAGGAAGCTGTATCGCAGCCCCCCGGTTAGGTGCCTTAGTGTATTTCGGTAGCACCATGGGCTCCCAACATACATAACGGCAGTCGGGGGAGAGCTCCAGATGTCCGGGATGGAAGTCGGGTGCAATCATACAGCGCTCCGGCTGTCAATTTCTTCTGCATGAGCTGGGGTCCGCCATTTTGCCAGAGCTGTGCATCTTCTGCATTCTTCAGTTTTTGGCAGATTATCGTCACCAAAAATGAGTTGTGGGCTCCTTCTGACAGTTTAAGCACTCTGCCTGAGGGCAGGGGCCGATGTCTCGGATAGTGGGCCGACGCGGAGAGGATACCGGGCTCCGGGTCAGGAGCCTCTTGTCTATGCAAAAGGCATCTTTGTCGGTTAGCCATGCCCCCGCATAGACGATGCACTTATTGAGGCTGAAATCTTTGGAAGCAAAACTGTCCAGTCAGTATTGAGTGGAATTAGTTATGTTTGTTTGTTACAAGATATGCTCGTCATATCTGAGGCTATAGATACATTGCGTTTGAATGCTTTCTGGAACAAGAATGACAAATTAGGTTTTGCATATCTTGTCTCAGAAGTGAACAAAGCACAGGGTGCACTTCTTTCTAAAGACATAATGCTAAGCCAGGCAATGTTCAATACTCAGTTCAAAATCAGAAAATCTGAAAAACAAGTTTGTAGAGTTTGTCAAAGAATGTGAAGAAAAATCAGAACTTTGCAAGTACTGAGGAAATGTTTTACACACGATAGCTCTAGTGAAAAACTTGGTAAATGCAGATCGGGAGAGTGATTGGGAGCTGCACATGAAGACTGTGGAGTCAGTGATTACTGTGTTTCGCAAATTTGATTGTATAAACTACCTGGGATATGGGTCCTGGTATTTGGAAAGAGTGAAGAAGCTAAAGGTGGAAAAACCATTCCTCTACGCAAAATCCATCCAAATACATTTTGTGGTGAAAGACAGAGCGGGAAGGTTCAATGCTGTGGCTCCAGATATAAAACTGGAACAGACAATCCAGAGATCATAGAAAATCTCCACGGGGATTGTTGGTCAGCCACGTAAAAGTGAATATGCTGCTCAATGGCAGCTAGTTTACCATGAAGTCCTTTCTATTTGCTCTGGTTTCAGAGAGATGACAAAATTAATGGACCATTGTGAAACTGTTCCTCTCCACGAACTTGTGGAAAAGAGAGTGGAAAGTTTTAATTAACAGGTTGATAGCCTTCTTTACTTCATGCAGCAGCAAGGAAAACCCCTTTGAAATGACTGAGCCTGTGCGACTACACAACTGTCACCAAACAATATGTGGATAACAATTTAAAGACACATCTACAAGATGGCCTGGAACATGGATCGAAACTATACGCAGTACTGAAGCAGGAGAGATTTGTACTGAAAGAGAAAAAGCTGGTTGACATAATCACCAAAGCTAAACTTCCATGCTTTAATTGCCATAGTAAGAGTTTCGTCTAACCAACAAAACATGTTACAAAAAACAGTTTTTGCAAGCACAAAGAGAGATGGATGTAGCAAAGGAAAGTGGTGAATTTATCAAGGACATTCTCTCACATGATCTTCCTCCACCAAACACATTTTTTGATGCAGATGCTGCAACCAAACCATCAAAGCACAAACTCGTACAAGAGCTCGAAAAAAAACTTTCACCTTAAGAATTTGAATTAGAAAAGTTTCCCTCATTGAAAAGTCTCGGTTGTCGTGGACTATAAGTCACAATTGCAAATGGTCAAGATTTCATCCATGCAAAATATTGGAGAGGTCATTAAGACTGTTCTACAGATATCAGAGTCAGTCTGCACCTTAAAAGAACTGCACATTGTCTTTGACAGTTACTTTGAACTATCTGTCAGAAAATGTGAGAGAATCCGACGAATGTCTACAAGTGGAACAATTGACCTTGTCTGCATCAAAAATTCAACGCCTATACTTTTGCAACTTGATAAATTCTGGTCATCAACATCGAACAAGATGAACTTGGAGATGTTAACTCGACAAAACATTTCTGATGCTTCAGTGAACACTGAATTTCCAATTATTGCAAGTGGAATGATTGTCAATGAGGAGTTGGTGCCTGCAGAGATACATTCAAAAGGTATGGGCCATAGTGTTCAATATCTTAACAGCAAATTGGAGGAAGCGGACCTTCATGTTGTACCACATGTTAAGTGGGCTGTTCGAATGACACACTTAGGGCTTGGAAACTATTACTCTGCTCCAGAAGGGATTTCTGAAATATCCAGAAGGGAACTGAAAGTAAGGGCATTGAGTCATATAGAAGAGCTGCGTATCGCCAATGAAGTAAAAAAGGTTTCTGTTCAACATTCAATGGCGATCCAGACTACCCTTACAATACAACCATATTTAACTTACGTTCTCTCACAATTTGAGCGATTCCTTCTGGTAATATTCAGATTTAATATCTTTCACCGATTGGTGGCATTTCCAGCCCAAAATAGTTGGGATCGAGTTCTATTACCTTGTCCATGTGATGGAACATCAGAACAATCGACTATTCACACTATTTTGTTCTGTAACTTTTATGCCAGTCATGGTAAGCTGTGGTTGTTGTCGATGTTAAAAAAGATGGGTTTTAGAAGATGTCGCCCAGCCATGCTGCGCTTGCAATTTTTAGAGTCTGAACTGATTTGTAAATACATTGTGACATTTTTTAAATGCATTTTTAGACATAGAGTTAACCTTTGACAAATCCTTCTTTTTCCCAACGGATATATATGGATTAACAGAAATTAAGAAGACTGATGTATTAGTCAATATGGTGAGGGTTCCCCAAAGTTTTGTATGGATTCTGTGTTTTATAAATTGTAAAAACTTCTTTAATCTATGCATAATGATACATGTATTTGTGAGACTGCTTTTATGGTTTTTTATGTACTTTAAAAATTGAATAAAGAAACTTTGATTTGACACAGATGTTATTTTTGTGCTACTTAGATTTGTTGCAATGTTCATATGTCAAGAATTGTCAGAGTTCTGGAAAAAGCAAGAAAAGACACTTAATCCCGCTTCATATTCTGTACAAGAAACTTGACCCAGAGATGCCCAGTGTTCTTATTAAGGCACATGTTCTTACAGATGATGACACTTTGACCAAAATTGGAACAAACCTTGGAACTTTAACTGCGGAACCTGTGAAGTTTCTAAAAGGATTTGCTGAGACGCAAGAAGAATGTGACTTTAAAGACGCAGAAAAATACCTTGTGTGTGTGTGTGGAAAACGAGTTCTGACTGACACATTTGACGATCTTCGGTAAAGTGATTTCAGTAGATCAGTCTTGCTAAAAGAGCTTCCACTGAAGCTCATTTAGCCAGTTTCTGTGCTTGGGCACATTTAAGGAGCATTTTTTACTTGATCATAAGATGTGTAAATGTTTTGGATCATGCATATGTAGAGAAAGATCTGTGTGAATTTGGTTGAGAAGATTTTGATGGGGTGCTAAGACCTACGAAATATCTAAAGCCCCTACCCATAGAATGTATACATTCATATACTAGCAAAACCTGTACTACAAAAAGAAGGCCCTGTCGATTTGCTCTTCTCAAGTGTTCAACATTCTTCAAATGTACCACAAGCGAATGCTGAAACAAAGAACTATGGAAATATGTCTAAAACAGGAGTGATAAACATTATTTTTTTACATATTCAGATCATTAAACTTGGTGTATACATGAAAGGATTAAAATCCACTATTATTTGTTCCATCTCTATATATGTCTCTTCCTCCTTTATTATAGGCACCATTTTGGAAAATGGAAGAAGGGTTGCTCTGAGAAGCTATTTTCTGTCTCTATAAGAGTGCTTGACCCTCAAAACCTATGTTTTGACACCAAAATGAAGTGTGTAGGTCTCATGGTTCCTGAAAAATTACATCACCATTGCAACACATCCGCCATTTTTAAAAATGTTGTCAAGAAAAATTTGGCTCGGATCAGCAATGTCTACCCAAGCTACATTACTTCTCCAATGATCCAAAACACAAAATCAATAATGAAAATTTCAGGACAACTATTTTTTTTACTGAGGTATATCAGGGGGCCAGGCTTAGTGGTACCTAACCATTTGACATCTGTGGACTTCTCCTTAATCACTACTTAAATCGAGAGACAGCTGCATAAGTAATCTGTATGATTTGCACTTCAAAACAATACACAAAAATATAAAACCTAGCATATATCAAACAATTCCACAAATTATAAAAATATTTCATTTAAATCACAAATGCACAGAATATACACAAATTGGGAGTTTAGTTTTCATGGAAAAGGTTGCAGCTTTTGAATATTTTGTTTCATTTCTGAAAGACTAAGTGATGCTTGACTCTAGAATATCACTTTGTTTTTCCTCTTAATGCATGCTGCTTTTGTGGGTGCTTTATTTGAGGCCAATACCAGATTGTGTGTGCTGTACTTCTGCAACTCCCAGGAATAAAGCTAAAGATACCAACATAACTTTTAGTCTCCGATTTCAAATTCCTACACATATAGAGATCCCTTGCAGATAATGTTAAAAGTTGCAATTTTACATTTTGCTTTTTTATGTCTAGTTTTTATTATGCTAAAATTATTTAATTTTCAAAGTTGCGGACCCCCTAAGTAGTCGTCACAGACCCCCAGTAGTCCATGAATCCAAGGTTAAGAACCACTGCTCTAGTGAAATCATAATAGGTTAGTCCTCTTTGCATATAACACCTTGTGTTTCTTAGTGGAGCCTGTTTGTTCCGTCCTAATGTGGTAAAAGAGCTAAAGGCTTCAAAATTAACTATAGCAAATCTAAAGGCACAGCATTTCAAATGTGTAAATGATGAGCAAGCGTTGGTCTTGCCCTCTGGGTTCAGTTTTTCTAACAATAAGAACATCTAATTAGGGATACACCTAACAGCAAACCAAAATGACGTTTACAAGCACAACATTCGGGAGCAACGGGATATTCTGAATAAGGATGTGGGTAGACTGTTTTGGCTTGGTAGGATGAATTGTATGAAAATCAATTTCCTGCCAAGATTTTTACAAGAAAATCAGACTATGTGATCTGGGCTCCAACATATGACCTTAAAGTTATACAATGCCAACTATTAGATTGTATTTATTCTTTTAAATATATGATTGATAAAGCAGTCTTTTCCAGATCAATATATGTTGGGGACTTGAGTTTACCAATAGCACAAGATTTGTGCTTGTGACATATTTGAAACCAGTCCTAGATAAACCCTTGGACAGAAACACCAGGTTGGTTTTGAAAAATAACATACTACTATTCCCATGAATAAGCTCCTATACAATCCTTTGAATGTATGTATGTATGTATTTGAGCTTGTAAAGCGCACTGCTACCCGTCCGTAGGTTTCCTGGCACTGTATAACTCTGGAAAACCCGTCCTGGCTTTCCCTGTGGGATGGTCCCTGCTGGGAGTCCCCAAGGTGGAGCCAGGCATCCCCAGAATTGATGGGGCCGTTGTGGAGATTAGGCAAGCTAATGCCCAGAGTTGCCGAGTGGAACCCCTGATAAGAGTAAGCACCGAAGCGAGAATTATCGAGTCCACTGACCCAAGTTCACGACCCTGCCGCGTCGGGAATTGAACCCTGGTCCCAGGCCGACTTCTGCTCCCGGGTCTGCCGCCTCTAACCAGTGAGCCACACTACTCCACTAATCCTTTGAATACCATAGATGCTTTAGAAATATACTGACAATGTGCGAAACAATGTTACTTCACATAAGAAAAGTATTTGGCACCCAGGCAACATCATCTCCGTCCTATATGAGTTCTTCTGTAGACAACTCACATTATCCCCCTGCTCGTATCACTAACAAAGGGTTTTGTTTTCTCATTGAAATTTCCATTCTCCCCCTATGTTAGGTGAACAGGCTGGGGAAGCTTTGCCCTAAAATCCCCTTCCCTTCTAAAGCTGATTTTCACTTAACCGAAAAAGAATTGTTACAAAACATACTTTCAGAGGCTGTGTTGGTAACACATACAATAGAGCAGGGGCTACCCACTAAAGCAGAGCATTTGGGCTATATTACATTTTGTGCCCTGGCGCGCAACCAGTATGCGTGCCTTTCTGCTACAAGCATAGGGCACTGCAGTATTACAGTGCTAGCTGTAATACAAATAGTGTCAGCATACACACTTGCTTAAGGGAGTGTTCCCTTATTTGCTTGGGGATCGTGGGCCAATGCAAATGAGGGACACACTTTGCCTTTGTGCTGTATTATGGATGCGGTCACAGAGGCAAAGAGGCCTTAAGTAGACACACTGACTATGTGCCACACACAGTCAATGTGATGTTGAGGGTGCCCTTTGAAAGGGGAGCCTGGGACCCTCTCCCAGATTTCTCTATGCAGGTAGGTGTGGTCACCAAGGACACTGTATAAAATACAGCCCTATATGTAACATGGCACACTGACCATTTGCGCTGCTGTGCATCTCGTTAAAGGTGTGCCGTGTGACAATACAGCCCCTGTTGTCGCAGAATAGTACATATAAGGCTGTATTCTGCATGTAATAGTCCTTGGAATTAGGTTAGACTTCTCCAAGTTCTATATGACCAGCTACTACCGATGCCAAGGATATAGACAGGAACAATTTTTATTTAATAATGTCCATTTTTGACACATTTATTGTATGTGTGCTTCTTGCTGCCGGATTAACAACAGCCCAGAAATGGAGAGCAGCTTCCGCAGCAAGTACATCTATCTTATTGATTAATATTTGAAATATATAAACACTGTCAAAATTGTTGGCCTATATCTGACATAGAACTGAAAAATGTGACAAGTATGGGGCTGTTTCTTCACCAATCCAAAAAGAATTTTTGTTGGGAGTCTTTGTCCTCTACCATCAATGCAGCTTATAACTTTCAATCTTTGTACATTGCATTCTCCTTCACCTGATTTCTTAACAAGGTTTATGGTTGTGTAAGACTTGCATTGTTCTATTAAGGATAATGCTTCACATTCCACTTTTTGAACCAGATATTGTGTTGCAAAGCTCTTAAACCATGAAAACTAAAAAGGTTGTTAAAAAAAAATTCTTACTGGACACTAAAATTCTGTCAAATTTCCAGCATGTGTCCCTACTAAGTATTTATTAAAAGACTTCACCAAATTAGCTTGCCAATGTTCTCGAGAGCCGTCAACTGTTCCATCCATTCATGCTGGTTTTAGACCAATGCGAGGCACTGAGCCCAGTCTGGTTCCAGTTCTTAGTTGTTGAATACTGGAAGTGCCACCTCTTTATAAAATCAAATCTCTCATTGACTTTCAACAGTCTTGGGTCATCCGATTATACTACTCATCTCAATAAAATTAGATTTTGCTTAACTATGATTTCTCATTTGAGTCTGACAGAGATCCCTTCCTTTCACATTTTATCAATTTGTGAAATCCGTCAAAAGTTCTCATTTTTTAAAATAAGACTGTTTTCCTCCACTATCTACTTTGATTCATTCCTTTAGTGTAACTTATGCGTAGATTCATGACACCCAGATCATCTTGAGGCTTAATGGTGAGGTCTATGAAGTTACTGGTAGGTTTTGTTTTTTGTGTATTATCCATGGTGCTCTAGATTGAACACAACTTGGTCAAATTAACTCCAATGAAACATAAGTTATGGTGCTGGGTGGATATTCAGATGTTTGGACTATCATTTTCTGGCCATCCAACTTTGACAATTGTAAAATTCTGTACCCCAAAGTGCATACTCTGGCATTCAAAATCAGGAGCTATATTTGTTCCCCCAAATTAATGCAGCCTCAGATACTGCTAACCCCACTATTAGGACCGGACTACGGGTGTTCCCTTTATTTGGGACATTTCAAATGTGTTGTCTGGAGGGAGTGATCCTGCAACTCCATCATAAAGAGCACGTCTCAAATCATTGACAATATTCTAATGACCGCCTGTAAAGAGGAGTAACTTTTAAACTTTTCACTGTGTTTCAAAGCAAAAATTACCCTGGACCCACTTGTCTGCAGTCTTAACTTCAGGTCTGCAGATCTAGAAGAACCCTTGGATCTGCTTCCCTGCAAGCGCTTCAAGTGGCAACAATCAGTAAAGTAAGAGAGTGTTCTTCATTTACTGAGAACTTAAAGTTCAATCCTGCAAGCACCCGCCACACTCTTCGAAAAGTACTTCAATTACCTTGCCCCCTGAATGGGAGTCAAAACTTGGCTACTCCCTAATAATCAATAGGTTATTGCTGACATCATGTTCTGTTTTTCATGTTGATTTTCAACGCAAAGACACCTCCAGGTTATAAAATGTATACATTAAATTTCAAAAGCCAAAAAAGTCCGAAGTCAGTATTTGGCTTTGAAAATCTCCCCAAGATATTGTGCATATTTTATTTCACACTGTATACTATGAATCATTTCTCCTCAACAAGTTGGTCCATTATCTCTTACTATTTTACATCTGCCCAAACAACCACGGTCTCAAACAAATCCCTATTAGCAGTTGAATTTAAACTCGGAAACATTTAAAAGAGAGGGATTGTGTCCGGCAGTAGGCACAACCTTTGGCTTCCATTCTTTTCTTTTTTACCATGGAAGTCAGCGGTCTCCCAAATTAAAAGCATAGCAACATTGAGAGATCCCCTCCAAAAATGGAAGGACTTTAAAATTTGAAAGCATGCAATTAAATAGATACGCACTCCCGGAGCGTGACAGACCACATGCTTTCAGTAGTTCCCGTTACACGAGGTGGAGGGAGATCACCCACTGTTTTTAATCGGTTTCATAGTAAAGATTTAATTGCCGACATGAACTTACAGGATGTGGGATGGCGAGGTGGGCAAAGGCTGGATCAGTGCCTTAGCTACTGAAGAGTTTTCTTGTCTGCGGTGTATTTCCTGTCCATCCATCCCTGCACAGAGCTCTACATGATGTCGCTTATCTCAAATCTTATGTTGTCAGCTATAACACAATGTGTTTTTCTATAGTTTATGGGTTTCCAGACAGACGGGAGACCGAGTCATCCTACGGTGATTTGTTTCTAGTTCCATTCCTAAGATGTGTCCAATGTATGTTATAAAATATCTTCCTATTTGTTCTTTATTAAGGGCAGTGATGAAGTTGGACAATGATTGGTGCATATCAGGTGATTTTTGGTGCCAGAGCTATAACAATGGGTCACCTGTATCATTAGCCACCTCATCCCTGTGTGTTACCTCCATCTTTACTCTTCTCAATGTTAATGTTTCCTACAACGTCTCTTTCGGTAGAAAGTTACTTTGATTTTTCTGCTCTGGTGCATCTCTCCAACAGTTCAGCCATGCAAACTATGACCATTATATCCCTCAACGTTTCATCACCATTAACCCATAGTGTTTCCTGGATTCCTGCATGGCTTGTATGCATGACTCTGATCTCTAGTATTCTCATCTCAAAGACTTCCAATAAAAAAGGTCACAGAAAGACTGCATAAACATGCCACGTAGTCGTGAATAGGTTCATTAAGGTGCTGTTCGCTTTGGAAAAATTGATACCTAATTAGAGTGACACATATCATAGGTGCATAAAAGGTGTCAATGTCTGATACTGCATACAACTAAATATTTCTTTCACCTGCACAAGTACTCCTTCCAGCTTTTGGAATTTGCTTTATACCCATAACCTTCTGGGCCCATGCAAAGTGATGAAATGTGTTTCCTTTTCCTGGGGTCTATTCGTCTTCAAATATATCCATACACTTAGAAAATAATTCTTCAATCCCAGCCATGGTAATTGTGATTAAGGAAACTTTTTGCGGGTTCAGCTTTTTGTAAGCACATTATTACAGAAGATTATTGAACCCCTTCCGTGCGGGGCACGTTCAGCGGACGTCGCGTACACTACCTCGGTAGTGCTGCGCACGTCCGATGAACGTTCCGGCCCCGCCCGCACAATAGAACGTCCGCACAAGCGCGGAACGTTCGGCGCAGCGGAGGGGTTAAATCTAAAGTAACTTGGAAAATAGTGTCTCTAATTACTCCAAAGCATTCAACGGAGGCAGACCAATAGAAGTAATGATCCTTTTGTGCCTCATGTCACTTCTTTATTTGAGACCCCCTCACTCGAAGTCACTTAATGTTCCAGCGTTTAAAATGACTACATATAAGGTACACTTCGTTACCTAGTGCTTTTATCAAAATAGTTTTCTCCACAACAGCAGATGCTTCTCAGCCTGCATATATCATACTGCTGATAATATAAATTGGCCACCATATGGTGATATGGACATAAGAAGGAATGATACGGGTTTCCCTGTTGTAATGTTGCTCTAATGTGATAATATTAGCAGTGGATACTCATAAAGGATTCTCTTGCTGATGTTGGCCTGTCGTGCCCGACCAGTTCCTAGTGAGGTGTTCGGTTTAATGGTCCTTTAATGACACACTCATCAGAAGGTACACAGACAACTCAGCTCCCGGACTATTACTCACACACAAATCAGGGATACGCATTATCAGATCAGGAGGAAGAATCACTACTAAAACATGGAATGGCCTCCACTTCACACCAGAACCTCCTCCTCTCTTCTTGAGTTCAGCAAGAAGCTGAAGACCTGGCTTTTTAATTAGCCAACCTTCCGTAGGCAGGGCTAAGCACACACCTTGCTCAGTGCCAGGATACCCACGCAAGTGATAATGCACTTTCCAAATACACATAACATGCCTTCAGTCCCTTCGTGCATGTTGGTAACTAAAAATTAGCCAATGCTTGATCTCTACCTCAAAAAATGTCCTTGCATAGTACTCTCAAGATAACCTTTTTCCATACCTAGAGTTTAATATTGGTAATTCCTAATTCGTTGTACACAATCTATTTAATTTCATGATTTTCCCACTCAATTCTTGGTGTTTGCGCAGTCTTCTCTTGCTATGTAATCACCTGGTTGATCATCTTGTGCTTGGTGCCAAATTCTCTTAATAAATACTACACATTAGAAGTAATTCTAAGATTAGTTCTTGTACAACTTTGAAGACATCTGTTATGGTCCAGTCCTGTACTTGGTCTCGGTTTCCTCAGTCCAAACCAATTTTAATGTCCCATTACCAGAAATTCTAGAATGCATAGCTTTAGTTCTAGTTCTAAATTCTCAGTTGACAACACACAAGATACAATAAACACTACAGGGTGATATAAAGCTTCAGCTTTCAGTTCAATTTTTACAGGACCACGTCAGATGTTTGGCTGGCCATTAAGATGGACTGCCATGATTGTCAAGCAAAGTTATCCCAATTAGGAACAATTGGCAAAAACTGGACAATTGTTGGTCAAATACATTGTGCCTAACCTAGGAGAACCAAGGCAAATACCCAGTAACGAAGGACACTCCAAACGTTAAGATCACAGGAGGTTTTGGTAGAACAGTTTGAATGTGGTCCCTCTTACAGCCATGTGCACAAAGTGATGTATTTGCTTTTTCTGGGGCTAGGTTTAACTGAGGATCTCTCACCAGCAAAAGGCACGCCACACCTGTCCTGGCTGGTAAAAGCTATCGCAGACATCTGTTCAATGCATGAAGCTTTGCTCTCTCTCCCTCTACCACTTGGGCTAGTTCAGCACTCCTAGCTGCTGTGGTCCAGGCTTAGCGTATCACTTAAGTTCTCTCCACTGTGGTAATCAGGCCCCAGTCCCACAAGCTGTCGGCAATGAGGGCCTCTTTGTATGCTCCGAAAGATCTTCCGATGGATCCCGACCGAAACCAGGAAGACGGTCACCCAGGCACTCGTCACCAGCCGATTGGACTACGGGAACACCCTCTACGCGGGAACCACAGCCAAACTACAGAAAAGACTCCAGCGCATACAGAACGCCTCCGCCCGACTCATCTTGGACATCCCCCGACGCAGCCACATCTCCGGCCACCTGAGGGACCTGCACTGGCTTCCCGTCAGCAAAAGGATCACGTTCAGGCTCCTTACCCATGCACACAAGTCTCTCCACGACCTGGGCCCCAAGTACCTCAACGACCGCCTGACCTTCTACACGCCCACCCGCCAGCTACGTTCTACAAGCCTCGCCCTCGCCACCGTACCACGCATACGAAGAGCCACCGCCGGAGGAAGATCCTTCTCCTACCTGGCAGCCAAGACATGGAACTCCCTCCCCATCCACCTCCGGCTGACACAGGACCACCTCGCCTTCAGGAAACAACTCAAGACCTGGCTGTTCGAGCAGTAGCGGACCCCTCCCCCAAGCGCCTTGAGACCCTTCCGGGTAAGTAGCGCGCTATACAAATGTTATGATTGATTGATTTGTAAGGGAAATGGAGGACCAGACTCTTATCCAGGAATTGAGAGCCAAGAAGAAAAAGTTACAGACTAGGCCAAAGAATGATTAATGATTTGTGCCGACACTTGAATGACACAAAGTGGCAGCAGGGATTTGCTTTCCAGTAAAAAGGTATTTTGCAAGAAATAAGTGGCATTTCATTGTCAAATCGATTTTGCACTGCTTTGCATCAAGTGTAGGTTTCTGAGGGAAGTTCACCACAAACACCCATAGATTTTGATGCAGGGCCTGAACGACTAAGGTAGCTTAACCATACTGTTAATCAAAAACGAATTCCTAGTTACAATGATTGGATCAACTCCAGAAATCTACAACTGTGCTGCAGTGCACAGGATAAGTTCAAGGAGTCTGACCATTTTTTGTTCTCAATGCATAGTAATTTCTTCTCGAAAGCTAAGCTTTTAACCCAAATCCTATTCCAGACAGTTCTCAAATACCTCTCCACCATGTGGCAAAGCTGTGCAGGGCTCATGGCAATCTTTTTGTGCACCAGAGCAGTGGATGTCACTAGCAGCTGGTCAATCTTTGTAGATTTGGCTCTGCAAATTTTTTCCCCTTTCTGAAATGCATCATTGTATAGTTGGATGCTATACTGCCTTGCGTGAAAACTCAATACATTTGGCGTATGTGACGTATAAGAACTGTTGATTCCTGAAATAAACTCTGACGTGGATAAAGAAGATGAAAGATGGTTTAGCCAGTGTCACAGAGGGTATGTTTGCAGGTACAATATTGTGAGGTCATGTGCAATGCCGTGGAAGACTTGCTTCCGGATGGTGGCATTTCATGGAGCTGTGAGGATGTAGTGTCTTTATAAGGAGTTCCCGGTCACTCGAGTGCAAGTACGGACAAAGGAATTTGCTGCTGAAATAAACCTAAACCTATTAATTAGACAAGATTGTATTGCACATGGTGTCCACAGTGGCTGGCCTATTAACGATGGCGAAAAGGACGGAACAGTACAAACTATACGTTGCTTATCTCGGTTTCTGTTAACACATTAAGGGTGCCTTTATTTACTTCTTGCTACTGCTTCCATGGTCAGATGTGCCTCTGATTTGTCAAAAAGGCCCACGGCACTCCACTTTACTCTCCAATTCATTACTACAAACTTCTTCAAGAACGCTTGATTAGTCTATTCACTTCCACCTTCTTCATTCCAACTCCTGAGAGACGTTATGCAGTCTGCTAAGACTCTTCACCTCTATCTTCTTTTCTACAACTCACAAAACAGAACACAGCTAGCCTTCCTACCTGCAGTTCACCCACTTATGAGGGATGTTACGTAATCTGATGAAGTTGTCCTCCATCCAGTTCACCGCTCACACAAGAGTGATGCAGTCAGCTCAGCCTCCCTGCCTCCACCTTATTCTTGCACAGATGTGAGCCTCGTTTTTGATCACTCAGTATGACCCTTCACCCTACTGATGTAGTAGGGAAATCAGTGGTGCAGCAGCCACAGAGACACCAGAGGTCTGGTGGTCCATTGATCCCTGGTTATTTCAGTATTTTACTAATCAATCAGTGGCTAGGGTACTCATTTTGCTTCCTTGTACTAGAGCCCATGGCAGCGTTCCCACACCTCTTCCATCTAGTTAGCTCTCTGAGCGACTACCAAACGTCCCATAATGCCCTGTCTGATATCTGTTAAATTGATGAGAACCTCAGGGACTGAAGATCTGATTCGAGTGTGGTATCGCCCAGGTTTACCTGAAGGAGTTCAATTCTAGAGGAACAAGTTACTTATCATCGGTAATGATCTTTCTGGAGGATAAACTATCAAATCGCACATTCTTTGCCTTGTTAATATATCTCTCGAGGCATCAGACTGGATCATGAAACTTCAGAGCAATTCCCCTTGCACGCCAGTAGGTGGCCACCCATGAGTGATGATTTCAGGTGCTTTCTTAGGCTGTTCGTGCCCTCTGATGCAGAACTAATCAGCAGATTGACATGACCAGTGTCCAGGTCTCTAAATAAAGACATTTTTAAAATGGAGAGGCAGGAGGTTCGATGATGAATCTGCACTTACAGTACCCACCGAAAGACCATTAACGTAGGTAAGTAACTTGTTCTTCTGATAGATACTGCTAACTGCAAATTCCTCACCTTGTGAATCGATACTATAGTAGTACCTTCCCAGGTGAGGGGTCTTTAAACTAGCTCAGACCAAAATGTTCAGCAGGACCACCTGGGCAAAAAGCCCTTCTCAACAGACCTGATTACTGAGGCAATAGTGCTTCAGCAATGTACATACCGATGTCCACGTAGATACCTGACAAATACCCAGGACAGGCACTCTGTGTGGCAGTACAGTAGTCTAGTGGAATGAGGTTGTAAGCCTTATCGAGGATGCTTCTTCACCAGTGTATAGTAGGTCTTGATGCAGAGATCAATTCATCTGGAGATGGTCTGTTTTTGCACTGCTTTGCCCCAGAGAATCCTACAAAGAGCTGATCGTCGACCTAATGTTCTTTGTTGTGATCTATGTAAACGCTTAGTGCCCTTCTGGGGGACCAATGAAGGAGTGTCTCTTCCTCCCTTTAGGGACGAAGTGGAGCAGAGAATGCCAGAAGGATTATAGCCTGCCCGACATTAAATGGAGTGACCACTTTCAACAAAAATTAAGCTTGCGTCTTCATAAGGTGGGTTGACAGAAAGAGTCTGCACCTTGCCCACACTCCCAGCCAATCTTATAGTGAGAAATACCATATTCAATGTTAATAGTCTTAATGGGCAACCATGAAGAGGCTTAAAAGGGGTGCATATAAAAAAGTGAGAACTAAGTCCAAGTCCCGTTGCGGCAACACAAAAGGTTTTGGAGGAAATAAATAATGCAAACCTTAAAAAATCTCATCACAACAGGTGATTTAAATAAAGAAAACAAAAAGGTTGAAAGAGCCAACAAATAGCCTTTAACTGTGTCCAAAGCAAGTCTGTGCTTGGCCAGGGACAAAACAAACAACAAACCTTGAAACAGCTTTGATTGTAAAGGGTCAATGTGTCGAGCGCAGCAACACATCACACATCTGTCGGACATGAAGGCTGGGTCCTGTCCAGCAAACTCCCAGCAGTTCATCAACTGCAGCTGCGCTGGTCAGTAATATAGTATTAAGTCTAGCAGTGCTATTCCTCCCCCACATACAGAAAAAACGAGGAGCAGAGAGAGGTGGTCGATCTAACTAAGAATTAAAAGACGATTGGAATAACGAGAAACTAAATATTTAAACTCAAAAGACATCATTGTGACCCCCTGCTCAGCAGGACTAATCTTTAAACAAGTATATAAAGAACTAGAGAAGTTGGTAGATGGGGATAAAATACTCCACGCCAAGATAAAAAACTACCCTTTTTGGAGGAAGAAAACAAAGGCATTATCGTGTCCTGGTAAGAAAGATATATGGTATCTATTCGTGGAATATCGTCCCGAATACAAGATCTTAATAGAATTTCACGCTGTGAAAGAAATCCTTTTACAATATTATAGAAATAAGCCCACAAAAAACATTGTCCTGAAAAAGGTGTTCCTACATCTAATGGTCCAAACCACCGAAAAGTGTTGACGCCTATTTTGTGATAAAAAATCCAAATAAAGCCTGGGAAACCTCAGATACATGGGAACTCCTATACTGAGGGCCCGCACAAAATATAGAGGGCTATTGGACCAGACTAAGGTTTAGAAAGAGCATTAGATCTGCCTAGTGAGGGGGGAAAACTACTGTGATTTATGACTTTGTGTTATGTATTGTTTTCTTTGAGAAGTAAAAAAAAATGTTCTAATATGAAATGTATAAATTGTATGTAGAAAATTGGTTTTAATTCTTTGCTCACGTGTATGCTTTCACAAGAATTTCTGAAATTTTAAAACAAGACAACAGAAGTCTTTTTTTTAACAATAAAAAAAACGTTGTAAACGCTACATTTTAGTCTGAAAATATATTTAGGGACCAATACTTGCTTTACAATTGTATGGTATGAAAGAATGAGAGGGTGATGTGAGAATCGGTTTCCAGGGATTTCCCTTTGTGGCTTAGTGCTATTCCTCCAGCATAAGGCCCTCTTATGAGAGCAGAGAGTGCAATCCTTGGGGTCCCCCGTCCCCGATGAGTGATCTTGTCACTGTGTTAACAGCGCAAAAGAAACTGTCTGGGACTTCGTTAGGAGTGTTCTGTACAATATATAGGAATTTCGGCAGGTTGATCATGATCATTTTGTACAATGGTGCTATCCACGTCACCGACAGTGGCAGCCATTTCCAATTGAGGACATTGCCTTGATATTCTGAAAGGATCTATCCTAGGTTACAATGCATTAAGGCTTTGGGGTCCTCAGTAATGAAGATACCCAGATATTTAAATCCCTTTCAGGTCCATTGTATGTGGTCCGTCATGTTCATCAGGGTTTCCCATGCAGAAACTGGGTATGCTATCGATTTTTGCAAGTTGATTTCCACCAATGAATATCATGAGAAAATCTGCAATATTTCCCAAACTTTGAGGATAGACTGCATGGGGTCCACCAGATAGACAAGGACATATTCTGCATAAAGGGAGATGACGGCATCCCATTTTTATCTAACACCTCAAAGAGGGCATCCCTTCCAACCCACTGGGCCAAGCGCTCCATTACAAGCATAAATAGAAGGGGGAGAATGGACACCCCTGTCTTCTGCCACAGCCCAGCCTGAAGTCTTGTAATAGTGTAACATTTACCTGCACTCGGGCTAGTGGGTGGGCATATAGAAATTGAATCCACCCTCAAAAATCGTCAAAGCCCATACTGTGCAAAACTGCCATTAAGTATGGTCATTTGAGAGAGCTGAATGTCTTCTCTACATCTAGGCACAAGACCACAACAGGTTCATGTAGAAAAAAAAAATGAGCATGACCCCCATATAGGTGTTGAACGTTATGTCAGGTGGATTTTTGTGGTATGAACAGGACTGGTCTGGCGCGATCAGTTTTTTGATCATTCGCAGTAGGCAGCCAGTATTTTTGCCAATATTAAGCAGTGAAATGGGCCTATACGAGGTGCACCTGTTTTATGAATGAGGACGATGGTGATCATCCAAATGTCACACACCCTTCTTCGAATGTCACACAGAAATATGTCTGTCCGGGCATCTGCATACATTTAGAGGAGACATACGCTAAGTGTGCAGTGTAGACATTTAAAAAATTCAGGTGGGACCTGTTAAGACAAGGCATCTTTGCCGGTTTTAGTTGCTGGACTGCCTCTTTTATTTTGAGCGCTGCCAGCGGCGTTCCAACCGCTCCCTACATAATCAAGGGGTAGGGATGTCTCTGACAAAATTTCAGATCTCTGGATATGTGCACCCCACCTTGGAATAATAAAGCCCCTCCAGGTGTGTTGCAAAGACTTGTGCTATACTGTGCAACATTGTCGAATCTACCACCTGGTAATTCTGCGAACCCATGTCTATCCCTCGCCTCTGTGGGCCAGCCAGGCCAGTTGTTTGCTTGTCTTGTTGCCTACATCATATAGTTTGTTTTACGGTGCACGATGGAGTGTCCTAGCTTCGTCACAGTATCTTTTGACAGCATTCCCTAGCTAGCTGCATGCGATGTGCAAAGTCCTCAGCTGGACATTGTATGTAGTCATTTTCCCATTGGGTCAGCTGTGTTTCCACTCCTTTACAGTTTGAAGTTTGTCTCTTTGTTTGCAAGCATTTCTTAATTTTGCTCCCTAATTACAGCTTTATTGGCCTCCCAAACTGTCACCCTTAATATTACCACTCCTACATTCTCTGCTAGGTAGGTAAGACTCTGTCGCTTCTGAGGTAAAGTCTGGTATCCCAGTTTTGAGATCCCATGGATCTAACCTCCACTCCCGCTGTGTAATTTTGTTTTTTGGTGTGTAGTCACAGTGGGGCATGGTCAAAAATACCTCTTGGTAGGAATTTTGTGTAGCAAAATCTGTTCTCTGGCTCAAAAATACTAGGAAGTAATTGAGCAGCGACATCGTGGGACAAGGAGTATTGTGTATTGTTGGAGTGTGCGTTTCTCCAAACGTCTCTCAGCCCCAGTGCTGTCTTAAAGTCCTGCAGTCTACTATCGGCCCTTACCGCTGGTTGGTTCTCGCAACTCTATCCATGTTTGGGTGCTTAGTGAAGGCCAGGTCCCTCCCGATGATAAACAGTGCCTCTGGTGCCCGCAAGATCCACCTCCTGGTCTGCCTAAGCCCAGGGGTATGTACCACATCACCACCAGTATTCTAACTCCATTTCAGATCTAGTATGGCCGCATAACAGCCCCCTTTATCAGTTCAGCACTCTGCTGCGGCTAGCTGGACCAACCGACATACAAGGATTCCCAACCCACGTAAGCCTTAAGTAAATTCTGACTGCACCAGCACTTTCTACCTAGCCCTCCCCAGGGAGTCACATTCCTTACCAAATAGATTAGTTTATTGTAAGAAGATCAGGTCCGGGACTGTTCTGTATAGAAATTTCCTTGCGCTACCCTTTTGATTTTGTGCCCAAGAATGTTAAAGTTCCATGTTATGATTGTGAGGCATAAGGAACTAAGCTGGCAATTTCATGTCATAGTGGTATTGTAATTTCACCCCTCCCCTGCCCTCCTTGTCTAGTCTATCACATCTGCACCTAGGTATGCCTTGCAACATTTCAACATGTCTCCCCTTCTCCCCAACTTCCCCCACCACCTCATGCTGTGGGTTTGGAACGCCCTGCTGCCCCAATGCACGAGGCCTCTGTCACCCACTTACTGAAACCATTAACTCACAAATTTATTCTAGCAACAATAATAATTACTACAGTTCCCACTTATTGGGCATACTGGGTTTGTCTGGAAAGCTGAAGTCTTGTTGGTTTCTGCATCTGGCCAGATGTGCTTAGTTAATATAGTTTATGTAGTGCTCCTCTCTATTTGCGTGTTCCTGTGTGGGTGCGCGGTCTTCTTTGCCCAGCCGACTCAACAACGCCCGGGACCCGGCCCCTGGGCCTCAGCTTCTACCACAAGCAGCAAGGATCTCTGCACTGGTAAGATCCGATGGTCTACAGGGCGCCAGCCCTCCAGCCAGTCCCAAACTCAGCAGGTGTGTTGAACCATGTTTTTCTTTCTGCTAGGATTTTGAGTTTTGCTGGGAATAGCATCATGTATTATGCATTGCGTTGCTGTAGCTCTGCTTTAGCTTTATCGAAAGATTTGAGCTTGGCTTGGACTTCTGTGTGGTCAGGAATATTATCACTGTGTGGTACACAGCCATTATGGGGCCATGGTTTCTAGTCACACGCAAGATAGGGTCTCGATCCCCAAGGTTGAAAATATGAGCAAGAACAGGTCTGGGTCGTTCTCTCCATTTCGGTGAGGTGCCAGGGACTCTGTGCTCTCTTTCCACTAACAACTGATGTTAAAGTTGTCCCGGGGTGACCAACTCCCTGAAGAGGCTTTCCACAAAACGTTCCACATCTCTTCCTTCCAATCTTTAAGAAAGGCACACAAGGAGAACCCTGTTGCACCTTAACCTACTCTCTTGGTCTTCAGCCCTGACAAGCACGCAGCTGGTGGTTACCGTTGGAGAATGGACAGCTGAATTTAGATGTGTGATGGTCTCGGAGTGTTCCTTCACCATGTGCTCTGTAGTGCCCCCAATCGCTGACATTTTCTGGAATTATGCATGCATATAGTTTAAATACAGGGCCACAGTGTCTATTTTTTTGCTACAGCTCAGTTCTAGAGTCTTTAATTTTCTGTACAAGTTCCTTCAGGGATGCATGTTGGTCCCTGGGGACATGTCACAGCATATCCGACCCTGTATCGTCTTAAGTTTGCATTACATTGTGAAAGGTGTATTTCTCCAGACTGGCGGCGGTCACTTGCACCTTTCTCTCGGACCATTTTATCCTTCACTCTCAGATGAATGGGGTCTCAAATTGTGTTCCTGTGAAATATGTGGTCTCACTGTCTGGGGTGCACACATGAATTTTGGCTTCAGGCCCCCCCACGGGGTCTCACCCACAAAGAGGGGTCAGCCGGCCCCACGGTCAGGCCCTAACGATGCAGGGCTGGCCATCATGAATCATGACTCCGCCCCAGCAGTCTACAGTGCTGGAAAGGGTTCATGTGTAAGGTATACCTAGGGCAGTTCAGCTTTGCTGCCTCGATTCTCATCTCTTTCCGAATGGTGCATTGGCAGCGGCCCACATGTAGGCAGCGGTCCAGATCCTCAGAGCACCGCCACGAGCATGGTTGGTTTGGTTCTCTTCTCTCATAGCTGCCAAGGTTTCAGATTGCTTATGTGTGACATCTTCATATTTTCAGTGTAATTAGGAGTGACTTTCAACGACAATGAGTGACACTTTCTCGTGAACAGTATAATGTCACCCACACCTGGTAGTAGCATGGCACACCCCACAGTCTAGATCAGACACCTTCTGCTGGGCAGGGTGGCGGAGAAACAATAAATTAAACCGAGATTCCCTGCCTTAGCCAGCCTGCGCCTCCCTGGCTGGCAACCAATCAAATTAATGGCCTGATCAGATCATGATAAATTGACCGTCTGTCCAGGATTCCTGCAACGTGGTAACCAAAGGCCGACTACGGGAAATGAGAGGGGACCTTCTCATTTTACAGACCTCCAATTAGGCCCGTTTTTCACTGCAGTTTAGATTGACCCAATTTTGCCCTGTATTTAGAATTTTCGTTTTGCAGCTGGACAACCACATCTGTTAGATACTCTAGTTTGAGCAGGGGTGCTATTTTACATTAATTAGGCGGGTGTGTGATTTTGTGTTTCGGTATTCAAATCTCTGAAGTTCATTTCGCTTACACACAAGTTTCCGTGATAACAGGGTATTTCCACATCATAATATACTGAGATTCCTATACCTCCTGTTGTACACTAGCGCCATCTAGTGGCCTTTAAAACAAGCTCAGCTTTTATGCGTCAGTCCCAGCAAAGTGAGAAACTGGAAAAACACGGTTTTATCACACATCTGGACACAGTTCTTTTGCATGATAATCTGAGGTTTTGCGGTATTGTCGAAAAATGACAGGAAATGCGTCATTCTAACATGAGATGCGTGGCACTTGGCAGGGCTGCTCTGTCAGAGTTGTCCCTCTCTCCTCTAACAGTGCAGTTCCTCCTCGGCTTTAACACTTCCCGGTGTTTCGCAGTGTCAGCAGCCATTGCATCGCTTCCTCATTGCGCCCTAGCCGCCATCTTGCTATGGTCTCACTGCCTTCTCAGGGCCTTATATTGGAGCCGTTCACAGCCTGCCCCCCTGTGTTCGCCACCTCACAAGCACCGGATCTCTCGGGTCCCCGAAAAAGTCAGGATTGTGAACATTTCTGACATCAGCTTCAATTCAGAGCGCATCTTTCTTTGGTTTTGGCTATGCCCCTCCAGCAGGTGGCATCCTTGATTCAAGTAAACATGGTGGAGAAGAAATTGACAGGTGGTCAGTTATAAGGAAGAACCCTACCTGAATACAACCGTGGAAAGTACAAAATAGAAGTTCGAAAAAGATATTGAAATATGAAACTCCAGTCCCTAATTTTACAAAGAAACCAAAAATAATTTAGTAAACATGCCCTGTCGTTAGCCTCTTCCGTGAGTCGGACGGCCCCCGGCTGTCTGATGTCACGGTGGGCGTGTGTGGAGGACGACCGGGGGATGTCTGAACCGGGGACACGTGGAATTCTATTCCAGGACTGGAGGCTTCGTATTATGCTTCTCTTTCTTTTAATGCTACACACAGCAGCCAATGAAATCTTAGTTGTAACAAAAACAAACTACATTTTCCATGATGCAAAACACCACATCACTTCCTGTATTAGTCCATAAGACCTGGTCAACACCGGATATCCTCCTCTTTCTTTGCTGCTCACGCAGCCAGTTAAGTGCTTTTATGGCTATTTACGATTATCGAGCTTATATGCTAATTATGATGTTTACTTGCTTCGCAGGCTAATTGCGGTTGAGCGCGTACAGTTGTTGTGGGCCGGTGTCGGCTTTGTTTCGGACTAGCGCTGTGCTTAATCAGAGGACTCGCGGCTGCCGCGCCACCCGCTGTCATCGGGGGTGTGCGCAGGCAGCTGACGCATTTCCTTGATGGGATTTTAGTGCGAGCATCACGCTCAGCTCAGACGCGCTTCCCCCGTTGGCGGGCAGCGTGTCTGATCTTCGGCGGCAAATTTAAATACCCGCGTAGCGATCGCTGCGAGGGGGTTATTTTCCATTTACCATCACCGGTACCGACCCGCCGTTGGCGGGGCTTATTTATTTATTTACTAGAGCGCAGAGGCCTTCCCTCATTGGCTGAGGTCCCTCGGAGCCTTTCCCTTTCGTTTTTCTATAGTTTTGACGTACGTAGCCCAATTGGGCTTGTTTCTAGTAGGATTGGGCTACACACGTCACTACTGCCCGTTTTTTAGCGTTTTCCTTGCAGTTTCTCCCGGATTCTCACATGAGCAGTTGTCCTATGCTTGGCAGGCTGTAAACAACGCTGGGCCTGGAGGGTGCACACCTCCTCTGTATCTTTTTTCTGCTTTTGGCTCCAATTTACGCCCTGTGGGCTGCAAGAATCCTTATACAGCCTTGGCTGAGGAGCTAGGTACCTGGTGATTGTTGCTTGTGCTGTGGGTTGACTCCCCCCCCTTATTACTCCTCTCAGGATACTACCCTATCCTGTTGAATAAGTTCATGTACAAATTTGGTGATACCATGGAGGACTGGGTTACCTATGAAGAGGATGAGATTTATGGAGAGGAATTGGCTCGCACTTCCATTGAGGATAATATTGTTGAGGCCCTGGACGCTTCGGTCCAGGACTCTGTCAACAAGGCCCTGGAAACGACAGTTCCAGGAACTGTACAACAAGCCTTGGCAACGGG